>NC_052086.1:50715592-51057259 GCF_015852505.1 Tachyglossus aculeatus | reverse complement strand
TTCCCATCTTGAAAGTCCTCCTAAAATATTCCGCCTCCTCCCTGAAGCCCTCCCTGAGCCCTCACAACACCTCAGTCACCACAGACCAATGCCCAACCTTCATCCCTATCCTCAGCACTTGTGTAGATATGTAAGTTTTTATTTATTCATAGATTGTGCTAATATATTGATCTGTACATTCAGGTCTTTGATCAGCTCTCTGATATTATGTGTTTGCACTGCTTCCTGCTTTATCCTTGTTCTTCCTCCTGCTTTCACTACCTGTAAATAATTTAAACCGCAAACTCCTTGAGAGCAGGGACCTTGTACCTTGCTACTGTATCTTGCCCAGCCCTCAGTAGGCACTCAGTAAGTACCACTGATTACAAGGCTCTTGGGACATGGAATTCAAATGTATAAAAAAAATATTCAAGTTAGTCACATCCCTGGATTTGCTTGGAAAACAGTCACAAGCCTTTCTGACCTTGCACAGTCCTACTGCCAGCTGGCTGAACACAAACCCCTTTTCCAACAAGCAGGAATAATAATAATAATGGTTATTATTATTATGGTTTTTGCAAAGTGCTTACTATGTGCCAGGCACTGTACTAAGCGTTGGGGTGGATACAAGCAAATCGGGTTGGACACAGTCCCTGTCCCATGTGGGGCTCACAATCTCAATCCCCATTTTACGGATGAGGGAACTGAAGTGCAGAGAAGTAAAGTGACTTGTCCAGGGTCACACTGCAGACAAGTAGCGGAACCAGGATTAGAGTGAAAGGGTCCCTAGGGTCAGTACCAAGTGGTGGGGCTGAGCTGATCAAGTGCCTGAGGAGGAGTTGAGCGGTTTGGATTCCCAGACCTGTTCTTCCTGAGAGCAAAGCCTACTGGGGCTTTGGATACTCTTCAATGAGGCTCCTCCCCAATTCAGCCCTCATTTTTCCAATTCATTAGGGCCATTATTTATTTGCCAGTGAGATACTTGGAGGTGAAATGAACTGGGGTACTTGCTCTAATCCTAACAACCTACTCACTGTACCTCGATTTCATCTATCTTGCCCTTGTCCTGCCTGTAGCCTGGAACACCCTCCCTCCTCATATCCACCAAACAATTACTCTCTCCACTTTCAAAGCCTTATTGAAGGCACATCTCCTCCAAGAGGTCTTCCCAAACGAAGCCCTCATTGCTTCTTCTCCCACTCCCTTCTGCGTCTCCCTGATTTGCTCCCTTTATTCAACCCCCGTCAGTCCCACAGCATTTACGTACATAACAGTAATTTGTTTATTTATTTTAATGTCTGTCTCCCCCTCTAAACTGTGAGCTCACCGTGGACAGGGAATGAGTCTACCAACTCTGTTATATTGCACTCTCCCAGGTGCATAGTACAGTCCTCTGTAAACAGTAAGCATTCAATAAATACTATTTATTGATTGATTGATTGAATCCCAGATTTGAGGAATCCTTCAGCAAAGCACACTACCCTGGGGTCCAGGCACTCCATTCCCCTAGTTCCGGCATTGTGTGAAGTGGGAGGTCACCTGGTCATCGGGGCCTGGGGGAGGAGAGGTGTGCTATTCCCTTCTTGCTCTCCTCAGCAGCGGTTCACACACCCAGCTAGCCAGACCCTCAGAAGAGGAATGTGCAGAGTAGGTAGCATTTTTTAATGGCATTTTTTAAGTGCTTACTATGTGCCAGACACTGCACTAAATGCTGGGATAGACAGAGTTCATGTCCCACATGGAGTTCACAGTCTAAATCTCCATTTTACAGATGAGGTAACTGAGGCACAGAGAAGCAAAGTGACTTGTCCAAGGTCACTAGGAGGCAAGTAGCAGATCAGGGATTAGAACCCGGGTCCTTCTGACTCCCAGGGCTGTGCTCTATCCACTAGGCCACACAGCTTCTCATTCTTTCATTCTAGCTGTCTTCCTTCCCGAACCTCTCTCCTCCTCCTCTGTGTCAGGACCTAAAGCAAGGCTTGCTTAAAAGGAGCCACTGGCAAATCAAAGGGCTGGAGCCGGAGGGTCCACCTGGCAAGTCTTCCCTGGGCTGCTGCCACCGCAGACACCCACGGCTTCCCTTCTCTCCTGAACCGGCACCGCTTCCTGCCCACGGTTATTTGTGACGGGAAAGCGCCTCCGTGGCAGAGCACAGAAGCAAGCGCACCTCCGGCTTCTCTTGTGGGGGGACGATGACACATGATCCAGTATTTCTTTCAGAACAAATATCCAAGGTTGCCCACGCCAAGCCCCCGAGCCAGACGCAGTTGCCAGAGACACCTTTCATGGGTTTCTTCTAGACTGTTGGGTAGGGACTGTCTCTATATGTTGCCAACTTGTACTTCCCAAGCGCTTAGTACAGTGCTCTGCACACAGTAAGCGCTCAATAAATACGATTGAATGAATGAATGAATATTTGTACAGATTTATTACTCTATTTTACTTGTACATATTTACTATTCTATTTATTTTGTTAATGATGTGTATTATAGCTATAATTCTATTTGTTCTGACGATTTTTGACATCTGTCTACATGTTTTGTTTTGTTGTCTGTATCCCCCTCTTAGACTGTGAGCCCACTGTTGGGTAGGGACTGTCTCTATATGTTGCCAACTTCTACTTCTCAAGCGCTTAGTACAGTGCTCTGCACACAGTAAGCGCTCAATAAATACGATTGATTGATTGATTGATTGATAAATAGTTTCAGCCATGCCTGATGGGGAGTGGAGGAGGAGAATGAGCAAATAGCAGGTGGCCTAGTTAACTCATTAACTGCTGGGAGCTAGGGACTGGGAAGCCAAGCCAGGAGGGTGAGGAACAGAAGGGGGAAATTGCCACAACACAGCAGGATTGGGGTGTTAATTCATCGACATTGCCTCCAATCCAGGAGAAGGGGAACAGAAAGGTGAGAAGGGGCAATTCAGTGAGGGGACTTAATTCATTGAGTGCCTATTGTATGGAGCACTTAAGAGAGTGCAATTGAAGGAAGAGAATAGAGACTGTCTCATTTGTTCTCTTATCTTCCCTCTCTTCCTCCTATTTTTTTTCTTTTTTTCTCCTCCTCCCTTTTGGCTAGACCAAATTCTAGTCATACCCCATTTTAATGTTTCAAAACTTACCAGAAAAAGCGAGGCAATTATGTGAGTAGATATGGTATTTTGTCCTAAATGATTAAGGCTCTGGAAGAAAACAGATGGTCACAATTCTAACTTCAGTCAACTCTCAATTATTCATGGGCTAATTTTGAAGTTCGTTATTTGTCGATCAGTCGATGGTATTTATTTATCCAGGTCTTTGCTTCTCTCCACTTCCCACTTTCTACTGCCTTCTGTGGATGAATTGGGGAAGAGAAAGGAAGAGAAAGTCAACTCATTCCATTTTGCCTTTTGGGACCATATGGTTGGTAAGGGGTGGAAACTGCTATAATACAGTTTGTATATTATCCATCGATTTCATTCTTCACACTTGCCCTGTTTCCTAATATTATGGATTATCAAAAGTTGGTTATTCAAATCGAGGTCCCTCTAAGTCCCAAGAATAGAACAACAGTAATGCCTCCCACTGGAAGGGACCAAGTTCAGGAATTATCAATTAATTTCTAGTAAGAAGTACTGGGTTGGCATAAATGACTTTGCGGATGGCTTCCCTCACACAGGAAGAGACCAGCATCTCCTTCCTGTGACCTAAATTGTGTTGCCTACTTGGAAATTACCATTTCTTGACTTTATTTGTTTCCTCAGTTACTTCTTTCTTTCTTCATCCTTTCACTCTTTCCTCCATTCTCCTAGTTTTGGTCTCTTTTTCCCCTGAGTTTTATCTTCCCAAAGAGAAAGTTGAGAATGGATGTGTTAAGGAAATCCTAAGCCATCTGACTGTGTGTGTATGTGTGTGTGTGTTTTAACGGTATTCATTGGGTGTTTACTGTGCATCAGGCACTGTAGTAAACACTCGGTGGATATCAATCAATCAATCATATTTATTGAGTACTTACTGTGTGCAGAACACTGTACTAAGTGCTTGGGAAGTACAAGTCGGCAACACATAGAGACAGTCCCTACCCAACAGCGGGCTCACAGTCTAGAAGGGGGAGACAGAGAACAAAACCAAACATACTTACAAAATAAAATAAATAGAATAGATATGTACAAGTAAGATAAATAAATAAATAAATAAATAGAGTAATAAATATGTACAAACATATATACATATATACTGGTGCTGTGGGGAAGGGAAGGAGGTAAGATGGGGGGATGGAGAGGGGGACGAGGGGGAGAGGAAGGAAGGGGCTCAGTCTGGAAAGGCCTCCTGGAGGAGGTGAGCTCTCAGTAGGGCCTTGAAGGGAAGAAGAGAGCTGGGTGGATATACCCAGGTTGGACACAGTCCAAAGCCAACATGAGGCTCACAGTCTCAATCTACATATCTGTAATTTATTTATTTATATTCTGTCTCCCCCTCTAAATTATAAAGTCATTGCGGGCAGGGAAAGAGTCTGTTCTATTGTTATATTGTATGCTCTCAAGTGTTTAGCACAGCGCTCTGCAACAGTAAGTGTTTGATAGTGAGATTGACTGACCCAATCCCCATTTTTCAGATGAGGTAACGGAGGCACAGAGAAATGTGAGCCCGTCTTCTAGATTATGAGCCCATTGTTGGGTAGGGAACATCTCTATATGTTGCCAACTTGTACTTCCCAAGCGCTTTGTACAGTGATCTGCACACACTAAGCTCTCAATAAATCCGATTAAATGAATGAAATGAAATTATTTGCCCGAGGTTAGACAGCAGACAAGAGGCAGGGCTGGGATTAGAATCCAGGTCCTTTTGACTCCTGGACCTGTGCTCTATCCACTAGGCTACACTGTTTCCCTCCATTTTCCCTGGCACAGAGTTGATTTCAGCCTCAGCACTTTCCTAACTTGCCCCTATGTTCAGAGTGGAAAGAAGGGACATAATTCATTCATCCATTCAATCGTATTTAGTGAGCGCTTACTGTGTGCAGGACACTGTACTAAGAGTTTGGGAAAGTACAACACAACAATAAACAGTGGCATTCCCTGCCCACAACGAGCTTACAGCCTAGAGGAGGGGAGACAAACATTAATACAAATAAATAAAATTATAGATCTGAACATAAGTGCTGTGGGGTTGGGAAAGGGGAAGAGCAAAGGGAGCAAGTTAGGGTGGCGCAGAAGGGAGTGAGAGCTGAGGAATAGTGGGGCTTAGTCAGGGAAGGCCTCTTGGAGGAGATGGGCCTTCATTAGGGCTTTGAAGGGGGGGAGAGGAATTGTCTGTTGAATTTGAGGAGGGAGGTCATTCCAAGCCAGTATTTGTTAAGTACTTACTATGTCCCCGTCTAGACTGTGAGCTCCCCTTCTGGACTGTGAGCTCCCCTTCTAGACTGTGAGCCCGCTGTTGGGTAGGGACCATCTCTATATGTGGCAAACTTGTACTTCCCAAGCGCTTAGTACAGTGCTCTGCACACAGAAAGCACTCAATAAATACGATTGAATGAATGAATGAATATGTGCCAGGCCTTGTTCTAAGTGCTGGGGTAGATGGAGAAGCAGCGTGGCTAAGTGGAAAGAGCACGGGCTTTGGAGTCAGAGGTCATGGGTTCAAATCTCGGCTCTGGCACTTGTCAGCCGTGTGACTTTGGGCAAGTCACTTAACTTCTCTGGGCCTCAGTTACCTCATCTGTAAAATGGGGATTAAGATTGTGAGCCCCACATGGGACAACCTGATCATCTTGTGTCCTCCCCAGGGCTTAGAACAATGCTTTGCACATAGTAAGTGCTTAACAAATGCCATCATTATTATTATTATTCCAAGATGATGGGGTTGGACCCAGTCCCTGAGCCACGGAGGGCTCACAGGCTTAATCCCCATTTTACAGATGAGGGCACTGAGGCACAGATAAGTGAAGTGACTTGCCCAAAGTCACACAGCTGACAAGTGGCAGAGCCAGGATTAGAACCCATGACCTCTGACTCCAAAGCCCGGGCTCTTTTCACTGAGCCACGCTGCTTCTGAAGTGAAGTGACTTGCCAAAGATCACACAACAGACAAGTGACGTGAGAAGCAGCATGGCTCACTAGAAAGAGTATGGGTTTAGGAGTCAGAGGTCATGGGTTCTAATCCTGGCTCTGCCACTTGTCTGCTGTGTAACTTTGGGCAAGTCACTTAACTCCTCTGTGCCTCAGTTAGCTCATTGGTAAAATGGGGATTAAGACTGTTAGCCCCCTGTGGGACAACCTGATTACCTTGTATCCCCTCCAGCACTTAGAACAGTGCTTGGCACATAGTAAGTGCTTAACAAATGCCATCATTATTAAGTGGCAGAGTTGGGATTAAAACCTAGGTCCTACTGACTCCTAGGATTATGATCTTCCACTAGGCCACTCTGCTTCCCTATTGTAGTGTCATATATGTAGTGACCAATGCTTAGAACAGTGCTTGGCTCATAGTAAGTGCTTAGCAAATACCATAAATATTATTATTATTTTTGTTTGTCAGCAGGCACTCTTGCTATGGCAGATTAACAGAGAACATCTGTGCTCAGGAGTCTCAGCATCTATTGCTGTCGCTACTTAGGCTGTGAACTCCAGAAGGGTCAGGGGCTGTGTCCAACCTCATTAACTTAATAATAATGATGGCATTTGTTAAGCGCTTACTATGTGCAAAGCACTGTTTTAAGCGCTGGGGGAATACAAGGTGATCAGGTTGTCCCACGTGGGGCTCACAATTTTAACAAGTTGTATCTACCCCAGCTCTTAGAAGTGTTTGACACATAGTAAGTACTTAATTAACACCATAATAATAATAATAATCCCGACGCTGTCATTTGTCTGCTGTGTGACCTTGAGAAAGTCGCTTCACTTCTCTGTGCCTTAGTTACCTTATCTGTAAAATGGGGATTAATAATAATAATAATAATAATAGTATTTATTAAGTGCTTACTGTGTGCAAAGCACCATTCTAAGTGCTGGGGAAGTTACAAGGTGATCAAGTTGTCCCACAGGGGGCTTCCAGTCTTTATCCCCATTTTACAGATGAGGGAACTGAGGCCCAGAGAAGTGAAGTGACTTGCCCAAAGTCACACAGCTGGCAAATGGCAGAGCTGGGATTTGAACCCCTGACCTCAGACTCCAAAGCCCGTGCTCTTTCCACTGAGCCACGCTACTTCTCTAAGTTGTGGGACATCTGCTGTGTCCAACCTGATTAGCTTGTATCTATTCCTGCGCTTAATACAGTGCCTGGCACATGGTAAGCACTTAACAAATGCCATAAAAATAATAATAACATCATGTCAAATGGCCTGAATCAATGCCATTTCAAATGGAGGCAGCATGACAAGATGGAAACTATATGGGACTGCGAGTCAGAAGTCTTAGGTTCTATCCCACCTCCACTATTGGCCTGCCGTGTGACCATGGGTTAGATGTATCTGTGAATTATTTATATTAATGTCTGTCTCCCCTTCCCAAGCGCTTAGTACAGTGCTCTGCACACAGTAAGCACTCAATAAATACGATTGAACGAATGAATGTTTGTTGGGAAATGGGAACGTCTACCAACTCTGCTGATCTGTATTTTCCCAAGTGCTTAATATAATGCTCTGCACATAGTTGATTGATGGATGTGGTACACTCTCAAGTACTTAGGACAGTGCTCTGCACAAGTAAGCACTCAATAAATACAATTAATTGATGACTTCTCGCAGCCTCAGTTTCCTCATCTGTAAAATGGACATGAGATATCAGCTCTCCTTACTTTTTAGATTGTGCACCCCAAGGTAAGATAGGGACTGCTTCTGATCTGATTAATTTGTATCAAATGCAGCATTTAGCACAGCACTTGGCCAACATTCATGCCATCATTCATTCATTCAATCATATTTATTAAGCACTTACTGTGTGCAGAGCACTGTACTAAATATTTGGGAAAGTACAATACAGGGATTTTCTCTTTGTTGCTGAATTTTACTTTCCAAGCACTTGGTACAGTGCTTTGCACACAATAAGCACTCAATAAATATGATTGAATGAATGAATTAATGAATACAACAACAGTAATCCCATTCACACTCATTTGTTTTCTGTCCCTCAACCTAAAAGCCCTACTGAGAGCCCTTCAGAGCCCTACTGAGAGCTCATCTCCTCCAGGAGGCCTTCCCAGACTGAGCCCCCTCTTTCCTCTACTCCTCTCCATCCCCCCACCCTACCTCCTTCCCCTCCCCACAGCACCTGTATATATGTTTGTACAGATTTATTACTCTATTTATTTTACTTGTACATATTTACTATTCTATTTATTTTGTTAATGATTTGCACCTAGCTTTACTTCTATTTATTCTGATGACTTGACACCTGTCCACATGTTTTGTTTTGTTGTCTGTCTCCCCCCTCTAGACTGTGAGCCCGTTGTTTGGGTAGGGACCGTCTCTATATGTTGCCAACTTGTACTTCCCAAGCACTTAGTACAGCGCTCTGCACACAGTAAGCGCTCAGTAAATACGATTGAATGAATGAATGAATGAATAAAAGGGGCTGGAATTTGCTAGAGATACCAAATTTAAAAAGTCAAAATAAAATGGAAACAGTGTGGCTCAGTAGACTTTAGACTGTAAGCCGGTCATGGGCAGGGAATGTGTCTGTTACTCATTATATTGTACTCTCTCAAGCACTTAGTACAGTGCTCTGCACATAGTAAACACTCAATAAATGCGATTGAATGAAATGAGATAATAGGGCAAAGAGTAGTCTGACATCTTGGGGGCATGGGCTCTAATCCCATCAGCCTCACAGAAAAGATGTGACTATGTCACTTAGTTTCTCTTCATCTCACTCAATTTGTCAGTAGGGCGGGAATACTAATCTGCCGCACAAGGTTAGCATGTAAGGAATCCATGATAAATGGAATTGTGGAATCCATTACAAATTCTGCTCAGTGAACATTAAATAATAACAATCACCCTTCCTACATTAGGACAGCTCCTTCAGTAGTCATATATCTTTATGGACCGAAATGAACTGTTGTCCTAAATCAACGCTGGTGATGTTAATATCACAATTACTGTTTTAATAAACAAACCCCGTGTAAGGTTATCCTCAAGGACTAACTGGTGCCTCTTTGGAAGCTTTCTCCTTCCTGTGGGCTGACACCCCCACCGCCCCCCCAACATTCCCAGGGGCCCTTTATGGCCTTTCGCTTTGTCACTGCAGCAAATGCCAGAGGCAGAAACACCAGGCCATCTGTTCTGCCCCCCGGCCTGTCCTAAACAGCACTAGGCTGATGGCAGCAGAGGTGCATATATACAGGAACGTAATAGGGTTCTGTATCGGGAGAAATGCAGTTAGTCAATTTCCGATTAAATCATAAAAATGTCATTCCAGTTCCCTCAGAACTTCAGCGGCTCATGCTGTTCTCCTAACCAGAGGATAAAACTTAAGCCGGGCAGCTTTGTTGTCTTGGAGCAGTTTCTGAATTCTCCCAGGCACAGAGGAAGATGGTTAGCCCCCTAATAAATAGAAGTCCAGGGTACAGAGAGCAGGAAACCCTGGGAAAATTTGGCCTACAAGATTGTGTGTGTGTGTGTGTGTGTGTGTGCGTGCATGCAAGCAAAATGTATATGGGAATAAATGTCTGTAATAATGATGATATTTATTAAGCATTTACTATGTGCCAGCTACTGTACTAAGCACTGGGGTGAATACAAGCAAATCAAGTTGGACACAGTCCTTGCCCCATGTGGGGCTTGCAGTCTCAATCCCCATTTTACAGGTAATATAACTGAACCACAGAAACATGAAGTAACTTGCCCAGGGTCACACAGCAGATAAGTGGCTGAGTCAGGATTAGAACCCATGACCTTCAGGCTACCAAGCCCATGCTCTATCAATCACTCAATCAATCGTATTTATTGAGCACTTACTGTGTGCAGAGCACTGTACTAAGCGCTTGGGAAGTACAAGTTGGCAACATATACAGACAGTCCCTACCCAACAGTGGGCTCACAGTCTAAAAGGGGGAGACAGAGAACAAAACCAAACATACTAACAAAATAAAATAAATAGAACAGATATCCACTATGCCATGCTGTGTGAAAGGGGGGCTACGGAGCCTGGCTTCTGCTTATCTATATTTTTCTTTCAGCGTGTGTTTTGCTTTCTCTGCCTGTCTCCATGTTTCTCTTTTTTTCCCCCTCTTGAACTCCTTTCCGTCTTTCTTTATTGCCTGTTTTGAATCCAGCATAGTTGGACCTTTGGTCCCACCCTCTGGAAAGCCGGAAATAGTCACCCAGATAAACCAAGGGCTGGCTTTTTACCCATTTTTTATAGAGCCTCAGTGAAATAGTGAAACAAGGGAGTCTTCCTTCTCTTATAGGTGGAGAGGGAATTAATAATAAGAGCACGGGCTTTGGAGTCAGAAGTCATGGGTTCAAATCCCAGCTCCGCCACTTGTCATCTGTGTGACTTTGGGCAAGTCACTTAACTTCTCTGGGCCTCAGTTACCTCATCTGTAAAATGGGGATTAAGACTGTGAGCCCCCCGTGGGACAACCTGATCACCTTGTAACCTCCCCAGTGCTTAGAACAGTGCTTTGCACATGTAAGCGCTTCATAAATGTCATTATTATTATTATTATTATTATTATTACTACTATGTGCCAAGCAGTGTTCTAAGCACTGGGGTAATGAGGTAATGAGGTTGTCCCACATGGGGCTCCCAGTCTTCATCCCCATTTTACAGATGAGGTCACTGAGGCACAGAGAAGTGAAGTGACTTGCCCAAGGCCGCACAGCAGAGTGGCGGAGCCAGGATTAGAACCCATGACTTTCTGACTCCCACGCCCTTGCTCTATCCTCTGTGCCATGCTGCTTCTCCAACGGTAGTGAATTCCTACCGTTATTCACTAAGAGCCTTTGTGATTTAGGCATTGGGCCTGAAGAGTGGCAGAAAAGAAGCTTGAAACTCTTACACAGCAGGGACACCTGCTCAAGAGACTGCCAGCATCTCTGTGAGTGGGAGTGGTCGTGTCTTAATGGAAAGAGCCCAAGCTTGGGAGTCAGAGGTCGTGGGTTCTAATCCCGGCTCCACCACTTGTCAGCTGTGTGACTTCGGGCAAGTCACTTTGCTTCTCTGTGTCTCAGTTATCTCATCTGTAAAATGGGGATTCAGACTGTGAGCCCCACCTGGAACAACCTGATAACCTTGTATCTCCCCCAGCCTTTAGAACTGTGAGCACTTAACAAATGCCATCATCATCATCATCATCATCATCATCATTCATTCATTCATTCGATCGTATTTATTGAGTGCTTACTGTGTGCAGAACACTGTACTAAGCTTTGGGAAAGTACAATACAACAGTAAACAGTGACAATCCCTGCCCACAACAGGCTTACAGTCTAGAGTCGGGGAGATGCTTTGGTCATACTTTGGGAGCTCTCAACCTAGACAGTGACCTTCTAATTTCCTAACTAGGGAGAAGAAGTAAACTGAGGAGTTTCAGGTGAGCCAAGACATTTCACGGATTGACGAATAAATGCCACACAGCACCTGCCTTGTAGAAGCAGAGGAATATCAGGCGAGTCTAATTCCATTCGCTCTCTGCACAGACTCCATCCGCCTGCTGTCTGCCATAGTGTTCACCGTGGAGGCCCATTAAAACCCCACTAAGGGCAGGCCCCTGCCAAAATCCGACGAGGCAAATGTCAGGCCAGGGAAAATGATGTTCCCAAACTGCCTCTCCAAAGCGCCAGTGACTCAATTCCCCTCTCTAATATTTGTCTGTGAAGTTTTCTCAGTCCCTCCCACCACCACCTACTCTCTAGTCCCCTCCCCACCCCCCTAACCCTGCCTGTATGGGAACTGTTCCGGGAAATTGTTGTTGAGAGCTTGATCTTGCAGAGGATTAGTGAACGTTAGTGACTCAGAAGTAAAGATGAGTCAAAAGAGGGCAGCAGAAAAAGACTAAGGCAGCCATCCACATACTCCCCCCCCCACCCCCAAATCCATTACCAGCCCCAGAACAACACGCCGGTAGTTATGGCCCCTCCACATCCTCTCATCAAATAATTAGTCCAACAGCACTGTGAGATCACAAAAGGAGTGACTTGAACCCTATCTGCCATAGCACAGCATCTGGGCATTGAGATAGGTGGCCATGCATAGCCAGTGAGGTTCCCTGGTTACAAAGAGAAGCAGAGGCAGAAGGAGATAAAGAAGGAGCCTTTGATCCCATAATTAACTTTGATTTAAGATGTATTATGGAGCTATAAATTGAGCGGGGAGAAGTGATTTGGTTGTGAAGGTGTTCCCTGCATCTTGGCCTTGGAGGTTTCTGAGCATAGAGATGGGACTGCCTGCAGTGAGCGAGTGGGAGGAGGAAAGGATTTGGGGGTTAGTCTTCACGGCATTTGAAGCATCATGGCTCAATGGAAAGAGCACCATCTTGGGACTCAGAGGTCATGGGTTCTAATCCCTACTCTGCCGCTTGTCAGCTGTGTGACTTTGGGCAAGTCACTTAATTTATCTGTGCCTCAGTTACCTCATCTGTAAAATGGGGATTAAGATGGTGAGCCCCCCGTGGGATAACCTGATCACCTTGTATCCCCCCAGCGCTTAGAACAGTGCTTTGCACATAGTAAGCACTTAACAAATACCATCATTGTTATTTCCAGGATCCTGCTCCTTGAAATTTCTTGGACTCCTCCCCGCAACTCTGGGCTGGTTTCTGCTCGGCTTCTTCTAGGGCTCTTCTATGTGCCTTGTGCTGGACTTCAGAATCTTTGCCTGGCCAGAGTGAAACTCATCAAACTTCATTCTTTCCTCTTCCTTTGAGACTAAGGGCAGTTTGTTACACACACACACACACACACACACACACACACACACACACACACACACACGTGGCCACTGTTAGCATTCAAGAATATAATAATAATAATAATGATAGCAGTTATTAGGCACTTACTATGTGCAAAGCACTGTTCTAAGCACTGGGGAGGTTACAAGGTGATCAGGTAGTCCCACGGGGGGCTCACAGTCTTAATCCCCATTTTACAGATGAGGTAACTGAGGCACAGAGAAGTTAAGTGATTTGCCCAAAGTCACACAGCTGACAACTGGTGGAGCTTGGATTTGAATATCTGACATCTCTTTGCTAGGACCCCTTCCCATACAGAACTACCAAACAGAAAACAGGCCAGCTGAAAACAGGAAGGCCCGGTATAAATCCAGACTAATAGTTATACAAACCCACACACATACAAAAACACACACACACATGTCGGCCCACAGGCAGAGCAGTCTACAGTGTCTTGTGTCTATTAAAGTTAATCTAGGTCCCCAGGAAATGAGTTTTTAAAAGCCCGAAGTCCTTGTGAAAACTAATTTTAAGCCAAATGGCTCTAGGTTAGTTGTCAACAAATCAGTTGTCAAAGATTTAGTCATCAAAAGTTGTCAGCAAAATCAGTCATTCATTTGTATCTAAACCATTACCAAACTGGCACCAGCTCTACAGCCCTATTGTACATATCCTTACACTCTGCCATTTTCTCTGTTTCTAATTTAATTTAATGTCTGTCTCCCCATCTAGTCTATAAGCTCCCTGTGGACAGAGATTGTACCTACCGACTCTATTGTACTGTATTCTTCCAAGCACTTAATACGGTGCTCTGCACTCAGTAGAGCATCGTGAATACCACTGATTTTTTTTTTAATTGTATTTGTAAAGCACTTTCTATGTGCCAAACACTGTTCTAAGCTCTGGAGTAGGTACAAATTAATTATGTTGGACACAGTCCCTGTCCCTTACAATAGAAATACAATGGAGAACTGAGGCATACAGAGAAGTTAAGTGACTTTCCCAAGGTCTCACAGCAAGGAATTCACAGAGCCAGGATTAGAACCAAGATCCTTGGACTCCCAGGCCCATGGTCCTTCCACTAGGCATACTGCTTCTTACAACAAAGCTTCAGGCAAAACTGCAGGATTGACAGTGCTGACCACATTGGCCACCCTAAAAGGTGGCCCCTTATATTTTTTTTTCCCCAATGGTACTTGTTAAGCACTGTATATGGAGAGCTTTTTTATGGTATTTGTTAAGTGCTTTCTAGGGGTCAAAGAACATTCTAATCACTGGGGTAGATATACGATAATTAGGTTGGACACAGTCCCTGTCCCTCATGAGGCTTCCAGTCTAAATAGAAAGGAGAAGGGGAGAACTGAGGCACAGAGAAGTTAAGTGACTTGCCCAAGATCACACATAAAACATTTGGCCAAGACCGATTTAGAACGCATTTAGAACTCATCTACATCTCCTCCCCTGATCTCTCTCCCTCTCTCCAGGCTCGCATCTCCTCCTGCCTTCAAGACATCTCTACATTGACGTCCTCCCGTCACTTCAAACTTAGCATGTCCAAAACAGAGCTCTTTATCTTCCCATCCAAACCCCGTCCTCTTCTGGACTTCTCTGTCACTGTAGATGGCACCACCATCCTTCCCGTCTCACAAGCCTGCTTTGGTGTTATCCTTTCATTCATTCAGTTGTATTTATTGAGCGCTTACTGTGTGCAGAGCACTGTACTAAACATCTGAGAAGTACAAATTGGCACCATATAGAAACAGTCCCTACCCAACAAGGGGCTAGAAGACTCCATACTCTCATTCAACCTACATATGCAATCTGTCACCAAATCCTATTGGTCTCACCTTCACAACTTCACAATATGCGCCTCGTTCTCGCCTGTCCCGCCGTGGAGGCCCAGCCCACATCCTTCCCCTGGCCTGGAATGCCCTCCCTCCACACATCCGCCAAGTTAGCGCTCTTCCTCCCTTCAAAGCCCTACTGGGAGCTCACCTCCTCCAGGAGGCCTTCCCACACTGAGCCCCCTCCTTCCTCTCCTCCTCCCCAACCCCCCGCCTTACCTCCTTCCCCTCCCCACAGCACCTGTATATATGTTTGTACAGATTTATTACTCTACTTATCTTACTTGTACATGTTTACTATTCTATTTATTTTATTTTGTTAATGATGTGCATCTAGCTTTACTTCTATTTATTCTGATGATTTGACACCTGTTCACTTGTTTTGTTTTGTTGTCTGTCTCCCTCTTCTAGATTGTGAGCCCGTTGTTGGATAGGGACCGTCTCTATATGTTGCCAACTTGTACTTCCCAAGCGCTTAGTACAGTGCTCTGCACACAGTAAGCGCTCAATAAATACGATTGAATGAATGAATGAATGCCCCACAGCATTTATGTATATATCTGTAATTGTATTTATTTATACTGATGTCTGTTTACTTGCATTGATGTCAGCCTCCCCTCCCACCCCAGACTGTGAGCTCGTTATGGGAAGGGATTGTCTCTCTATTGCTGTATTGTACTTTCCCAAGTACTTAGTATAGTGCTCTGCATACAGAAAGTGCTCAATAAATATGAATAATTGAATGAATGAATGAATTAATGAACTGGGGCCCTCTGGCTCCCAGGTCAGCGCTTTTTCCATTGCGCCATGCTGCTTCTCAGCGCTGGAGTAGACACAAGTTAATGAAGTTGGACAGAGTCCCTTTCCCACGTTGGGCTCACAGTAAGTACTGTTGATATATATCCTTCAGTGCAGATATAATGGCAGGGCATTTTGGTCACACACACTGATTGGGCTTTTCAAACTCAGGATCTCAGTCTCATAGGGTCATCTTCAAAAAACGAAGGACAGCTATATAGCTAATTATGTGCACAGTCACTCACTGGGCTATTAGCATCTAAATGGCTTTCCCCTTCCTAAAGCCTTCAGGAAAGGGAAGTTAGGCAGTATTCATTCACCAGCCCTGATAAGTCTGGAACCATTTTATTAATCCTGTTAATGTTGAACTGTGAAAAAGAAATTTTCTTGTTACTGCAAATTGAGTCTTCTGATTGTTCAAATGTATTGTTCTGTAATAACACCCTCCCTGACTCTTCCCTCCAGTTATCTTTATGGCATTTATAGACGAGTTTCCTGAGGAGGCACCATAATTCCAAGGTTTCTGAGGGAGACTGAAGAATCTCCTTCCCCAGACTGTGAGCTTGTCTGGGGAAGGGAGTATGTCTATCAACTCTGATTTATTGTACTTTCCCAAGTGCTTAGTACAGTGTTCTGCACACAGTAAGTGCTCAAAAAATACTATTGACTGACTGATGTGCTAAAAACTAGGTGTAACCACTGGCTGGCCAAGATCCAAGCAATAATGCATGCAAGATCTGGGGATGCTGTGGATCTGAGTTCCTAGGAGGGGTTTTAACAGTATTTATTAAGCACTTACTATGTGCCAGGCACTGTACTAAGCACTGGGTTAACTACAAGCTAATCAGATTGGACACAGTCTCTGTCCCTCATGGGACTTGCAGCCTTAGTCCCTATTTTCCAGATGAGGTAACTGAGGCACAGTTAGAAGTGAAGTGACATGATTTGCCCGAGGTCACACAGCAGACAAGTGGTGAAGCCAGCACTAGAACCGAGATCCTCTGACACCCAGGTCTGTGCTGATGGTAAAGAGTTCCTGCAAGTAAAAACATAAACCACCCAGGACAAAAAATTGTCCACTGTTTATTTTTGTAAAGATTTCCAAGGATGAAGATTCCACAAACTCCCTTAATAGGGTTCAATCATGTGTTTGTTGATGACTATGAATTTTATTTTTGGTTCACCAAATGTCTTTCAGAGAACTGGTGGCCCTGAACTCATTTTATAGCTACGTTATGCTTTGTGATCACTGAGATTAATTTATCAATAAAAGGTTCTGCTTTACCAATAAGAGAAAGGTAACGTAGACTTGATTTTCTAAAGGGACTATACATTCCCCCAGAGAAATCAATGTCAGAAATCGCCACATTTCTCATCCATCACATCAGGCTAAGCAAGTGTCACAAAAGTAACATTCAAGTGGAGCTTCTCATGCCCTTTATCCACATGCAGCATTCCACATTGAAAGTGAACCTCCTTGGATTCTGTTGTTTTTTAAAAAGCCTAGCCTGATTCCATCTGAGCTTTTGAGGTTCAGAATGGTATTGGTTTGGCCTAGGGGTCCCTGGGGAAGCCCTAAAATGAATCTTCTTCACAGAAGCAGTGTAGCCTAGTGGGAAAGGCACAGACTTGGGAGTCAAAGCATCTGAGTTCTAATCCTGATTTGGCCAGTTGCCTGCTATGGGACCTGGGACAAGTCATTTGACTTCTCTGTGCCTCAGTTATCTCATCTGTAAAATGGGGATTGCGACTGTGAGCTCCACATGGGACAGGGACTTGTTTGTATCCATCCCAGCACTTAGTACAGTGCCTGTCACAGAGTAAAAGTGCTTAACAAATACCACATTTATTATTATTATTGTTATTACCATCTGCAGCTGGCCCTGGGATAGGGGTTACCAAGGTGAGGTAGAGGTCCTCTAGAGAGCTTAGTACAGGGCCTGGCACACAGTAAGTGCTTAACAAGTAATATTATTATTATTATACTCGTGTTCAGGGAATGTGTCTACCCACAATATGGTACTGTTCTCTAGTGCTCTTTACACAGTTAGTGCTCAACAAATATCACTGTTTGCATAAAAAGGCTATTCTATTTTTCTTCCTCGCTGTTTGCTGATCTATTTCTGACTTTATCAGCTTGTAGTAGAGCAATAGTATTTATTAAGTGCTTACTGGGTGCAGAAGATTGTATGAAGCACTGACAGGGAATAAACATTTAGGAAAAGGTGGTCCCAGTGGGCAGTATGTATGTGTGTATCAGTGACTCTCTGGCCTCTGGCCCTGTACACGTTTGCAAGTTGGCATTAACAAAACCTGTTTTGTTTTGTTGTCTGTCTCCCCCTCTAGACTGTGAACCCGTTGTTGGGTAGAGACCGTCTCTATATGTTGCTGATTTGCACTTCCCAAGCGCCTAGTTCTGTGCTCTGCACACGGTAAGTGCTCAATAAATACGATTGAATGAATTAATTAAGAAACGTTTGAGGCCTGGGGTGGTCTATCTAGTGAAACCCACCTTAATATGGCCTTCAGTGATATCACTGGAACGCCCTCCCTCTTCAAAGCTGACAGATAATTACTTTCCCTCAACCCTCAAAGCCTTACTTGGGGAAGCAGTGTGGCTCAGTGAAAAGAGGGAGGGCTTGGGAGTCAGAGGTCATGGGTTCGAATCCTGACTCCACTACTTGTCAGCTGTGTGACCTTGGGCAAGTCACATAACTTCTCTGTGCCTCAGTTACCTCATCTGTAAAATGGGGATTAAGGCTATGAGCCCCAAGTGGGACAACCTGATCACCTTGTAACCCCCCCCAGCACTTTGAACAGTGCTTTGCACATAGTAAGCACTTAACAAATACCACTATTATTATTATTATTATTATTACTGAGGGTGCCTCTCCTCCAAAAGGCCTTCCCAGACTGAATCCCTCCTTTCTTCTTCTCCCACTCCCTTTTGCTCCCTTCGTTCTTCCCCCCTCTTCCAGCCCCATGGCACTTATGTACATATCTGTCATTCATTTATTTGTATTGATGTCTGTTTCCCCCCCTCTAGAATGTAAGCTCCTTGTGGGCAGGGAATCTGTCTGCTTATTGTTGTCTTCTACCCTCCCAAGAGCTTAGTACAGTGCTCTGCACACAGTAACCACTCAATAAATACAATTGAATGAATGAATGAACTGCCAGCAAGAGTGGTGTCAGAGATGTAGAGCAGCTGAGGCTGAGGCAGAGAGGCTCTTTGTCCGGGTTGGGCCCTGGGGGGTGGGGGGGAGGAGAAAGGAATCAGAAATCAGGATTCAGGAGTCCAGACTCAGCAGAATCCCCTCTGTGATATAGTGAGTTTCTCCTCTAGACTGTAACCCCAGAGTAAGTGCTTACTCTGTGCAAAGCACTGTTCTAAGCACTGGGGAGGTTACAAGGTGATCAGGTTGTCCCACGGGGGGCTCACAGTCTTAATCCCCATTTTACAGTTGAGGTAACTGAGGCACAGAGAAGTTAAGTGACTTGCCCAAGGTTGCACAGCTGACAATTGGTGGATCTGGGATTTGAACCCATGACCTCTTACTCCAAAACCGGTGCTCTTTCCACTAAGCCACGCTGCTTCTCAAATATGATTGATTGACTCCCTGCTACCTCCACCCTTTCATTCATTCAATCAATCGTATTTATTGAGCACTTACTGTGTGCAGAGCACTGTACTAAGTGCTTGGGAGAGTACAGGACAACAATAAACGGTCACATTCCCTTCCTACAGTGAGCTTACAGTCTAGAGGTGGAGGGAGACAGACATCAGTACAAATCAATAAAATTACAGATGTGTGCATAAGTGCTGTGGAGCTGGGAGAAGGGAAGAGCAGAGAGAGCAAGTCAGGGTGTCACAGAAGGGAGTGGAAGAAGAAGAAAGGGGGGGGGCCTAGTCTGGGAAGACCTCTTGGAAGAAATGTGCCTTCAATAAGGCTTTGGCAGCAGGTTTTTTTTTTTTTAATGGTATTTGTTAAACACTTACTAAGTGCTAAGCAATGCACGAAGCACTGGGGTAGATACAAGATAGTCAGGACAGGCAAACTCCCTGCCTCAGATGAGACAGGTATTGAATCCCCATTTTGCTGAAGAAGAAACTGTGACTCTCCATTAGGCCACACTGTGGCTTGTGCTTCTGACAACTAAGGCAGAAGCACAGCAGGTTTCTAAGGGGGACGGGGTGATACCCCAGTCATGGTGCTACCCCCTAAACGTAGCAGGTACCTCATGAGAAAGCACACACAGGGAAGAGCAAACCCTCAACCTCTACACTACTTAAAAATCAAATCCATTCTGTCCCCTGTCTGTTATGAGCAGCATAGTGACCTCACCCCGACAAGGAATCAAAGATATTCCCAGGGGCTGGGCTTCGATGAGTACTCCTGGTCAGCCCCTTTTTATGTTAATCACTAATATCCACCCCCAAAGTGGGCTAACTAAGAAAGAAGAGGAGGTTGAGCTTGCCCAGACTTTTAAGAAGCTCCTGAGTCTTTCGAGCTCCTTTCTCCAGCTGGCCCATTCCTTGCTATGTAAAGGGCAGCGTCCCCTTCAAGAGCCATTCGCATTTGTATGAGCTGTGTTGCCTTTGTTTTGAGACAAACACCATCTTCAAGATGTCCAAGTAGGGGCCCCGGGGAAAATGGACATTTTCAGAGCTCTGGATTTGGGAAATTATTAGGAACGTAAAACAGATTCCTGTAACCAGCCTAATCTAGTATTTATGATTGTAAAAATACCGTGCCCTGGCTCTGTCTGAGAGAGAGAGAGAGAGAGAGAGAGAGAGAGAGAGAGAGAGATTAGATGTGTATTTGTGTGACTATGACTGTGTGTGAGAACCTGTGTGAATTAGAGAAACAGAGAGGAGAGTTAGTGTCTGGAGTGTTCCATAGAGGATGTGTGAGAGAAGCAGATATGGGTCAAGGAGAGGGAGTGGGTTTGCCAGACTAGTAGAAGTGTGAAAGAAATACAGAGGGAGAGTAGAAGAGTGAGGAAAGAAAAGACACAAGAGTGTTAAAGGAATCATTAACTGGTTGAAACAAGGAAAAAAAGACCACACTTCCAACCATGAATAGCTATCTGTATACTCTACTCTGACTACTTTCCTTTTATATTTAATTTTCAAAGAAATCTGTGGGTCATTCATTCATTCAATGTCATTTATTGAGTGCTTACTGTGTGCAGAGCACTGTACTAAGCACTTGGGAGAGTACAATACAGTAATAAAGTCATATTCCCTGCCCACAACGGGCTTACAGTCTAGAGTCTGGGAGGCAAACATCAATACAAATAATTAAAATAACAGATGTACGTAAGTGCTGTGGGGTTGGGTTGGGGGAAGAGAAAAGGGGGCAAGTCAGGGTGACAGAAGAGAGTGGGAGAAAAGTGGGGCTTAGTCTGGGAAGGCCTCTTGGAGGAGATGTGCCTTCAATAATAATAATGGCATTTGTTAAGCGCTTACTATGTGCCAAGCACTGTTCTCAGCACTGGGGTGATACAAGGTAATCAGGTTGTCCCACATGGGGCTTACAGTCTTAATCCCCATTATCCAGATGAGGGAAGTGAGGCCCAGAAAAGTGAAGTGACTTGCCCAAAGTCACACAGCTGACAAGTGGCAGAGCAGGGATTAGAACCCATGCCCTCTGACTCCCAAGACAGTGCTCTTTCCTCTGAGCCACACTGCTTCTCCAGCCATGCTGCTTGCCTTGAAGGAGGGGAGAGTAACTGTCTTCCAGATTTGAGGAGGGTGGGTGTTCCAGGCCAGAGGCAGGATGTGGGCTAGGGCTTGTGTTTCTTACTCTAGTGATAAGGAGCAAAAAAAGCTTTTTTTATTTATTATTTCTGCTGGCTCCAGGATCTGTTCATCCCACCTGGGACTCTTTAAAACGAGCTTCCAGAATTTCCTCCTTGAATGATGACGATGGTGTTTGTTAAGCACTTACTATGTACCCAGCATTCATTCATTCATTCAATCGTATTTATTGAGCGCTTACTGTGTGCAGAGCACTGTACTAAGCGCTTGGGAAGTACAAGTTGGCAACATATAGAGACGGTCCCTACCCAACAACAGGCTCACACAGTACTAAATGCTGGGGTAGATACAAGCTAATCAGGTTGGACACAGTCCCTGTCCCACATGGGGTTCACAGTCTTAATCCCCATTTTACAGATGAGGGAGCGGAAGCACAGAGAGGTGAAGTGACTTGTCCAAGGTTACCCAGCAGACAAGTGGCAGAATCAGCATTAGAACCCAGGTCCTTCTGATTCCCAGTCCCGTGCTCTTTCCGTTAGACCATCCTGCACCCCTAAGGTGTCTGGTCATTTTAGATCAATATCAATACTGCGATCCTAAGAGAACTTTTGAAGGTGTAACTTCTGAGCAGGAATTCGGAAAACTGGATAAAATTCCTCTTAACGTTGGTGTTACAGTGGCCTCTGGTGGTGAAATAAAAACGCACAAATTCCTACGGCGCCGAAATCCACAGAAAATCACAGCAGCCTTCAAAAAAAGGGAAACAATTTTATCAAAGACTTCCCATAAAACCCTGAGGGCTTTATCTTCACTTCCCATATAGCTAATTTCTAAAGCACAATAGTTTGGTTGTGCTCTAGAAACTGAATGCATTTGCTGCATTGCACAAAATTCTGGCTTTCTGTGTAGTACGTGTTTAATTCGGTATTTTTAAGGGCTTATCATGTGCCAAACACAGTGCTAAATGCCTGCATAAATACAGGATAGTTAGATCAGGCACAGTTCACTCTCCTTACAATCTAAGTGCAGGTAGATACAAAGGAGGACAATAATAAATTATGAATATCAGTCTGTGGTACTTATTGAGTGCTTTCCAGAAGCAGCATGGCTCAGTGGAAAGAGCCTGGGCTTTGGAGTCAGAGGTCATGAGTTCAAATCCCGGCTCTGCCACTTGTCAGCTGTGTGACTTTGGGCAAGTCACTTAACTTCTCTGGGCCTCAGTTCCCTCATCTGTAAAATGGGGATTAAGACTGTGAGCCCCACATGGGACAACCTGATTACCTTGTATCTACCCCAGCGCTTAGAACAGTGCTTTGCACATAGTAAGCACTTACCAAATTCCAATGTTATTATTATTATTATTATCAGTGGTATTTGAGGGATTCTTGTACACAGATTACTGAACTAAGCACTTGGAAGAGTATGATACAAGAGTTGGTAGACACATTCCCTGCCCACAAGGAGCTTAAAGTTTAGAGGGGGAGACAGACATTAAAATAAATTATGGAGATGTATATATATATATATATATATATATATATATATATATATATATACATATATTCAGTTGGGTTGAATATCAAGTGCTTAAATCAGTCAGTGGTATTACTGAGCACTTACTACATTCAAAGCACTGTACTATGCCCTCAGGAGAGTACAGTTCAAAAGAGTTGTTAGACATGTTCCCTGCTCTTGCATCACCCTTGCACTTGGATTTGCTCCCTTTATCCACTCTTCCCTCAGCCCCACAGCACTTAAGTGCTGAGAAGCAGCCTGGCCTAGTGGATGGACCCTGGGCCCGGGAGTCAGAAGGTCACAGGTTCTAATCCCGGCTCCACCTCTTGTCTGCTGTGTGAACTTGGGCAAGTCACTTCACTTCTCTGTGCCTCAGTTCCATCATCTGTAAAATGGAGATTAAATTAAGACCGTGAACTCTACTTGGGACAGGGACTGTGTCCAACCAGATTATCATGTATCTACCCCGGAGTTTAGAACAATGACTGGCTCATAGTAAGTGCTTAACAAATACCATGATTATTATTATTACTCTTTGTAATTTATTCATTTATATGAATGTTTACTTCCTCCTCTAGACTGTAAACTCATTGTGAGCAGGGAACTCTGTATATTGTACTCTCCCAAGAATTTAGTACAGTGCTCTGCACATAGTAAGCACTCAATAAATATGATTGCTTGATTGATTGATTGAATGAATGATTGCCCACATGGATCCTATGGTCTAGAGGAGGAGCTTAGAGTCATTGGGTACAGATTTAAGTGCATAGGCAATGCAGATGGGAGAGGGAGTAGAGGAGATGAGGGCTTAGTAAGTAGCAAAATCAACAGACACAACAATAACTGTGATATTTTTTAAGGCTTACTATGTGTCAAGCACTGTACTGAACCCTGGGGAGATACAAGATAAATGTGTTGGACACAAAAGTCCCTGTCTCACATGGGGCTCTAGGTCTAAGTGGGACAGAAATCAAATACTGAATCCCCATTTTACAGATTCATTCATTCATTCAATCGTATTTATTGAGCTCTTACTCTGTGCAGAGCACTGTACTAAGTGCTTGGGAAGATCATCATCATCATCATCATCATCGTCATCATCATCTATGGTATTTACAGATGAGGAAACCAAGTCATGGAGAAGTTAAACTACTTGCCCAAGGTCACCCAGTAGGCAAATGGCAGAGGTGGGATTAGAACTTGGGTCTTCGGACTTCTGGGCTGAAATTTTTCCACCAGGTCATGCTGCTTCTCACAAACCAACGTGTTAACTATAAGTAAATAACCGTTCCTGGATGGGAGAGTCCTCAGATTCCTCATTGTTCTAGTCAAGTGGTCCCTAGGAACAAACTGCGGACACCTCCCTAGCATTCTAAAGGGGGTCATGTTGGAAATGGGATCTCCAGCCCATCATGGTGGGGGTTGAATAGAGTAGGGATTGGTCTGGGTATCAGATATCCCCTTATAGATGTGGAGATCAGGGTCTTGCACCCAAAAATCTTTGGCAGGCACTCTGAAAGTACGCCACCCTTGCCCGCCTACTCACTTGTTGCACTTTGCCCCCCATCAGGACCATGACCATTCAGGAGAGAGAGAGTGGGGCAGAGAAAACCGTGAGCACTTGAATCAATTTCCTCCATGCAGATCTGGTCCTCGAAACTAAGACTCATTTGTCATTCCCCACCAGAGACTCCACCACCACCATCATCATCATCATCATCATCATCATCATCATCAGACCTGCGTGAAGGCCCGCACAAACCAAGGAAAAATTGGATTGGCATTAGGTGAGGCAGGTAATTGGAGAGCTCACCCATTACTGAGTGAAACTGCTCAGCCCAGGCATTTTTAATAGTATTTATTATTATTGTTATTATTAATAATGGTATTTGTTAAGCACTTACTATGTGTCAAGCACCATTCTAAGCAATGGGGTGGATACCGAGTAATCAGGTTGGACACGGCCCCTCTCCCATATGGGGTTCACAATCTTAATCCCCATTTTACAGATGTAGTAACTGAAGCCCAGAGAAGTCAAGTGACTTGCCCAAGGTTACACAGTGGATAATATCAGGAAGATCAAGGAGCCAGACATACCTTCGGTTGACATTTGAAGAGAAGTGGAGAATTAGAGAGGCATAGAAATATGGAAAGTTGGAAACTGACAGAAAGACAAATGGGTATTCATTCATTCATTCAATTGGTTTTACTGAGCGCTTACTTTGTGCAAAGCACTGTACTAAGCGCTTGGGAGAGTACATTGTAACAACAAACAGACACATTCCCTGCCCACAACGAGCTCAAAGTCTAGAGGGGGAGACAGACATTACTGTAAATAAATAAGTAAATAAATTACAGATATATAAATATGTGCTGTGGGGATGGCTGGAGGATGAATGAAGGAGCAAGTAAGCATCCCAGAAGGGAGTGGGAGAAGAGTGGAGGGCTTAGTCAGAGAAAGCTTCTTAGAAGAGATATGCCTTCAATAAAGCTTTGAAGTGGGGGAGAGTAATTATCTATCTGGAATGAGGAGGGTAATCAATCAATCAATCGTATTTATTGAGCGCTTACTGTGTGCAGAGCACTGTACTAAGTGCTTGGGAGGTACAAGTTGGCAACATATAGAGACAGTCCCTACCCAACAGTGGGCTCACAGTCTAAAAGGCGGAGACAGAGAACAAAACCAAACATACTAACAAAATAAAATAAATAGAATAGATATGTACAAGTAAAATAAATAAATAAATAAATAAAGTAATAAATATGTACAAACATAGATACATATATACAGGTGCTGTGGGGAAGGGAAGGAGGTAAGATGGGGGGATGGAGAGGGGGAGGAGGGGGAGATAGTTTGATAGTAGGATTGACAAAAGGGAAGAATTTAACCTCCTTAATTGCCATTTGGGTAAGAAGAGTAAAGAAGGCAGTCCTAATTAAACATAGGTTTGCAACAGGAATCTTTTCTTTAAATTAATTTAGACTTAGACTGTGAGTCCCATGAAGGGAAGGGACTGTTGAACCTCAAGAAAGTTGAGTTACCATTCTTTATTTCATTGCTGAGAACACATGGACCACTAAGCAGCAGAAGGAGCCAGTCGGTTGTATTTTTTTGTTTGTTTTTTACCCTACAGTTCCCTTGTTGCTGACCTAAAGAGGTCAAGGCAAAAAGTGGTGACAGGGTCTATTCTTAGAAGCAGCATGGCTTAGCGGAAAGTGCACGGGTTTAGGAGTCAGCGATCTTGGGTTCTAATCCCTGCCCTGCCACTTGTCAACTCTGTGACTTTGGGCCATTCACTTAAGTTATCTGTGCCTCAGTTACCTCATCTGTAAAATGGAGATTAAGACGGTAAGCCCCATTTGGGACAAGCTCATTACCTTGTATCTACCCCAGAGCTCAGAATAGTGTTTGGCCCATAGTAAGTGCTTAACAAATACCATCATCATCATCATCATCAGGATTGGGGGGTTTCTAGACTGTCCCCCCAACTAGACTGTCCCCTCCTCCCCCTACCCCAGATTGTGAGCTAGTTGTGGGAAGGGATTGTTGAGAAGCAGCATGGCATTAACACTGGCTTGTGAGTCAGATGACTTGGCTTCTAATCCCAGATATGCCATTTGTCTGCTGTATGACCTTGGGCAAGTCACTTTGCTTCTCTGTACCTGAGTTACTCCATCTGTAAAATGGGGATTAAGACTGTGAGCCCCACGTGGGACAACCTGATTACCTCGTATCAATCCCAGTGCTTAGAACAGTGCTTGGCATATAGTAGACACCTGTCTACATGTTTTGTCACCTGTCTACATGTTTTGTTTTGTTGTCTGTCTCCCCCATCTAGACTGTGAGCCCGTTGTTGGGTAGGGACCGTCTCTATATGTTGCCGACTTGTAATTCCCAAGTGCTTAGTATAGTGCTCTGCACACAGTAAGTGCTCGATAAGTACGATTGAATGAATGAATCGTATTTATGAGCACTTACAGTGTGCACAGCACTGTACTAAGCTGTTGGGAAAGTAAAATACAGCAATGAAGAGTGTCAGTGCCTGTCCGCAACGAGCTCACATTCTAATCTAAACGGGCAAAACAATGGGTCACATTTGGAATTTCATAGGTAACATAGTAATAGAGTGCTGCACAAAGTACACTTTAGACTGAACTCCTTGTCTTCCCTCCCAAACCCCGCCCTCTCTCTGACTTTCCCATCACTGTTGACGGCACTACCATCCTCAGCCTTGGTGTCATCCTCGACTCCGCTCTCTCGTTCACCCCTCACATCCAAGCCGTCACCAAAACCTGCCGATCTCAGCTCTGCAACATTGCCAAGATCCACCCTTTCCTCTCCATCCAAACCGCTACCCTGCTCGTTCAAGCTCTCATCCTATCCCGTCTGGACTACTGTATCAGCCTCCTCTCCGATCTCCCATCCTCTTGTCTCTCCCCACTTCAATCCATACTTCACGCCACTGCCCGGATTGTCTTTGTCCAGAAATGCTCTGGGCATGGGCATGTTACTCCCCTCCTCAAAAATTGCCAGTGGCTACCAATCAACCTGTGCATCAGGCAGAAGCTCCTCACCCTCGGCTTCAAGGCTGTCCATCACCTCGCCCCCTCCTACCTCACCTCCCTTCTCTCCTTCTACAGCCCAGCCCGCACCCTCTGCTCCTCTGCCACTAATCTCCTCACCGTGCCTCGTTCTCACCTTTCCCGCCATCAACCCCCGGCCCACGTCCACCCCCTGGCCTGGAATGCCCTCCCTCCCAACATCCACCAAGCTAGCTCTCTTCCTCCCTTCAAGGCCCTACTGAGAGCTCACCTCCTCCAGGAGGCCTTCCCAGACTGAGCCCCCTCCTTCCTCTCCCCCTCCTCCCCCTCTCCACCCCCCCCGCCTTACCTCCTTCCCTTCCCCACAGCACCTATATATATGTATATATGTTTGTACGTATTTATTACTCTATTTTACTTGTACCTATCTATTCTATTTATTTTATTTTGTTAATATGTTTGGTTTTGTTCTCTGTCTCCCCCTTCTAGACTGTGAGCCCACTGGTGGGTAGGGACCGTCTCTATATGTTGCCAACTTGTACTTCCCAAGCGCTTAGTACAGTGCTCTGCACACAGCAAGCACTCAATAAATACGATTGATTGATTGATTGATTATCAAATTCACTTCCTAAGAGTCAAAGTTATTTACTGAAATTTTGTCCCTAAATTGTAAACATACTGCAAGACAGTCTATCAAATCAGACAACAGCGGATGACCTTTGGAAGATTGCCAAGGTAAGAAAGGTAGGTTTGACCTGTAGTCAGTAGGGTAACTATGACATAAGCCAAAGGAAGATGGAAAACAGGGTGCAGGATAATAATAATAATGATGGGATTTAGTAAGCGCTTACTATGTGCAAAGGACTGTTCTAAGTGCTGGGGAGGTTACAAAGTGATCAGGTTGTCCCATGGGGGGCTCACAATCTTAATCCCCATTTTACAGATGAGGGAACTGAGGCCCAGAGAAGTTAAGTGACTTGCCCAAAGTCATACAGCTGACAACTGGCAGAGCTGGGATTTGAACCCATGGTCTCTGACTCCAAAGCCCGTGCTCTTTCCACTGAGCCACGCTGCTTTTCAATGAGGATGAGGAGTCTTTAAGGGCCACCTATCCAGGGGCAACTTCACAGCTGAACTGTCCGGTGCCAGAGCCAGTGATAAGCCTGTATTGTGAAGCGGTGCAAAGCAGAGTCCCACTTCGGGGTCACACTTGGAGAGTTTCTGGTACTCTACCAGTCTTGACTACAGGAGGGAGAGTCAAGCAGAGGCCTACCTATTCCATTCCCAGCTTGGCCAGTGGCTAGTAAGTGGAAGGCCATCTGCTACAAGTCGAAACTCACCTGTGCTGGGCAGCAGAAGCAAGGGAAATAGTTGAGGGCGGAGACTCAAGTTGACTGCGTGGAAGGAGGCAACAGTAAACTAATTCCGAATTTTTACCGAGAAAACTCTGTGGATACACTACCAGAATGACTGCAGATGGAGGTGGGGCCTTCTGGAAGAGATGTATCTGCGGTATTGCTATGGGTCGGAGACGATGCAACAGCCTAAGACAAGAGAAGCGGAAAGTCATAGTGGATAAAGCAAGGACCTGAAGGTCATGGCTCTACCACTTGTCTGCTGTTGACCTTGGGTAAGTCACTTTCATTTATTTATTATTTATTAATTGAGCATTTACCATGTGCAGAGCACTGTACTAAGTATTTGGGAGAGTACAGTATAAGTCACTTCCTTCTCTGTGCCTCAGTTACCTCATCTGTAAAATGGGGATTGAGTCTGTGAGCCTCATGTATGTTAATGATGTGCATTTAGCTTTAATTACATTTGTTCTGACGACTTGACACCTGTCCACATGTTTTGTTTTTGTTGTCTGTCTCCCCCTTCTAGACTGTGAGCCTGTTGTTGGGTAGGGATTGTCTCTATATGTTGCCAACTTGTACTTCCCAAGCACTTTGTACAGTGCTCTGCACACAGTAAGCTCTCAATAAATATGATTGAATGAATGAATGAATGAATGAATGAATGAATGAATGAGGATTATCCAATCTGATTTGCTTGTATCCAGAGAAGCAGCGTGGCTCAGCAGAAAGAGCACAGGCTTTGGAGTCAGAGGTCATGGGTTCAAATCCCAGCACCGCCAACTGTCAGCTGTGTGACTTTGGGCAAGTCACTTAACTTCTCTGTGCCTCAGTTACCTCATCTGTAAAATGGGAATTAAAACTGTAAGCCCCCCGTGGGACAACGTGATCACCTTGTAACCTCCCCAGTGCTTAGAACAGTGCTTTGCACATAGTAAGCACTTAACAAATACCATCTTCATCATCATTACCCCTGTGCTTAGTACAATGCCTGACACATAGTAAGTGCTTAATAAATACCATTATTATTATTATTATTATTATTATTAAGGGGTGCCTACAGCAGAGGCAGTAGAAGGGATATCCATTCTCATTGAGTTTTCATTTCAATTTAACCGAGAAAAAGATGTTGCTTGATTAGCCTGCCATTTGTGTTGCAGAATACAAATGCCACATCAAGGTAGATAATTCAGTGTAATTAAAAGTAAAGATTTTTTTGCTTTGGTTATAGAAAGTAAAGATGTAGTTCATAAAAACCTTCTATGAGTGCCGTTCATTCATTAGTTTTTATTGAGCATCTACTGTATGCAATGGATTCTAAAAGGTTCTGAGGAGAGCACTATAAAATTAAAAGACAAGGTCCCTGGCCTCAAGAAACTCACAATTTGATTGGGGAGAAAGGCTTTGGGGAACATAAACACAAATTGGTAACAGCCAAAATATAAGACAAATATTTAGCAATCAATTGATGGGATTTATCAAGCAGCATGGCTCAGTGGAAGGAGCATGGGCTTTGGAGTTAGAGGTCATGGGTTCAAATCCAGCCTCCACCAACTGTCAGCTGTGTGACTTCGGGCAAGTCACTTTACTTCTCTGTGCCTCAGTTACCTCATCTGTAAAATGGGGAGTAAGACTGTGAGCCCACCGTGGGACAACCTGATCACCTTGTAACCTCCCCAGCACTTAGAAAAGTGCTTTGCATATAGGAAGCGCTTATTAAATGCCATCATGATTATTATTATTATTTATTGAGCACTTAGTTTGAGCCTACAAATACCATAAAAAAAGGAAAAAGGTCAATGTCGTACGGTAGTGAGGAGAGGCAGGAAAGGAAACTATATGAATTAGTTTTTCTTGAGCTCAGATGCTGACTTCTGGAGCTGCAAAAGAGATAATTTGGGGTACATCACTTCTCTGGTAAAGACACAGGAAAAAGTTCTTGCAAGCAAAACTAACCTACACTCCTGTGCGTGCCTTAGGTGCACCCTCCTCACTAGAATCACTGGGAAGAGAATCGGACTGTACATTTTTAATATTCTGAAATATAACTGAGTTGCTAGTGCCCCAGGCTTCAGAATACCAAATGGTTAGGCTCAAAACTATGCACTTTCTTCTTTCTTAGGAGCCCGTCATGGTTCAAGGAAGTTTCCAAAATAGTACAAGACATACCTAGGGTTGATAAATTATTTCTCTACATCACAGCTCCCAACTCAGGTCTGAGATTGTCAGAAGTCACTTTGCAGTTTAATGAATCCCCAGGAACTAATTATTCAGCTCACCAAAAGACAGCCCCCCAAAAAGCAATCTTTTCTCAACCCGAATAAAGAAAAATGAGAAATAGACATTGATTTCAAAAGTATTTATTTCAAAAGTGAGCCCCCCGCATGGGACAACCTGATCACCTTGTAACCTCCCCAGAACTTAGAACATTGCTTTGCACATAGTAAGCGCTTAATAAATGCCATCATTATTATTATTAGTACCAGTTTCTTTCAAATTTGTGCCGCCATCAGTTTCTTGGCACTTGGATATCTTGTACAGGAAGTAAAGGTCATGATCCCTGCCTTCAAACTAGCAGTAATAATAATAACTGTGGTATTCGTTAAGTACTTATTATATGCCAGGCACTGTACTAAGTGCTGGGGTGGATACAAGCAAATCAGGTTGGACACAGTCCCTGTCCCCCGTGAGGCTCACAGTCTCAGTCCCCATTTTACAGATGAGGTCACTGAGGCACAAAGAAGTGAAATAATAATGTTGGTATTTGTTAAGTGCTTACTATGTGCCAAGCACTGTTCTAAGTGCTATGGGAGATACAAGGTCATCAGGTTGTCCCACGGAAGGCTCACAGTCTTCATTCCCATTTTACAGATGAGGTCACTGAGGCACGGAGAAGTTAAGGGACTGGCCTAAAGTCACATAGCTGACAAGCGGCAGAGCCGGGATTAGAATCCATGATCTCTGACTCCCAAGCCCGGGCTCTTTCTACTAAGCCACGCTGCTTCTCATGATGACTTGCCCAAGGTCGCATAGCAGTCAAATTCATTCACTCATTCAATTGTATTTATTGAGCGTTTACTGTGTGCAAAGCACTGTACTAAGCGCTTGGGAAGTACAAGTTGGCAATATATAGAGATGGTCCCTACCCAACAGTGGGCTCACAGTCTAGAAGTGGGAGACAGACATGGTGGAGCTGGGATTATAACCCATGACCTTCTGCCTTCTGGGCCCATGTTCTATCCACTAGGCCATGCTGCTTCTCCAACTAATAAATGTTAAGTGAAAAAATCATATATAATCAGGAGTGCTGTTGTAGTTTATAAGCTCCTTGTGGACAGGGAATGTATGTATCTTCTAGACTGTGAGCCTGTTGTTGGGTAGGGACCATCTCTATATGTTACCGATTTGTACTTCCCAAGCGCTTAGTACAGTGTTCTGCACACAGTAAACGCTCAATACATACGATTGATTGACTGATTAAAGTAATACCTTGTATTTGCATAGTGCTTTTACTTTTCCAAAGCACTTTCAGATCAATTTTCCCATTTTGATTGTCACAGTGGCCCTGTAAAATAGAGGGAGGTAGTATCCTCATTTTACCAATGAGGAACTGAGGCACAGAGAGGCAAATAATAATAATAGTAATGGTGGTATTTGTTAAGCGCTTACTATGTGTAAAGCACTGTTCTAAGCACTGGGGGGATACAAGGTGGTCAGGTTGTCCCACCTGGGGCTCGCAGTCTTAATCATGAGGGAACCGAGGCACAGAGAAGTTAAGTGACTTGCCCAAAGTCACACAGCCGATAAGTGGCAGAGCCGGGATTCGAACCCATGACCTCTGACTCCCAAGCTCATGCTCTTTCCACTGAATCATGCTGCTTCTCTAAGTAATAATGATGGCATTTGTTAAGCGCTTACTATGTGCAAAGCACTGTTCTAAGCACTGGGAAGGTTACAAGGTGACTTGCCAAAAGTCACTCAGCAGGTCAGTGGTACAAGGTGGACAAAGCCCAGGCCTTCTGACTCCCAAACTCATACTCTACCCACTTGGATTGGAAAGGTGGGGAGATTAATTAGGGAACACCTCCTGCAGGACGTGGCTTTTCCTTCAGATCTCTCCCAAAAGAGGGATAAAGTTTGGCAAAACTGAGAGGGAATAATATTCTAGGCAACTTGTAACATGGATCAGAACCTGAAGAATGTGGAAGGCAGTTGTAATAGTTCAGAAGCAGAAGAATTGAGAGCAAGAAACAATTACATTGGTTTGCGAGGAGCAGAGGTCAAGAATGTAGTGGAAGAAATACAGAAGACAGGTGAATTGGAGCTTGTGGGGGTTTTTTGAAAGGGGAGATGTTTTGAAAAGGGGAGTTTCATTTAACGTTTGGCATTCAGCATTTAGAAAATTGATCCATGTGTCTGAATGTAAAATAGTCTGAAGAGGGGAGAGGCTGAAAGCAGGAAAACTAGTAAGGAGATGGTCTATCTCCCCTTAATCCCTGAGACCTGACCCATGCCTGGTGACCCAGGTTCTAATCCTGGATCCATCACTTTGCAGTGTGACTTTGGGGGAGTCATTTAACTTCTCTGTACCTCAGTTACCTCATCTGTAAAATGAGGATTAATACTGTGAGTCCCATGTGGGAAATGGACTGTTTTCAACCCGATTATCTAGTATCTACCCCAGTACTTATTACAGTGCCTGACACATAATTAGCACTTTACGATGTCATGGAAAAACAAAGATAAGTTTTCAGTTGTCAGTCTGTGTCTCTCAAATTCTCCTGTGCCCCGTCTCATGGCAGAAGAAAAGGTGGGATTCAGCTACGTCAAGACTATTTAGTTGCATCCGTTACCTTCCTACCATTCCAATCCCGGCATTACCACTTGCTTGCTGTGTGATCTTGGGCAAGTCATTTAACTTCTCTGGGCCTCAGTTCCCTCATCTGTAAAATGGAGATGCAAAACCTGGTTCTCCCTACTAAGATTGTGAGCCCTATGTGGGACAGGCACTGTGTCTGACTTGATTATCCTGTATCTTTCCCAGCACTTAGAACAGTGGTTGACACACAAAAACTGCTTAGCAAATCCCACAACTATTTTTTTAACGGTATTTGCTAAGCTCTTACCATGTGCCAGGCACTACACTAAGCAGTGGGGTAGAAACAAGGTTGTTTCTACCATGTGAGCCCACATGGGGCTCACATTCTTGATCCCCATGTTACAGATGAGGAAACTGAGGCACAGAGAAGTGAAATGGTATGCCCAAGGTCACACAGTGGACAAGTGATGGAGCAAGGATTAGAAGTCAGGTCCTTCTGACTCCCAGGCCCGTGTTCTATCCCATAGGCCATGCTGCTTCTCACTATATTTTATTATCATAATTGTTGGTGTTATTATTATTATTATTATCATTATTCCAAGCACACCTCTTGGCATAACTCCTGGCCCGACCAGGGTTTCTTCCTCTCCCGCCCTCTCTTCCTGACTCCCGTGAAGTTCTGGAACCCCCAAGGGGTGGACTGGTCTCAGTCAGTCAATCAATCGTATTTATTGAACACTTACTGTGTGCAGAGCACTGTACTAAGTGTTTGGGAGAGTTCACTATAGCAATAAACAGACACAATCCCTGCCCACCACGTGTTTACAGTCTAGAGTGGAGGGAGACAGGCAATAATATAAATAAATAAATTACAGATATGTACGTAAGTGTCGTGAGGCGGGTGTGGTGGGAGGAGAACAAAGGAAGCGCATCAGAGTGACACAGAAGGGAGTGGAAGAAGAGGAAATGAGTGGTTAAATCAGGGAAGGCCTCTTGGAGGAGATGTGCCTTCAATAAGCCTTTGAAGTGGGGAAGAGTCATTGCCTGTGGGATTTGAGGAGGGAGGATGTTCCAGGCTAGAGGCAGGATGTGGGCGAAGGGTCAGCAGAGAGATAAGGGACAGGGACTGCATCTAACCTGATTATCCTGAATCTCCCTCCAGCGCTTAGCCCACTGCTTGGTACTTACTAAGTGCTCAGCATCAATTACAATTATTATCACTTTGCTGGTCAGAGCAGAGAGAAGTAGAATTGGGTTAGGGGTGGACAGTAGGCAGTAGGGAACATCCCAAGCTCTTTCACTTCCTTACTACCTCTTCCTTTAATAAGAACATTAAGCGCTTGGGCGAGTACAATATAACAATAAATAGACACATTCCACTGCTGCAATCATCTACAGCAGGATAAGAAGCAGCGTGATTCAGTGGAAAGAGCACGGGCTTGAGAGTCAGAGGTCATGGGGTCTAAACCTGGCTCCACCATATGTCTGCTGTGTGACCTTGGGCAAGTCACTTAACTTCTCTGAGCCTCAGTTACCTCATCTGTAAAATGGGGATTAAGACTGTGAGCCCCACGTAAGACAACCTGATCTCCTGGTAACCCCCTCCCCCCCACCGGTGCTTAGAACAGTGCTTCACACATAGTAAGCACTTAACAGATACCATTATTATTACTATTATTATTTGGGGAAATCTTATTGGCTTGTTTTCCAGGGGCAATATAGGGATCAAAATGTTCATTCATTCATTCAATCGTTTCTATTAAATGCTTACTGTGTGCAGAGCACCTTACTAATCTCTTGGGAAAGTACAGTACAATAATAGAGTGACAATCCCTTCCTTTTATTGTCTTGTCTAATTCAAGGCTTCAGGACACATTAGGCTATTGCCATATCTTTGTATTTTGGCAAATTAACTGTTCCTTGTAGAGACTCCTCTTTAATGGTGGAAGGGGTATTAGTGTTTTGGGTTTTTTTTTTCCATTTCTGTAAAATTCCCTCCCCACTTGGGATGAGGGTGGAGACACCTGTCTTCAGTGGCAATGTGGAGGTGTGTGTGTATGGATCAATATATTCTTTTCAAAAGCATACAAAAGTTATTGGCTTAGGTTCCATCTGCCTAGCCTGAACTCATTAATGTTTGCCTCTTCAAAACAGAATTTTGGAACTGTGGTTACAAAACCGATTTTTTTTTTTTTTTACAGTAAAGTAGGCCTTTCTACGGTCTTGTGAACACACAAATCTATCCAAAAAAACTCTATTGCATGAACTAGTAGTGAACTGAAAGTGCTAAAATTAAAAGTGTAGGAATGCTAGATGGAGACTATTTCTTTTTAAGTCTTAAGTAGACACTGCTCCTTCTCTCAGTTCCAGTTCTGCTTTCCGGTTTGTTGGGGGAAGGCCTAGCAGATGAGGAGATTTTGAGAACACGCTGCCTCAGAACACATAATCTATGAAAAAGACAAAAAACAATTAAACTTAAACTCAAAGTTACATGAAGAATCTCTCTTCCAGATAGACCAAAGCTGTGTGGGAAAACAGCTGGTGAAACTAGAAAGCCAAAATCACTGGCTCTATTCTGTGCTCAAATTATTAAACAATGACTCCTTCCCCAGGGAGTTACTTGGTTTAAGGCATAACTGTATTTAGTAAAAGTGATTGCTTTTCAAATGACTTAGAGAGATATTACCTCCTTCCCTGTTGCTATTCTGAAACCAATTATTTGAAGAAAAAAGAGAAATAGCAAACACTTCGTACCCTTTGTTGAGACAAAAGAAGCTCAGTCATCTGTTTATTTTTAGATATTGAAGTGTCTAATTCTAAGGCTCTAAGAGAGAAACAAATATCAAGCTGATGTACGGGCCCCATAGAGGTTCCCCTAATTGATTCTGTTTTGTTCTCTGCGTTTTTCATTATTACGGTATTTGTTAAGTACTTACTATGTGACAAGCCCTGTTCTAAGCATTGAGGTAGTTGCAAGTTAATCAGATTAATCAGATTAGACACAGTCCCAGTCCCACATGGGACTCCCCATTTATGAAGGAGGGAGAACAGATATTTAATCCCCAATATACAGTTGAGGAAACTGAGGCACAGGGAGGTTAAATGATTTGCCCAAAGTCACATAGCAAGTAGTTAGCAGAGTTGGAATTAGAACCCAAGTCCTCTGTGCAATGAAAAGAGTTATAAGGTAGGCCAATAACAAGGGGGTGGAGCCAGCTAAATCCTACCAATTACTCTCCCCCACCTTCAAAGCCTTATTGAATAACAATAATAATAATAATAATGGCATTTATTAAGCAATTACTATGTGCAAAGCACTGTTCTAAGTGCTGCTTAGATTGAAGGCACATCTCCTCCAAGAGGCCTTCCCTGACTTCTCCCATTCACTTCTGCATGGCCATGACCTGCTCCCTATATTCATCCCCGTCCCAGCCCCACAGAACTTATACACGTATCTGTAATTTGTTTATTTACACTGATGTCTGTCATTCCCTTCTAGGATGTAAGCTCACTGTGGGCAGGGAATGTATCTGTTTATTGTTATATTGTACTCTACCAAGTGCTGAGTACAGTGCTCTGCGCACAGTGACTGATCAAAAAATACAACTGACTGACTGACTTCCACCATCTTCTACCCTACTCTCCACCCTGTTTCTCCACAAATCCTGCATTCATTCATTCAATCGTATTTATTAAGCACTTACTGTGTGCAGAGCTCTGTACTAAGAGCTTGGGAAAGTACAGTACAACAATAAACAGTGACATTCCCTGTCCACAACGAGGTCACAGTCTAGAAAGGGGGGAGACAGACATTACCACAAATAAATAAAATTACTGTTATGTACGTAAATGCTGTGGGGCTGAAGGGAAGAGGAAAGGGAGCAAGTCCTCTGTACTCTTACCCTCACTGACATGCTGACTTGTGTTTCAACACTTCACATATAACCCATGACCTCCATCTTACTAGTGTCTCCAAAATGGTGTCCTAGCCACTCCCTGGGCCCCAACGCCTCCCCACGCCCACTGCAACATTATCATGTTGCCCAGTCCTGATGTCCATTGCTTTCTTATGCCTGAACATTCACTGTTGTTGTCTTATGCTGTCCAGTCGTGTCCAACCCATAGTGATGCCATGGACACATCTCTCCCAGAATGCCCCCCCGCCCAACTGCAATCTCTCTGGTAGTGTATCCATAGAGATATCTTGGTAAAAATACAGAAGTGGTTTACCATTGCCTCCTTCCACGTAGTAAACCTGAGTCTCTGCCCTCGACTCTCTTCCGTGCCGCTGCTGCCCAGCACGGGTGAGTTTTGACTTGTAGCAGATTGCCTTCCACTCGGTAGCCACTGACCCAGCTAGGAATGGATTGGATATGCCTCTGTTTGACCTTCCCTCAATCAATCAATCAATCAATCAATCATATTTATTGAGCGCTTACTATGTGCAGAGCACTGTACTAAGTGCTTGGGAAGTACAAATTGGCAACATATAGAGACAGTCCCTACCCAACATTGGGCTCACAGTCTAAAAGGGGGAGACAGAAAGAAAAAAAAAAACCAAACCAAACATACTAACAAAATAAAATAAATAGAATAGATATGTACAAGTAAAATAAATAAATAAATAAATAGAGTAATAAATATGTACAAACATATATACATATATACAGGTGCTGTGGGGAAGGGAAGAAGGTAAGATGGGGGGGATGGAGAGGGGGACGAGGGGGAGAGGAAGGAAGGGGCTCAATCTGGGAAGGCCTCCTGGAGGAGGTGAGCTCTCAGCAGGGCCTTGAAGGGAGGAAGAGAGCTAGCTTGGCGGATGGGCAGAGGGAGGGCATTCCAGGCCCTGGGGATGACGTGAGCCGGGGGTCGATGGCGGGACAGGCGAGAACGAGGTACGGTGAGGAGATTAGCGGCGGAGGAGCGGAGGGTGCGGGCTGGGCTGGAGAAGGAGAGAAGGGAGATGAGGTAGGAGGGGGCGAGGTGATGGACAGCCTTGAAGCCCAGGGTGAGGAGTTTCTGCCTGATGCGCAGATTGATTGGTAGCCACTGGAGATTATTGAGGAGGGGAGTAATATGCCCAGAGCGTTTCTGGACAAAGATACTCCAGGCAGCAGCATGAAGTATGGATTGAAGTGGAGAGAGACACGAGGATGGAAGATCAGAGAGAAGGCTGATGCAGTAGTCCAGACGGGATAGGATGAGAGCTTGAACGAGCAGGGTAGCGGTATGGATGGAGAGGAAAGGGCGGATCTTGGCAATGTTGTGGAGCTGAGACCGGCAGGTTTTGGTGACGGCTTGGATGTGAGGGGTGAATGAGAGAGCGGAGTCGAGGATGACACCAAGGTTGCGGGCTTGTGAGACGGGAAGGATGGTAGTGCCGTCAACAGAGATGGGAAAGTCAGGGAGAGGACAAGGTTTGGGAGGGAAGACAAGGAGTTCAGTCTTCGACATGTTGAGCTTTAGGTGGCGGGCAGACATCCAGATGGAGATGTCCTGAAGGCAGGAGGAGATGCGAGCCTGGAGGGAGGGGGAGAGAGCAGGGGCAGAGATGTAGATCTGGGTGTCATCAGCGTAGAGATGATAATGGAAGCCGTGGGAGCGAATGAGGTCACCAAGGGAGTGCGTGTAGATTGAGAACAGAAGGGGACCAAGTACTGAACCTTGGGGAACCCCCACAGTAAGAGGATGGGAGGGGGAGGAGGAGCCTGCAAAAGAGACTGAGAAAGAGCGATCGGAGAGATGATCGAGGCTGTTAGAGTACTAGAAACTCCTCCAGGTGTGACCCTGAGAGGGGAAATGAAACATACAGATGAGGAAATGAGATTCAGAGATGTTAAACGACTTGCCCAAGTTCATAAAGTAGGCATTTTTTTTAATGGTATATGTTAAGCACTTAATATATGCCAGGCAGTGTACTACGTGTTGCAGTAGATTCAAGATAAACTGGTTGGACAGAGTTTATGTCCCACAAGGGGCTCACTGTCTTACAATAATAATAATGGCATTTATTATTAAGCACTTACTATGTGCAAAGCACTGTTCTAACCGCTGGGGGGTTACAAGGTGATCAGGTTGTCCCATGGGGGGCTCACCGTCTTCATCCCCATTTTACAGATGAGGGAACTGAGTCTCAGAGAAGTGAAGTGACTTGCCCAAAGTCACACAGCTGACAATTGGCGGAGTAGGGGTTTGAACCCATGACCTCTGACTCCAAAGCCTGTGCTCTTTCCACTGAGCCACGCTGCTTCTCTTAATCCCCATTTTATAGGTGAGGTAACAGAGAAGTTAAGTGACTTGCCCAAGATCAGACAGCAGACAGGCGGTAGAGCCAGGATTAGAACCCAGGTGCTTCTGACTCCCAAGCCCATGCTCTGTCCACTGGGCCATGCTGCTCCTCAAGAAGTCTTCTTCTGAGACCATCCTAATGCCTATTCTTCAGACTCCACCAAGTAAAAGAGGAAAGCAGTTTGCCTATCATCATCATCATCAATCGCATTTATTGAGCACTTACTGTGTGCAGAGCACTGTACTAAGCGCTTGGGAAGTACAAGTTGGCAACATATAGAGACAGTCCCTACCCAACAGTGGGCTCACGGTCTAAAAGGGGGCTCACAGTCTAAAAGGGGGCTCACAGTTTTCATCCACCTTCCAGGAACACCTGCTCATCACCATTTGGGGGGTTTTCTAATGGTATTTGTTAAGTACTTACTGTGTGCTAGGCACTGGGGTAGATACAAGTTAATTAGGTTGGACACAGTCCCTGTCCCACATGGGTTTCATTGTCATAACTCCCATTTTACATGAGGTAACTGAGGCACAGAGAATTTTTTTTGTTTTGTTTTTTTAAAATGGTATTTGTTAAGTGCTTGCTATGTACCAGGCACTGTTCTAAGCTCTGGGGTAGATACAAGGTAGTGATTTTGACCAAGGTCACAAACCAGACAAGTGGCAGAGCTGGATTAGAACCCAGGACCTTCCAACTCCCAGGCCTGTGCTCTATCCACTAGGTCGTGCTTGCTCCCTCCTTCCCTCCCTCCCATCCCACCCCACACACCTCCCTCTTCCTAGTTAACTGACCATTTGCTGTTCTGGCAGAAGGAATTTTTTACTTCTCCCCCTGCTTGTGGCACTGACAGAATCTAACTCAGAGGTGAAGTTTGTAACATATTCAATGTGCCACTCAAGATGACTGAATAACAGGTTTCAGAATAAAACAGTGGCTACTAGTGAGAGGATATAGATAGGAACAGGTCCCTCACCCCTGTCCTGGAATGCCCTCCCTCCTCCTATCAGACAGATAATTGCTAAGGCCCTCTTTGTGAAAGGGCATGGTCATGGGGCCAAAGCAACTGCTAGTTTACAGAGCTTTGTATTCTCTTAGAACTTTGAACCAATTAAATGAGTATTTCCCATCCACAATACTGTGATTATAATTAACGGAGGAACTGCCTGGAAACAATTCATTCATTCATTCATTCAATCGTATTTATTGAGCGCTTACTGTGTGCATAGCACTATGCTAAGCACTTGGTAGAGTACAGTAGAATAACGAATAGACACATTCCTGCCCACAATGAGCTGGCAGTCTATAGGGGGAGACAGATATTAATAATATTAACAATAATAATAATAATGGTATTTGTTAAGCACTAACTATGTGCCAGGCAATGTACCAAGCGCTGGGGTGGATACAAGCAAATTGGGTTGGACACAGTCCCTGTCCCACATAATAAATAATAATTGCAGTGTTTGTTAAGTGCTTACTATGTGCTAGGCACTGTACTAAACACTGGGGTGGATACAAGCAAATCGGTTTGGACACAGTCCCTGTCCTACGTGGGGCTCACAGTTTAAATCCCTATTTTATAGATGAGGGAACTGAGACACAGAAAAGTGAAGTGACTTGCCCAAGGCCACACAGCAAACAAGTGGCCGAGATGGGATTAGAACCCATGGCCTGTATTAATATAAATAAATGGATAAATTTTTAAAATTACATATATATATATATATATATACAGATATGTATGTGCTGTGGGGATGGGAGGGAGGCTGAAAGAAGGGAGCAAGTCAGGGAGACTCAGAAGGGAATGGGAAAAGAGGAGAGGAGGGCTTAGTCAGGTAAGGCTCCTTGGAGGAGATGTGCCTTCAATAAGGCATTTAAGTGAGGGAGATCAATTATCTGTCTGATATGAGGAGGGAGGACGTTCCAGGCCAGAGGTAGGATGTGGGTGACAGTCCCTGTGTAGCTCACCATCTAAATCCCCATTGTACAGATGAGATAACTGAGGCCCAGAGAGGTGAAGTGATTTGCCCAAGGTCACAAAACAAACAAGTGGCAGAGCCAGGTCTAGAACCAGGTCCCACATCTGTGCTCTATTCACTAAGCCACCCTGCTTCTGTAATTGCAAGGCTGCTCTTAGGTGCTTGTAAGTGCATCTGGAGGCTAATAAAACCATAACTGCAGCAAAAAAAGAAATTTGAAGATAAAGCAAATTAGTTTAAAGGTCTACAAAATCAAGAAAAGCACCAAAACTTCTGAGGCTGCCCTCCTGGGTGCTGTGAAGTTGTTGGCTCCCAGATCGGGGCAGAGCTACCTAAGTCTGCTCTTGTGCCTAAGAAGTAATGCATCCTGAGGAATTTGAACTGTCTCCTTGTATCGTTATTGTTCAGAAGTTGGTTTGCCAGTTCCATTGTTCAGGAACACATAGAAAGCCCTACACCTTCTGTGATCTGCAATTTATTACATCTACTGCATGGCATCTTATTCACAAATGTTTTCTCCATCAATTTTATTCTTTATTTTGAAGAGCAATGCCTCAAGGGCTCTGGCCTGGCTCAAGTGCTTTCTCCCTCTGTGCTCATTCCGCTGCTTCAGCTACGACCACTTCTTTTCTAACCTCTGCCCCCTCTAGACTGTAAGCTCACTGAGGGCAGGGAATGTGTCTGTTTAAAGTATTGTACTCTCCCAAGCGTTTAGTACAGTGCTCTGCACACAGTAAGTGCTCAACCAACACAATTGAATGAATGAATGAATGAATGAGATAGATGAGATGAAGGTATAGTGAGGTGGTTAGCATATTGGAGAATGGCTGCCCAAAAGACTCTTTGTCACCAAGACTTCAGTTTGATTTCTTTTCCACTCATTAGGATTTTGGGAACGGTATTGCAACATCAATCTCGCTGTGGTCAGGGAACGTAGCTACCAACTCTGTTATCCTGTACTCTCCCAAGCGCTTAGTACAGTGCCCTGCACACAATATGAGGTCAGTGAATACGATTTGTTGATTAGTTGATAAAGGAAAAAAGAGAAAAAAGCCTAGCATAAAAAAGCCAAACATCAATATTAAATTTTCCTTTTAGGTTCTGAGTTAATATATAATTAAATTGGGAATATTACAAATACTGAACTTTGTTACAGAAGCAGCATGGCCTAATGGAAAGAGAATGGACCTGGGTGTCAGAGGGCCTGGGTTCTAATTCCAGCTCTGCCACTTGCCTGCTGGGTGAGCTTGGGCAAGTCACTTAATTTACCTCAGTTTCCTCATCTGTAAAATGGGGATTAAGACTGTGAGCTCCATAAGGGACAGGGACCATATCCAAACTGATTATCTTGTTTCTACCCCAGCACTTAGTAGAGTTCTTGGCACATAGTAAGTGCCATAATTGTTAATTATTATCATATCTTTTATAGTTCAAGTAAAATACTCACCCTTGATAACTATGCCCACAGATACACCCCACCGTGAGAGGCAGCATTAGTTAGTGGAAAGAGTTTGGACCTGGCAGCCAAAGGATGTGGGTTCTAATCTCAATTCCTCCTCTTGCCTCCTAAGTGCTCTTGGACAAGTCACTTAAATTTACCTGTTCCTCAGTTTCCTCACCTGTAAGATGGGGGTTGAAAAACCTGTTCCCCTTTTACTTCAACAGTGAACCAAACTGGAACCGTGTCAGACTGATTATCTTGCATCTACCATAGTGCTTAGTACAATGCTCGGCCCATAGTAAGCACTTAAAAACACCATTATTATTACACGATAATGACTGTGTTATTTGTTAAGACCCTACTAGGTGCCAGATGCGTTCTCTTACTGAAGTTTGTGCTAGTCAAAAACACCTTTTGAAGGATTCTGATTCATTCCCAGCCTGTCTTCCTAACTAATCTGCACATAGTAAACGCTCAATGAATGCGATTGAATGACTGAACTAATCCTAGGGGTGCTGAACTGTAGGAAGGCTGATGAATAATTCCAATAACTGACGTTAAGCCTGAAGATGGCAGACTCTTACCAGTTAAGGGAAGCAAGGTGTGGGAGTTGAAAAGGCAACTTCTTTTCCAGTCCTGATGCATTGTACCGTGGGTATTTCACTTTAGGGCAGTAATGGAAGTGTTTGTGCAGAGCCTTCACAGTATTTGAGCAGTAAAGTTCTCCTGCCTAGCACAAACTGCAGGGAAGTTTGGAAACTGGTGTTGATATTTATATTTGTATATATTTACATATACACATGATATATATTTATCACTGAGAAGCAATGATATATTGAGAAGCAGCATGGCTCAGTGGAAAAGCACGCGGGATTTGGAGTCAGAGGTCATGGTTTCAAATCCCGGCTCCGCCAAATGTCAGCTGTGTGACTTTGGGCAAGTCACTTCACTTCTCTGGGCCTCAGTTACCTCATCTGTAAAATGGGGATGAAAACTGTGAGCCCCACGTGGGACAACCTGATCACCTTGTAACCTCCCCAGCGCTTAGAACAGTGCTTTGCACACAGTAAGTGCTTAATAAATGCCATCATTATTATAAATGATATATTGAGAAGCAGCGTGGCTCAGTGGAAAAGCATGCGGGCTTTGGAGTCAGAGGTCATGGGTTCAAATCCTGTCTCCGCCAAATGTCAGCTGTGTGACTTTGGGCAAGTCACTTCACTTCTCTGGGCCTCAGTTCCCTCATCTATAAAATGGGGATTAAGACTGTGAGCCCCCTGTGGGACAACCTGATCACCTTGTAACCTCCCCAGCTCTTAGAACAGTGCTTTGCACATAGTAAGTGCTTAATAAATGCCATTATTATTATTATTATTTATCTTTTTATGTCACCAACTGTTTTATTAATAGGGTTTCAGCCTGAGAAACCCTTGAATGGGAGAAAGGCTGATAATAAGGACATAAGTCTGCTGGATCTTCAGAATCAAATGCAGCTTGGTTATCTGGACTCTTTTTGCTTAATTATTCTGGTGGTGAGGTAATGAGAGTAAAGAGGTGGCTTGTAACCTCAAACTAGCCTAAGATGGTACACCAAAAAAATTTGAGAAAATAACACACTGCAGCATGAAAATGAGAAATTGGCCAGGAACTAAATTTAGTACAATTTTCAGTATTCAAAATGAAGGAAAATCAAAAGGGGGATGCACAAACTAACACTAAAATTACACTTACTATTCTCTCTCTACTGTGGGCTGGGAATGTGTCTTTTTATTATTATATTGTACTCTCCCAAGCTCTGCACATACTAAGTGCTCAGTAAATACGATTGAATGAATAAAAAATACAAGGTGCAAATAATCTGAGGAACAACTGTCTCAAACATATGCAGGTTTTGATTCAAAATAATTTCAAAATAATTGTCCTTAGATGGGGCGCATTTTAGGAACAAGCATCTTATAAATACAAACTGGTAAAGTAAAATTGCTTAATTCTGACATTTATACTGGACATTCATTTATTCATTCATTCAATCGTATTCATTGAACACTTACTGTGTGCAGAGCACTGTACTGAACGCTTGGTAAAGTACAATGCAACAATAAAGAGAGAAAATCCCTGCCCACAGCGAGCTCAAAGTCTGGGGGGAAGGGGGAGAGACAGACATCAATACAAGTAAATGGCATTAAGACATTAATACAAGTAAACTGTCATCAATATAAATAAATAAAATTACAGATAAATACATAAGTGCTGTGGGGCAGGGAAGGGGGAAGAGCAAAGGGAGTGAGTCAAGGTGATGCAGAAGTGAGTGGGAGATGAGGAAACGTGGGGTTTAGTTTGGGAGGGCCTCTTGGAGGAGATGCACCTTCAGCAGGGCTTTGAAGGGGGGGAGAGTGATTGTCGGGCAGATTTGAGGAGGGAGGGCATTCCAGGCCAGAGATAGGATGTAAACCAGGGGTCAGCGGTGAGACAAGCAGGATGGAGGTAGTGAGAAGGTTAGGGCCAGAGAAGTGAAGTGTATGGGCAGAGTTGTAGAATGATAATAATAATAGCATTTGTTAAGTGCTTACTATGTGCCAGGCACTGTACTAAGCACTGGGGTGGATACAAGCAAATCATCATCATCAATCATATTTATTGAGCGCTTACTATATGCAGAGCACTGTACTAAGCGCTTGGGAAGTACAAATTGGCAACATATAGAGGCAGTCCCTACCCAACAGTGGGCTCACAGTCTAAAAGGGGGAGACAGAGAACAAAACCAAACATACTAACAAAATAAAATAAATAGAATAGATATGTACAAATAAAATAAATAAATAAATAAATAGCGTAATAAATATGTACAAACATATATACATATATACAGGTGCTGTGGGGAAGGGAAGGAGGTAAGATGGGGGGGATGGAGAGGGGGACGAGGGGGAAATTGAGTTGGACACAGTCCCTGTCCCACAAGGGGCTCACATTCTCAGTCCCCATTTTACAGATGAGGGAACTGAGGTCCAGAGAAGTGAAGTGACTTGCCCAAGGTCATCCAGAAGACGAGTGGCAGAGCCAGCATTAGAACTCATGACCTTCTGACTCCCAGGCCCGTGCTCTATATACTACACCCTACTGCTTCTCCAGGAGAGAAGGGAGTTGGGGTAGGAGGGGGCAAGGTGATGGAGAGCTTTAAAGCCAATAATGAAGAGTTTTTGTTTGATACGGAGGCGAATAGAACATCCTTGTGATCTGTGCCACGGTCTTAATTTGGGTTTCTGAAAAACTTCCTGAAATTTGATGTCCTTTGTTTTTCCATTAAAAAAAAGAAGTCAAAGCTACATTGTTTTCTAACACTTTCCTGTTTTGTGGGAAGAAACGTGGCTTCACTGCAATGAAAACTCTCCAGTTTGCTTCCCACTGCAAACATGATAGCGCTTCTTGAAGACATCATAATAGGATTTAAAATATTAAACATAACCTCACTTAGGTCCTGGGAGATCTCCCTATTCCCTTAACCCCCAACCACTACTAACCTAGCACTGATTCATCATTAGACTGTAAGCACACTGTGGGGAGGAAGCATGTAAGCATGTTGGTAAGAAGCATGTTTACCAACTCTGCTGTATAATATGTTGCGTTGCATTCTCCGAAGCACTCATTTCAGTGCTCTGTGTATAATAAGTGCCCAGTAAATACCACTGATGATGATAATGATGACTAGAGCAATGATAATAAGATGATGTCTCAACTCTGACATTCTGATGCAGGGCACGATATCAAAGTCATCCCTCAGATTTTGACTGACCTAACCTCGACCATTCTGGACAATCAGACACTCACTTTTTAATGAATTAATCCAATGTCATAGATCTTTATAGGGCAGAGAGGAAACAGGATATTTATAATATTTATAAAAGTATAGCTAGAGAAATCGTAAACCTAATTCCTTTAGGAGTCATTTTCTTGCGAATGGAACTTGAATTTTTTTTTTTCAATGGTATTTGTTAAGTGCTATTCTGTGCCAGGGCTCTAGATGTTGCCAACTTGTACTTCCCAAGCGCTTAGTCCAGTGCTCTGCACACAGTAAGTGCTCAATAAATGCGATTGAATGAATGAAATGAATGAATAAAGGAGCTGGGGTAGATTATGAACCAGTTAGATTGGATATAATCAGTATCCCACATGGGGCTCACAGAAGAAGTAAATGAGGCACAGAGAAGTGAAGTGACTTCCCAAGGTCACCCAACAGACAAGTGGCTGAGCCAGTATTAGAACCCGGGTCCTTCTGACTTCCAAGCCCAGGTTCTATCTACTAGGCCATGCTGCTGATGGTGGTGGTATTTGTTAAGTGCTTACTATGTGTGAAGCACATTTCCAAACACCAGGGTAGATACAAGCTAATCAGATTGGTCACCTTCCCTGTCCCACATGGAGCTCACAGTCTTAATCCCCATTTTACAGATGAGGTAACTGAGGTACAGAGAAATGAAGTGATTGCCCAAGGACACACAGCAGATGAGTGGCAGAGCCAGGATTAGAGCCCAGGTCCTTCTGACTCCCAGGTTTGGGCTCTATCCACTAGGCCTGCTGCTTCTCCAAGGGGTTGGGGGTGGGGTGACAAGTGGGCCACACCCGCTTGCCTCCCATGGAGGCTTCCTGGCCCTGGGGCTGCAGTACCTGGCCCATATGTCCACCCCAGTGCTTAGTACAGTGCCTGACACATAGTAAGCGCTTAACAAATGCCATGATCACTATTATTATTAAGTGTCAGTGAACACCACAGCCCAAGAGCCAGAACACTCAGGACCCTGGCCCTGGCTGCAGGAAGTCCTTCCCAAACAGCCAGAGTCCCCATGCCCCCCTTCCCGCCTGCTCCCTGACCTCCAGGATCCTGACTAAAAGTTGCTCACTGTCACTGGAAACACATCCCTAAATAAAGGAAGAAAGAACATGGGTAAAGGATGGTAGGCAAGATAGACAAGATTGAGGTACAGTGAGTAGGTTGGCATTGGAGTAGCTAGTAATAATTGTGGTGTTTGTTAAGTGCTTACTATCGATCCATTTGAAATGTGGTGTTGGAGAAGGTTTTTGTGAATACCACGGACTTCCCCCAAAAAACAAACAAATGGATTTTGGTGCAAATTAAGCCAAAGTGGTCTTTGGAAGGCCAAATGACTCAATTTGGATTAGCATATTTTGGACCCATTACCAGGAAGACTAATTCTCTGGAGAAATCGCTAATGCTAGGAAAAGCCCAGGGAAAGCGAGGAAGAGGCAAACCAGCAGCTAGATGGTTAGAGACCGTAACAACGATAATGAAAGAATGGTCATAAAGGTTACGGATTATGGCAAAAGACAGGACATTCTGGAGAAAATATGTCCATAAAGTCACTATGAATCAGAATTGACAGCACTTGATAATAATAATAATGACCCAGGCACTGTTCTGAACGCTGGGGTGGATACTAGCAAACCAGGTAGGACACAGTCCTTGTCCCACGTGGGTCCCTCAGTCTCAATCCCCATCTTACAGATGAGGCAACTGAGGCCCAGAGAATCAATCAATCAATCAATCAATCGTATTTATTGAGCGCTTACTATGTGCAGAGCACTGTACTAAGCGCTTGGGAAGTACAAATTGGCAACACATAGAGACAGTCCCTACCCAACAGTGGGCTCACAGTCTAAAAGAGTGGGCTCACAGTCTAAAAGAGTGGGCTCACAGTCTAAAAGAAGTGAAGTAACTTGCCCAGGGTTACCCAGCGGGCAGTGAGAGAGTGGGGACTACAATCCATGACCTTCTAACTCCCAGGCCCACGCTCTAGCTAATGTGTAGTCTGGATTGTAGTCGGAAATGGGCAAGATTCAATAGTAGTTAGCGACGGTTGTCGCGGAGCACTGTACTAGACGCCTGGGAAAGCATTAGAGTTAGTAAATATGAGGCCTGCCTTCAAGGATTTCACAACCTGCAGAAAGGAGGAAGAGGTAAGAGGGAATGAGTTGGTGCTTAAGTATTAGGGATTATAAAATACCTGTAATAGTGTTATGTGTCGTTGTGAGTACACAAGTGTGTAGTTGTTGCCAAAGCGCTGAGGTGGTAGTTGGGGAGATAGGGAATGTATAATCAGGAAAAACAGAAAATAATCTGGGTGAATCTTCTGAGGTAGCCGTGACTTCAGAAGGGCTTTGATGAGGAGGATAACTGTGCTAACGGCCGGTGATGTGTCAAAGAAAGGGTCAGAATACTTAGAGCAAACTTTATAGAGCTTTTCAGTCTTCCACAACCTTCATGCATTTTTTTGTCTGGGATTAATAAAAATAGCACCTCATTTCCTACCCAAACAATGGTTCCACACACAGTTTTTTTCAGTAATGGGGAGGGAAATCAGAATGCACCAGCAAATTTTTCATTTCCTTTGGTTTTTCCTTATAGATCTTCATTCCTAGCTTTGGCCGTCTGTTCTCTCCAAGTTGTCCAGCCCAGAAATGGTAGAGTATTTGAATAAATACCTGTACTGCCCTCAGCCCTATTTAGACTCATCTCACTCTCCTTGTTATTTATTTGTTTGGTTTGTTTATGGTATTTGTTGAGCATTTATTATGTTTCAAGCACTGTTCTGAGCACTAGATACAAGTTAATCAGGTTGGACACAGTCCCTGCCCCACATGGAGCTCGCAGTCTAAGTAGGAGGGAGGAGGATTTAATCCCCAATTTACAGTTGAGGGAACTGAGGCACAGAGAAGTTAATTGACTTGCCTAAATGACACTGGAAGCAATTAACAACCAATTCCTCTGACTCTCAGGCCCAGGCTCTTTCCACTAGGCCACATTGCTTCTCATGGCCTCCACTTGTTGCAACCTCTTCTTTTTTAAAAATTTTCCGTCTGTAAAATTAATCCCTACGTAGAGACACTCACTGAACATTTTCTTCGTCTGACACTCGAAGAAGCTGGAAAAAATGTGAAGCAAACATACTTACCAAACTGATCATTTGCCAACACAAAGTCTGTCAAGATCCTCATTAGCACGTTGAGAGAAAGGCTGGACTACCTTCCCCCTTACATGACCCAAACACATCTCTGAGTCACTCACCCTCTAATTCATTCATTCATTCAATCATATTTATTGAGTGCTTACTGTGTGCAGAGCACTGTACTAACGCTTGGGAAGTACAAGTTGGCAACATAGAGAGACGGTGCTCCTTCCCCTCTGACTTCAAACATGGCATGCCTGTCTTTCTAAAGAAAACTTTTCTCCAGACCCCACTGTATGGTCCTATTATGCTCCTCCTCCCGTTCTTTGTACATACTCCTCAAGTAGATTGTTAAAACCCACGACTTCCATTTCTTCCCTTCCAACACCGATCTCCTCAGCTCACCACTGAAACCCTCCCCTCCACCTAATTTTCCCATCACAGCCGATGGGAGGCTCATAGTCTTCATTCCTCTCAAGATAACCTTCTCACTAGGCCTTCTATTCTCTCCTGCTTCCAACTTCTTGCTTATACCCCTCCCTCTGCTTGGAACTTCCTCTCCCTTCACATCTGATAGAGAAGCAGCGTGGCCCAGTGGATAGAGTACAACAAGCCTAGGAGTCAGAGGAGCTGGGTTCTAATCCTGCCATTGCCACTACCCTGCTGTGTGAATTTGGGCAAGTCACTAAACTTCTTTTTGCCTCAGCTTCCTCACCTGTCATATGGGCATCCAATACCTCTTCTCCCTCCTACTTAGACTGTAAGGCTCATGTGGCAAAGGGACTCTGTCCAAGATAATTACCTTGTAGCCTCCCCAGCGCTTAGTACAGTGCTTGGGCACCTAGTAAGTGCTTAACAAATACCATGCAAGAGCTTAATGAATACTATTAATATTATATTATTACTAATAGTATAATAATTAAAAACCTCAGCCCTCCCCATCTTCAAAGACCTTCTGAAATCACATCTCTTCTGCCTTGAGTAATTTCTCATCTCCCCATTTTATATCCTCCTACTGCCACCTATGTACTTAAACTCACTATAGTACCTGTGTACATATTTTATATTCTGTATTGTTTCCTCCTAACTGTAACTTGTCCAAGCGTCTGTTCTTCTGTTAGATTATGAACTCCTTGAGAGCAGGAATCATGTACATTTATTCTGTTTTGTTCTCTCAAGCACTTAGTACAGTACTCTTCACACAGTAGGTGCTCAGTGTTAATTGACTGGGGAAGAAAATACTCATTTTCTTTTCAGATTAATCGCCTGGCCTCAGTTTTTCCTGTAGTCACATTTCTTGGAAAAACAGTATTTCAAAAAATTCCAAAGCTCTATGTTTAAACTCCAAGTTTCACAGGAAGACCTCCTAATTTATTTAATAGAGTCGGTGCTTTTTTTGAACACACAGACCTTCTGGGGGTAATTAGGAAGCCCTGACTTTACCAAAAAATGCCCTGTTGCATTTCCTCAGAGGAAAGCTGGGGCAGATTTCACATCTTTTTAAAGAAAGTTTTCTCTGCAGCATCGGTTCCCTCAATAAGATAGCCACAGTCAGTTCAGACCAAATTTTCTGGGCTCTTTCATCTTCTGCCAATATTGACTTAAATACTGTACTCTTTAATGAGTAACTCATCCAACTATCCATTTTTCCATTTTTCCATTTTTCTCCTCTTCTATCTGTAATTTTATTTTGCATCTGTCCCCTGTAAACTCCCTGATGACATCCTTCCCAGTGGTATCCTCAGAGGAACTCTCCTCCCTCCTCTCAAGTGCTACTCCGGCCACCTGTGCTTCTGACCCCATTCCCTCTCATCTTATGAAATCTCTCGCTCCATCCCTTCTCCCCTCCTTAACTTCCATCTTCAACCGCTCACTCTCCACTGGTTCCTTCCCCTCTGCCTTCAAACATGCCCATGTCTCTCCCATCCTAAAAAAACCCTCTCTTGACCCCACCTCACCTTCTAGTTATCGTCCCATATCCCTCCTACCATTCCTTTCCAAACTCCTTGAACGAGTTGTCTACACGCGCTGCCTAGAATTCCTCAACAACAACTCTCTCCTCGACCCCCTCCAGTCTGGCTTCCGTCCCCTTCATTCCACGGAAACTGCGCTCTCAAAGGTCACCAATGACCTCCTGCTTGCCAAATCCAACGGCTCATACTCTGTCCTAATCCTCCTCGACCTCTCAGCTGCCTTTGACACTGTGGACCACCCCCTTCTCCTCAACACGTTATCTGACCTTGGCTTCACAGACTCCGTCCTCTCCTGGTTCTCCTCTTATCTCTCCGGTCGTTCTTTCTCAGTCTCTTTTGCAGGCTCCTCCTCCCCCTCCCATCCTCTTACTGTGGGAGTTCCCCAAGGTTCAGTGCTTGGTCCCCTTCTGTTCTCAATCTACACTCACTCCCTTGGTGACCTCATTCGCTCCCACGGCTTCAACTATCACCTCTACGCTGATGACACCCAGATCTACATCTCTGCCCCTGCTCTCTCCCCCTCCCTCCAGGCTCGCATCTCCTCCTGCCTTCAGGACATCTCCATCTGGATGTCCGCCCGCCACCTAAAGCTCAACATGTCGAAGACTGAGCTCCTTGTCTTCCCTCCCAAACCTTGTCCTCTCCCTGACTTTCCCATCTCTGTTGACGGCACTACCATCCTTCCCGTCTCACAAGCCCGCAACCTTGGTGTCATCCTCGACTCCGCTCTCTCATTCACCCCTCACATCCAAGCCGTCACCAAAACCTGCCGGTCTCAGCTCCGCAACATTGCCAAGATCCGCCCTTTCCTCTCCATCCAAACCGCTACCCTGCTAATTCAAGCTCTCATCCTATCCCGTCTGGACTACTGCACTAGCCTTCTCTCTGATCTCCCATCCTCGTGTCTCTCTCCACTTCAATCCATACTTCATGCTGCTGCCCGGATTATCTTTGTCCAGAAGCGCTCTGGACATATCACTCCCCTCCTCAAAAACCTCCAATGGCTACCGATCAATCTGCGCATCAGGCAGAAACTCCTCACCCTGGGCTTCAAGGCTCTCCATCACCTCGCCCCCTCCTACCTCACCTCCCTTCTCTCCTTCTACTGCCCAGCCCGCACCCTCCGCTCCTCCACCACTAATCTCCTCACTGTACCTCGCTCTCGCCTGTCCCGCCATCGACCCCCGGCCCACGTCATCCCCCGGGCCTGGAATGCCCTCCCTCTGCCCATCCGCCAAGCTAGCTCTCTTCCTCCCTTCAAGGCCCTGCTGAGAGCTCACCTCCTCCAGGAGGCCTTCCCAGATTGAGCCCCTTCTTTCCTCTCCCCCTCGTCCCCCTCTCCATCCCCCCGCCTTACCGCCTTCCCCTCCCCACAGCACCTGTATATATGTATATATGGTTGTACATATTTATTACTCTGTTTATTTATTTATTTATTTATTTTACTTGTACATTTCTATCCTACTTATTTTATTTTGTTGGTATGTTTGGTTCTGTTCTCTGTCTCCCCCTTTTAGGCTGCGAGCCCACTATCGGGTAGGGACTGTCTCTATGTGATGCCAATTTGTACTTCCCAAGCGCTTAGTACAGTGCTCTGCACATAGTAAGCGCTCAATAAATACGATTGATTGATTGATTGATTGATGACAGGAATTGTGTTTTCTAACTCTATCTAATTCTATTGTACTCTCCCAAGTGCTACTCTACTGTAAACTCCCAAGCACTGTGTGCTATTGCTTGTGGATAGAACGTCATTGTAGGGCCAATGTAGTGTTAAACAGGATATAGTTTTTAATTTTCACACCATCCTTTATTGGCAATAATTAACTATGACATTTATTAAGCATCTAATGCATTCTAAACTCTGAGGAAGATATAAGGATCAGACACAGTCCTTGTCCCACGTGAGAGTCACAATACATTTTATCCCCATTTTGCGGATGAAGAAACTGAGAAGCAAAGAGGTTAAGTGACTTATCCAGGGGTCACACAGCTGGAATTAGAACCTAGAACCCAGATCTCCTGGTTCCCAGGCTGTACTCTTTATTGTGGGTCATGTTGGATTCCTCTTCCAAACTGCTCTCCTCTGAAGTTGAAGCAGCAATTTTTTTTCTCAAACTGTTGGCTAGCCCCGTGGAATTGTTTTGCTCAGTGCATTTTCCATCAGTTAATCAGTCAATCAATGGTATTTGTTGAGCATTTACTGTGTGCAGAGCACTGTTCTCAGCTCTTGGGAGAGCACAACAGAGTTGCTAGAATGTTCTCTGCCTACAAGGAGCTTAGAGGGGAAACAGACATCAATATAAATAAATAATCATTTTGTGTAGGGTAGTAATAAGTATAGAGTAGCATTTCAGTACCCTTAGGCCAGGAATTGCTGCAAATCCCAGCTTTGCCACTTGCTTGCTGTGTGACCTTGGGCAAGTCACCTAACTTCTTTGTGCCTCAGTTTCATCATCTGCAAAACGGGGATTAAATATCTGTTCTCCCCCCTACTGAAACTGTAAGCCCTATGTGGGACAGAGACTGTCTGATCTGCCCTCCCTCTGCCCATCCGCCAAGCTAGCTCTCTTCCTCCCTTCAAGGCCCTGCTGAGAGCTCACCTCTTCCAGGAGGCCTTCCCAGACTGAGCCCCTTCTTTCCTCTCCCCCTCGTCCCCCTCTCCATCCCCCCGTCTTACCTCCTTCCCTTCCCCACAGCACCTGTATATATGTATATATGGTTGTACATATTTATTACTCTATTTATTTATTTATTTATTTATTTATTTTACTTGTACATTTCTATCCTACTTATTTTGTTGGTATGTTTGGTTCTGTTCTCTGTCTCCCCCTTTTAGACTGTGAGCCCACTGTTGGGTAGGGACTGTCTCTATGTGATGCCAATTTGTACTTCCCAAGCGCTTAGTACAGTGCTCTGCACATAGTAAGTGCTCAATAAATACGATTGATTGATTGATTGATTGATTATTTGTATTTACTTCAGCACTTAGAACAGTGCTTGACACATGGTAAGTGTTTAACACTCACCTCGGCCCCATAGTACGTCTGTAAATATTCTTATATTCTACTATTTCCCGTGTCTATAATCTGTTTTAATGTCTGTCTCCCCCAGTGCTTGGAACAGTGCTTGGCACATAGTAAGCACTTAATAAATATCATCATTATTATAGATCATAAGGTCCTTGTGAGCAGGGATCATATCTACCAACTCTGTTGTATTTTTCCCAAGCAGTTAGTAAAGTGTTCTGAACACAGTAAGTCTTCATCCCCATTTTACAGATGAGGGAACTGAGGCTCAGAGAAGTTAAGTGACTTGCCCAAAGTCACACAGCTGACAAGTGGCAGAGCCGGGATTTGAACCCATGACCTCTGACTCCAAAGCCCGGGCTCTTTCCACTGAGCCATGCTGCTTCTAAATGCCATGGATTAATTAACAAATATTATTCTACGTGAACCTAATTTTTCCCACCTACGACTTCACCATAGGTTTTCAACTGCAGATGACAAACCTTCTCTTTCTGAAAACCTATCCAACGTTTCCAAACTGACACTCTTTTGCTTCACACCTCGTGGATCACTTTTTGAGTCCTGTTCTCTTATTCTCAGAGGTCATGGAAAGCATTCATCATAGGTCATAAATAGCAGTTCAAGACAAGTGGACAGGATAATAATAACTAATAATTATGGTATTTGTGAAGCGCTTACTATGTGCCAGGCACTGTACTAAGTGCTGGGGTGATTACAAGCAAATCGGGTTGGACACAGTCCCTGTCCCATGTGAGACTCACAGTCTCAATCTTCATTTTACAGATGAGGTAACTGAAGCCCTGAGAAGTAAAGTGACTTGCCCAAGATCACCCAGCTGACCAGGGGTGGAGCAGGATTAGAACCCACAACCTTCTGTTTTTGTATTAAGAGCAGTAGACTAGAGGTGTGGAAAGGAACAAGATGTAACCACTTGATTCTTGGTATTCCACGACACCTTGAATCCATATCAGGTAGAAAAATAGAGGGGTCATAGTTAATAGAAACTGTGCCCCCAAAATGCAATGTAAATTTAAGCTCGAATGTAACTCGTCGAGTCAGTCTGTAGAAAAATTGAACCATGGTATGTTTCCACCCCATGACACTGTGGATGTAGCACCAGTGATGACATCGTGTATTTTGACAGAAAGGCTTTGACAACATACCCTGGGGCATAACCTCATTCCTAGCCTATTATTGTATACAGCAATTTCATAAATAACCTACTGCACTGTACACTATTATTGAGTATGCCTATTTGCAGGTATTTATAGAAAGCACTCTGTTTCAAAGCATTCTTAGTCACACTTTTATTAGCGGGAAGCTTGGAGGAATAGTTAAATTAATTTTATTTGTCAGTTATATGTTTCCCATTTACAAAGAAACTGAGGCATAAAGAAATTTAAGGGACTAGCCCAAATTAAGTTCCTAACCTCTTTGCAATGTTTCCATGGTGAGTCCAGAATAATGCCGTATCACAAGTGGATGCTGAAATATTATTCATTTAATCGTATTTACTGAGTATTTACTGTGTGCAGAGCACTGTACTAAGCACCTGGGAGAGTACAGTACAACAATAAACAGACATATTCCCTGCCCACTGCAAGCTTACAATCTAAATATTAATTGATGTAAGCCACTTGGATCACTAAAGTGAGAAACAGTGTGTCCTAGTTGATAGAGCCCAGACCTGGGAGTCGGAAGGATCTGGGTTCTAATCCAGGTTCCACCATTTGTCTGCTGCGAGGCCTTGGGCAAGTCACTTAACTCCTCTGTGCCTCAGTTACCTCATCTGTAAAATGGAGATTAAAACTGTGAGACCCCATGTGGAACAGGGACTGTGTCCAACTTCATTCAATCATATTTATTGAGCCCTCACTGTGTGCAGAGCACTGTACTAAGCACTTGGGAAAGTAGAGTTCAACAGTAAACAGGCACACTCCCTGTCCAAAAGGAGCTTAAAGCCTAGAGTGGGGAGACAGACAACAGTACAAATAAATAAATTACAGATAGGTTTGTAAGTGCTGTGGGGCTGGAATGGGGGAAGAATAAAGGGAGCAAGTCAGGGCTAAGCCGTATAGGAAGTGGGAGCTTGTATCTACCGCAGTGCTTAATACAGGGCCTGGCACATAGTAAGTGCTTAACAAACATCATTTAAAAATAATAATAATAAGGTAGCAGGAAGTAAGAATACTCGCCATAACCTTCTGTTGAGAAATTCTCTCCTCTCTATGCTCCACCTACCACTCAGGCTCTCTCAACTTCCCGTGACTACCTAAGAACAAAAAAACCGAACATTCTCTAGGTTACCTATAATTCTTAATTCTTCTTTCTTCGCACCCCCACTTCTTCTGACTGTCTTAAATCCAAATATCACACCAATCTATCTGAAGTGCGGGGGAAACTCCTTTAAAATAACATTGTTAACCTTGGGAAACTCCTTTACAATAACATTGTTAACCTTGGGAAACTCCTTTACAATAACGCTGTTAACCTTGGATTCAATCACTAACTACTTCTAATGTGTAAACTAATGTTTAACTCTTGAAGCTCCTGAATAACAATGTCAACAACTACTAAACTACATTTTCATCATTAATCCATTCAACTGATTCTCACACAAAAAATCTTACTAAAACTTTAAAAGACTCAAGTTTTAACAAGAGACTTCTCCATCTGTCTATTAGCCATTGAGTGGTCAGCATACACTCTAAAGAACAAAATATAGCGAGGTGTTGCAAGAAGCATTTTACACTGGATTTACTCCTTGCACCTTATTTCTTAATTTATTTCCTAATTATGATCAATTTGGTCAGTTGCTATTGGATGAAATTACTGCTCCAGAGCCCTTGGGTTATGTCAGCATTGGTCACTGCCCTCAAATGTTATTATAATAATAATAATAGTATTTGTTAAGCTCTTACTATGTGCCAGGCACTGTACTAAACCCTGAGGTGAAGACAAGCAAATTGGGGTGGACACAGTCCCTGCCACACATGGGGCTCAAAGTCTCAATCCCCATTTTACAGGTGTGGTAATGGAGGCACAGAGAAGTGAAGTGAATTGCCCAAGATCACACAGCAGAAAAGTGGCACATCAGGATTCGAACCCATGATCTTCCGACTCCCAGGCTCGTGCTCTATTCACTATGATACCCTAGACACTAGGGATTCCCTATAATGCCTCGAACTGTGCCAAGTATTCAGTTTTCTACATTTTTTATCTGAAAGAGTAAGTCTCATTATCCTTTAACTTGCTTCAGATCATGCATGGAAAGTTTTAGCTTGAGTGGTCTAGTTCTTTGAGTAAACTGAGTACTGTGAAATCATTTTGATAATCTGAGTCAATGGATTTAGGAAAATGTGCCTTCCTTAATAATTTATTTTAACCTACTGAAAGTAGGGATTTAACCTAATCCGGTCCCCTTTCCGAAATGTATTGGAAAACTTCAGTTTCTGAAATTAAAGCTAAAAAGATGAGTTGCGTCTTCACTCTACCTCCCAAGAGCCAATCCAGAATTGCTCTGAAGCATCTGTTACTTTATATAGATTAATATAGATTGTAAATTTCTTGTGGGTAGGGAACGTGTCTACCAATTCTGTTGTATGGTACTCTTCCAAGCACTTGGTACAGTGTTTTGCACACAGTAGGTGCCCAATAAATACAATTGAATAAACAGTAAGCACTCAATAAATAAGAGAAGCGGCATGGCTCAGTGGAAAGAGCACGGGCTTTGGAATCAGAGGCCATGGGTTCAAATCCCAGCTCCACCGCTTGTCAGCTGTGTGACTTTGGGCAAGTAACTTAACTTCTCTGTGCCTCAGTTCCCTCATCTGTAAAATGAGGATTAAGATTGTGAGCCTCACGTGGGGCAACCTTGATTACCTTGTATCCCCCCCAGTGCTTAGAACAGTGCTTGGCACATAGTAAGCACTTAACAAATACCAACATTATTATTTTTATTATTAATGGGTCATGGGTTCTAATCCCCAGCTCCACCACTTTTCTGCTGTGTGGCTTTGGGCTAGTCACTTCACTTCTCTGTGCCTCCATTACCTCATCTGTAAAATGGGGATTAAGACTGTGAGCCCCATGAGGGACGTGGAATGTGCCCATCTTGATTAGTTTGTATCTACCCCAGCGCTCAGTACAGTGCCTGGCACATAGTAAGCACTTAACCAACACTATAAAAAAAATCACAATTCAGGCCAGATGAAAACTATTCAGAGGTACTCCCATGAATTTAATTCACCTCAGTTCCTGGAATATTTTCATCTCACACATCTACAAAATCCAATTAAAGTGTTCGATGAGGTTGGAAAAGGCAAAAAAGAAAACTCCTGGGTAGCCCTTCATTGGTGTGAGAAAGGCTCTGGTTAGGTCTGATGTTGCACTTTATTAACAAGCTTCATTGATTTTCTTCATTCACAAAGATTTGTAGAGACCCTAGGGAGCCGGTGATTATAGAGAAAAAGGTTTTTTGCTTTCCAGAGGTAAGACACCTTCTAAAGCAGAACAATATCTCTTTGGCCTCTTCAGATGAGAGGCCAGTCTGCTAGCACCACAGATCTAATCAGTGCTGGGGGAATTAGAGAGGAGGGGTTTTTTGGCCTCACTTTTGTGGTTAATTTGAATCAGGGGCTTCCATACCTCAGTTACGTCTGGACCCTTTATGGCAAGCCAACTCATATGTATTAAAACCAAAAGGTACAGCCCTAAACCATTTGAAGTAGAAAACAACAAATGGGATTTAGTAGCTTGTATTTGCCAGATTCCGACAAAGAAACGTATAAGCAAAGGGAGCATGAGGGCATGAGTGTCAGTCAATTGTATTTATTGAGAGTTTACTGTGTACAGAGCAATATACTAAGCACTTGGGAGAGTACAATACAGTTATAAATAAACACATTCCCTGCCCACACTGAGCTAACAGTCTAGAGTAGGAGAAAGACATTAATGTAAATAAATTACAGATATGGACATAAGTGCTGTGGGTCTGGGCAGGGGGGAGAAGAAGGGAGTGGGAGAAGAGGAAAGGAGGGCTTAGTTAGGGAAGGCCTCTTGGAGGAGGCATGCCTTTAATAATAATAATGATAATAATAATGATGGCATTTGTTAAGTGCTTACTATGTGCTAAGCACTGTTCTAAGCGATAATATTCATGGTATTTGTCAAGTGCTTAGTTTGTGCCAGGCACTGCAGTAAGCACTGAGGTGGATACAAGCAAATCAGGTTGGACACAGTCCCCTGTCCCACGTGGGGCTCAGTCTCAATCCCCATTTTACAGATGAGGTAACTGAGGCACGGACAAGCAAAGTGACTTGCTCAAGGTCACACAACAGACAAGTGGTGGAACTGGGATTAGAACCCATGACCTTATGACTCATTCATTCATTCATTCATTCATATTTATTGAGCGCTTACTGTGTGCAGAGCACTGTACTAAGTGCTTGGGAAGTACAAGTTGGTAACATCTAGAGATGGTCCCTACCCAATAGTGGGCTCACAGTCTAGAAGGGGGAGACAGACAACAAAACAACACATATTAACAAAATAAAATAAATAGAATAGTAACTATGTACAAGTAAAAGAGTAATGAATCTGTACAAACATATATACAGGTACTGTGGGGAGGGGAAGGAGGTAGGGCAGGGGGGATGGGGAGGGGGAGGAGGGGAACCCTTACTCTACCCACTATGCTATGGGGAGAGTAATTGCCTTTTGGCTTTGAGGGCAATCATTCATTCAATCGCATTAACTGAGTGCTTATGGTGTGCAAAGCACTCTACTAAGTGTTTGGGAGAGTACAGTAAAACAATTAACAGACACACACATTACCTTCCCACAGGGAGCTCACAGTCTAGAGAGGGAGACAGATGTTAATATACATACAAAAATCTGCTGGGCCTCTGCTGAATGTTAATCTAATATACCCCCAGTCTGACTTTTTTGTTTAATATACTTAGCAAGTGTATTGGGAAGCAGCATGGCCTAGTGGATACAGCACGGGTCTGGGTGTCAGAAGGTCAAAGGTTCTAATCCCAGCTCTGCCACTTGTCTGCTGTGTGACCTTGGGCAAGTCACTTGACTTCTCTGTGCCTCAGTTACCTTATCTGCAAAATGGGGATTGAGACTGTGAGCCTTACATGGGACAGGTGTCCAGCCTGATTTGCTTTTATCAGCGCTTAGTACAGTGCCTGGCACAGAGTAACAACAACAACAACAATAATAATGATAGCATGTGCTAAGCAATAATAATAATAATAATAATAATAATAATAGCATGTGCTAAGCACTTACTATGTGCCAGGCACTGTTCTAGGAGGATACAAGGTGATCAGGTTGTCCCACATGGACACACGTTGTCCCATCCACAGCTGGGATTAGAACCCATTCATTCAATCGTATGTATTGAGCGCTTACTGTGTGCAGAGCACTGTACTAAGCCCTTGGGAAGTACAAGCCGGCAACATATGACCTCTGACCCTCTTTCCCCTGAGGCACCCTAAGCTACCCCAGCGCTTAGTACAGTGCCAGGCACAGAGTAAGCGCTTTAATAAATAGCATTAAAAAAAGTGTAAAACCTCAAAATCGATCAATATGATTTAAAAAAAGAAGAGGCGAGGTACTCCAGAGTGCTGTTGGCTAAAGTGAAGAGTTCCCGCCCACTAGGCCTTCCCAGACTGAGCCCGCATTTTTCCTCTCCTCCTCCCTATCCCCCGGTCCCCCTGCCTCCTTCCCCTCACCACAGCACTTGTGTATACATTTGTTCAGATTTATTACTCTATTTTACTTGTACATATCTACTATTCTATTATTTATTTTGGTAATGATGTGCCTATAGCGTTAATTCTATTTGTTCTGAGGATTTTGACACCTGTCTACATGTTTTGGTTTGTTGTCTGTCTCCCTCTTCTAATAACAATAATAATAATGACGGTATTTGTTAAGCGCTTACTATGTGCGAAGCACTGTTCTAAGCGCTGGGGGGGATACAAGGTGATCAGGTTGCCCCCCGTGGGGCTCACAGTCTTAATCCCCATTTTACAGATGAGGTAACTGAGGAACAGAGAAGTTAAGTGGCTTGCCGAAGGTCACACAGCTGACAAGTGGCGGAGCTGGGATCAGAACCCTTGACCTCTGACTCCCAAGTGTGGGCTCTAACCACTGAACCACACTGCTTCTCTACCCGTGTCCTCTTTTTTTATGGCATTTATTAAGCACTTACTATGTGCAAAGCACTGTTCCAAGCGCTGGGGAGGTTACAAGGTGATCAGGTTGTCTCACGGGGGGCTCACCGTCTTAATCCCCATTTTACCAATGAGGTAACTGAGGCACAGAGAAGTTAAGTGACATGCCCAAAGTCACACAGCTGACAATTGGCAGAGTTGGGATTTGAACCCATGAGCTCTGACTCCAAAGCCCGTGCTCTTTCCACTGAGCCACACTGCTTGTTGGGTAGGGACCGTCTAGAGAAGCAGCGTGGCTCAGTGGAAAGAGCAAGAGCTTTGGAGTCAGAGGTCATGGGTTCAAATCCTAACTCCACCACTTGTCAGCTGCATGACTTTGAGCAAGTCCCTTAACTTCTCTGGGCCTCAGTTCCCTCATCAGTAGAATGGGGATGAAGACGGTGAGCCCCCCGAGGGACAACCTGATCACCTTGTAACCTCCCCAGCGCTTAGAACAGTGCTTTGCACATAGTAAGTGCTTAATAAATACCGTTATTATTATTATATGTTGCTGACTTGTACTTCCCAAGCGCTTAGTACAGTGCTCTGCAGTCAGTGCTCAATAAATGTGATTGATTGAATGAATGAATATATATATGTATACGAATGTATATGTATATATGTGAGCCCACTGTTGGGTAGGGACCATCTCTATATGTTGCCAACTTGTACTTCCCAAGCACTTAGTACAGTGCTCTGCACACAATAAGCGCTCAATAAATACGATTGAATGAATGAATGAATGAATGTATATGTTTGTACGTATTTATTACTCTATTACTTTATCTTATTTGTAAATATTTATTCTATTTATTTTATTTTGTTAGTATGTTTGGTTTTGTTCTCTGTCTCCCCCTTCTAGACTGTGAGCCCGCTGTTGGGTAGGGACCGTCTCTAGATGTTGCCAACTTGTACTTCCCAAGCGCTTAGTCCAGTGCTCTGCACACAGTCAGCTGTCAATAAATGTGATTTAATGAATGAATGAATATATGTATATGTATATGTATATGTATACATGTTTGTATGCATTTATTACTTTATCTTATTTGTACATATTTATTCTATTTATTTTATTTGGTTAGTACGTTTTGTTTTGTTGTCTGTCTCCGCCTTCTAGACTGTGAGCCTGCTGTTGGGTAGGGACCGTCTCTAGATGTTGCCGACTTGTACTTCCCTAGCGCTTAGTCCAGTGCTCTGCACACAGTCAGCGCTCAATAAATGCGATGGAATTCCCCCGGGCCTGGAATGCCCTCCCTCCCAACATCCGCCAAGCTAGCTCTCTTCCTCCCTTCAAGGCCCTACTGAGAGCTCACCTCCTCCAGGAGGCCTTCCCAGACTGAGCCCCTTCCTTCCTCTCCCCTTCGTCCCCCTCTCCATCCCCCTATCTTACCTTCTTCCCTTCCCCACAGCACCTGTATATATGTATGTATGTTTGTACATATTTATTACTCTATTTATGTTACTTGTCCATATCTATTCCATTTATTTTATTTTGTTAGTATGTTTGGTTTTGTTCTCTGTCTCCCCCTTTTAGACTGTGAGCCCACTGTTGGGTAGGGACTGTCTCTATATGTTGCCGACTTGTACTTCCCAAGCGCTTAGTGTGCTCTGCACACAGTAAGCACTCAATAAATACGATTGATGATGATGATGATGATGTTGCCAACTTGTACTTCCCAAGTGCTTAGTACAGTGCTCTACACACAGTAAGCGCTCAATAAATACGATTGAATGAATGAATGTATGTATATGTTTGTACGCATTTATTACCCTATTTTATTTGTACATATTTATTCTATTTATTTTATTTTGTTAATATGTTTTGTTTTGTTCTGTTCTCTGTCTCCCCCTTCTAGACTGTGAGCCCACTGTGGGTACGGACTGTCTCTATATGTTGCCAACTTGTACTTCCCTAGCGCTTAGTCCAGTGCTCTGCATACAGTCAGCGCTCAATAAATACGATTGATGATGATGATGATGATGTTGCCAACTTGTAGTTCCCAAGTGCTTAGTACAGTGCTCTGCACACAGTAAGCGCTCAATAAATACGATTGATTGAATGAATGAATGTATGTTTGTACGCATCTATTACCCTATTTTATTTGTACATGTTTATTCTATTTATTTTATTTGGTTAATATGTTTGGTTTTGTTCTCTGCCTCCCCCTTCTAGACTGTGACCCCACTGTGGGTAGGGACTGTCTCTATAGGTTGCCAACTTGTACTTCCCTAGCGCTTAGTCCAGTGCTCTGCACACAGTCAGAACTCAATAAATGCGATTGAATGAATAAATGAATATATGTATATATGTTTGTATGTATTTATTACTTTATCTTATTTGTACATATTTATTCTATTTATTTTATTTGGTTAATATGTTTTGTTTTGTTGTCTGTCTCCCTTTTCTAGACTGTGAGCCCACTGTGGGTAGGGACTGTCTCTCTATGTTGCCAACTTGTACTACCCTAGTGCTTAGTCCAGTGCTCTGCACACAGTCAGCCCTCAATAAATGCGATTGAATGAATGAACGAATATATGTGTATATATGTTTGTACGTATTTATTACTTTATCTTATTTGTACATATTTATTCTATTTATTTTATTTGGTTAATATGTTTTGCTTTGTTCTCTGTCTCCCCCTTCTAGACTGTGAGCCCACTGTTGGGTAGGGACGGTCTCTATATGTTGCCAACTTGTACTTCCCAAGCGCTTAGTCCAGTGCTCTGCACACAATCAGCGCTCAGTGAATGAATGAATATATGTATATATGTTTGTACGTATTTATTACTTTATCTTATTTGTACATATTTATTCTACTTATTTTATTTGGTTAATATGTTTTGTTTTGTTCTCTGTCTCCCCCTTCTAGACTGTGAGCCCACTGTTGGGTAGGGACGGTCTCTATATGTTGCCAACTTGTTCTTCCCAAGCGCTTAGTCCAGTGCTCTGCACACAATCAGCGCTCAATAAATGCGATTCAATGAATGAATGAATATAGGTATATATGTATATATGTTTGTACGTATTTATTACTTTATCTTATTTGTACATATTTATTCTATCCAGTGCTTTGCACATAGTAAGCGCTTAATAAATGCCATCATTATTATTATTATTATTTATTCTATTCGGTTAATATGTTTTGTTTTGTTCTCTGTCTCCCCCTTCTAGACTGTGAGCCCACTGTTGAGTAGGGACCGTCTCTATATGTTGCCAACTTGTACTTCCCAAGCGCTCAGCCCAGTGCTCTGCACACAGTCAGCGCTCAATAAATACGATTGATTGATTGATTGACCGTCTCTAGATGTTGCCAACTCGTACTTCCCTAGCGCTTAGCCCAGTGCTCTGCACACAGTCAGCGCTCAATAAAAGCGATGGAATGAAGGAATGCGCTTCAAGCGCTTAGTCCAGTGCTCTGCACACAGCAAGCGCTCAATAAATGCGTTGGGTAGGGACCGTCTCTATACGTTGCCAACTTGTACTTCCCAAGCGCTTAGTCCAGTGCTCTGCACACAGTAAGCGCTCAATAAATACGAATGAATGAATGAATGATTGAACGAATGAATTCCCAGACTGAGCCCCTTCCTTCCTCTCCCCCTCTTCCCCCTCTCCATCCCCCCATCTTACCTCCCTCCCTTCCCCACAGCACCTGCATCTATGTATATACGTTCGTACATATTTTTTTACTCTATTTATTTATTGACTTAATTTATTTGTACGTATCTATTCTATTTATTTTATTTTGTTAGTATAGTTTGGTTTGTGTTCCCCGTCTCCCCCTTTTAGACCGTGAGCCCCCTGTTGGGTAGGGACCGTCTCTAGACGTTGCCGATTTGTACTTCCCAAGCGCTTAGTACAGTGCTCTGCGCACAGCAAGCGCTCAATAAGTACGAATGAATGAATGAGTGGGGTGCTAAAAGCCACGTTTTCACTGGAGCCGCCTCGGTGAGCGCCTGTCAGTCATCCGCGGAGGCCCCGCCCCCTGCGGGGACCGACCAATCCCCGCCTGTTCCTGGGTAAGCCCCGCCCCCTCGGCCGTCGCCCTCTCCGGGGGCGGGGGCCCCCCCGGGTTGTCATAATGCGCCGGGTCACGTGCTCTTTGTGACGTCACCCGCCCCCGCCTTCCCCCTCTCCCTCCCCCTTAACCCCGCCCCCTCCGCGCCGAGCCCGTGCGGCGGCGGCCTGAGAGACCCCGCGGCGGGACGCTCGGACGGACGGGACCCGCGCCCGCCATTAGGGACTCGCAGGACCCGCCGCCGCCATCTGAGGAGAAGAAGGACGAGGAGGACGAGGAGGACGAGGAGACGACGACGGCGACGACCCCCGCGGGGGCCGGGGAGCGGCGGAGGGGGCGTCGCGCGGGGCCCGGCTGAGGAGAGCGACCGGGCCTAGTGCGGCCTAACCCCGGCTTTGTCTCCGCGCAACCGGCGGCCCGTCCGGACCGGCGTCCGGTCTCCCATCCCAGTCCCGGGGCGAGGAGGAGGAGGAGGAGGAGGAGGGAGGGCGGCGGTGGTGCAGGCCCGGGAGGAGGAGGAACCGGGCCCCCTGGCCGGACTCAGCGGGCCCCTTCCTCCCGGTTCCGCAAAGACACAAACCGGAGCGGCGGCGGCCTGGCCACGGACCCCTGACCCCACTGGGGGACTCGGACACTTGGGCCCCGGACTGCTGCTGGCCGCACCGCCCACCCGCCTCCCGCTCCCCTTTAGCATGAGCGACCCAGGCCCATCCCCTCCTCCTCCTTTCCCCCCCCACCCGTGAAGTCGGCCCGTATTTTTGTTTTTTTGAACCCCCCCACGGCGATCGGGGGCAAACTTCACCCCCCCCCCCCCCCCGGTGTGTCTGCGTGTCTTTTTTGGGGTGTGTGTGGGGGTGGGTGTATCCTTACGCTGGGAAAAAAAAATACACGTATAATCAGAGTGTCACGCCTCGTCACTGAGCCTTAGGGATCTCGGGCACCATGTCTTGTGTGCATTATAAATTTTCCTCCAAACTCAACTACGACACCGTCACCTTCGACGGCCTCCACATCTCCCTGTGCGACCTGAAGAAGCAGATCATGGGGAGGGAGAAGCTCAAAGCGGCCGACTGCGACCTGCAGATCACCAACGCGCAGACGAAAGAAGGTACGGCCCCTTAAAAGGGCTCGATTGGAGTCTTATCCGTTGTTGGGTAGGGGATCGCTCACCTCCTCCAGGAGGCCTTCCCAGACTGAGCCCCTTCCTTCCTCTCCCCCTCGTCCCCCTCTCCATCCCCCCATCTTACCTCCTTCCCTTCCCCACAGCACCTGTATATATGTAGATATGGTTGTACATATTTATTACTCTATTTATTTTACTTGTACATATCTATCCTATTTATTTTATTTTGTTGGTATGTTCGGTTTTGTTCTCTGTCTCCCCCTTTTAGACTGTGAGCCCACTGTTGGGTAGGGACTGTCTCTGTGTGTTGCCAATTTGTACTTCCCAAGCGCTTAGTACAGTGCTCTGCACATAGTAAGCGCTCAATAAATACGATTGATGATGATTGATGATGATCGTCCCTATCTGTTGCCGAATTGTGCATTCCCAGCGCTTAGTGCAGTGCTCTGCGCGCAGACTGAGCCCGTTGTTGGGTAGGGACCGTCTCTGTATGTTGCCGACTTGTACTTCCCAAGCGCTTAGTACAGTGCTCTGAGCCCGTTGTTGTGTAGGGACCGTCTCTGTATGTTGCCGACTTGTACTTCCCAAGCGCTTAGTACAGTGCTCTGCGCCCAGACTGAGCCCGTTGTTGTGTAGGGACCGTCTCTATATGTTGCCGACTTGTACTTTCCCAGCGCTTAGTACAGTGCTCCGCGCACAGACTGTGAGCCCGTTGTTGTGTAGGGACCGTCTCTACACGTTGCCGACTTGTAGTTCCCAAGCGCTTAGTACAGTGCTCTGCACACAGTGAGCGCTCAATAAATGCGATTGAATGAATGAGTCCGCAAATCGGTATTTTGATGGAGCGGCCTGGGCCTCGGTATGTTTCTTTTTTAGTGGCATTAAGCGCTTACTATGTGCAAAGCACTGTTCTAAGTGCTGGGGAGGTTACAAGATGATCAGGTGGACCCACGGGGCTCCCAGTCTTAATCCCCATTTTACAGATGAGGGAGCTGAGGCCCAGAGAAGTGAAGTGACTTGCCCAAAGTCACACAGCTGATAATGGCGGAGCCGGAATTTGAACCCGTGACCTCTGACTCCAAAGCCCGGGCTCTTTTCCACTGAGCCACGCTGCTTCTCATTTTTGAATGTCCCCTAGGCCTTGGGCTGAGAAATGGGGTCATGGCTCCAGGAGAGGCCTTGGCGGGGGGTTTTCGTGTTCCTGCCCTCCGAAAAGGTGGGAGGAGGCATCGTAGCCATCCTCTGTTGATTCACGGACTGGTGAATGAGCCGGGGGATCCCAAAAGCTGGGAAGCAGTCGGGAATTCTACCCGGAGTTGTTGGGAACGGACATCACTGGTGGATTCCAGGCCCTCTTGGATCCCAGGATAAACCAGGGTCGGCCTTAGGGGTCCTTTAAACCTTTCTTGCTCCAAGTCCCTGTGGGACTCGTTATCGGGATTGGCCTCTCTGTCGGTTTTGGTTCTGTTGAGGATTTAAATTGGAAGAAAACTGATACTTCGGTATTGTGATTCAATGTGATTACCTTTAGCCATAGGACACCTCGTTTTCAACCAGAAATCCACAAGAACGCTACCTTTTGTCACCTAGATCTGCGTCAGAATGAGCGTTTTCATTAAACGATAGTTGAAACTATCGACCTGTTGTTTTAAAATTTTTTAATTGGGGGACAGCCGTTTTGGTGTTTTCGAGAAGGAATTTTCTCAGCTGATACTAAACTTTTTCTGTTGTCTTATTGAAATGGCAGCCAGACCTTTCAGGAGAGCGTTGGGTGTTTATTTTTCAGGTTTGGCATTCATTTTCCCATTCTTTGTTTAATACCTTTTACTGTAATATCTAATTACCATTAATTACCCATCAAACACCATTTGCTGCATGTTATGTCTGTAGAAGTGCTTTAGGTTCTCTTTTTTTCCCCACCATTTATTCAGTTCTTCCAGCACATGAAATTGTGAGTGTGACTATTTTTCAGTCCATCGATGCTGTTGTGTTAAGGTTAAAAAATACAAGATTTTGCCCAGAACATAGAGTACCATCGGGGTGGGTAACTCGGAAAATGTTTTTAGAAATAAACTCGGAAAATCTTTTTGGAAATATCTGTCACGGTTATTCTCTTTTCATATTGGAATTGTATCAGCCTAGTAGGCACACTACAAGCTGCCATTTTAGCTAAATGTACAAGAGGGCTTGTTCCAGAACCTTAGACAATGTAGCAATTTTTGAGTGCCTTTCTGTTGCTTTTAACAACTGAATCAAAATACTGACAACTAACCTTTAAAGGCGGTACTGCGAAGTTTATTTTTCTCACGGCCAAGGTACCTTAATCACACTATGTAGATTTAAAAGCCTCATATTCCACCTAAGTGATTTTGAAAGAAAAGTGTCTCTCAGGGAAAGCCGTCTGCGGTTTTAAAATTGTTTTGAAAATAATGCTGTATGTTTAAAGACTTGGGAATGTCATTTTTTCCCTGTTTAGTGTCAAGTCGTGGCGGCTTACATTCTGAGTTAGAATACACCTTTTTTACAAAAAACCTTCATTATTCATCTAGCCATTCTTATCGTGCCTCAGGAAATTTTAGAGAAATCTGCAGCTGTCATGACAAAACTGGTTAATTTAGCGTTAACCAACTTGCTGGCTTACTTTTCTTAAATACATTAAATTCGAAGCCAGGCCAGTACATATTCATATGGTAACCTCGCATTCTGGGACACATAGTGGTGATGACCTAGGTCCCCTTTCAAGGGCATCCAGATGAGGAGGGGAAAAGCACATATCAGAAAAATGAATAGAAAGTGCCTAACGAAATTTCAAAAGGGTAAAGGGTAGGGCATTCTCACTGGAGAGAGATGAAGTTGAATGAGATTTGACCCCATTCAGTCAGCAATATTTTACCTCTAAAGAACCCGAAGAAACAAGGAGTAGTGTGAATACCACAGATCAGATAGCCATGGAAATGAAGTAATAATATGAGTTGTAATTCGTTTATAATTCCAAAATTCAGTTTGTCTAGCAAACCTTTATAAAACTACCAAGTGGCATAGTTTTTTTTTTTTTACTCCTTTCCCTTATTGCCCAGTGGTAGAGGTGCTAAAAATAGTGAGTTTATTACCAGTGATAAAGTGTAGCCCATACAGGTGCAAACCTTTTTTCATTGTTTTGCAAATATTTTCTATACAAACTAGTTCAACCCGTGTATATGTCCAAATTGTGTCATTGTTATAAAATAATTAAAGATGAGTAAATGAAAATCAATCAGTGGTATTTACTGAGCACTTAGTATATGCATAGCTCTTTAGTAAGTGCTTGGCTGAGTACAATACCACAGAGTTGGCAGGCAGATGAAATTAAAGCGAGAAAATTGCCAGTCAATTTATACAGAATCAGTTATTCTGTATTTGTCTATTCCTTGCCGTTTTTTTAATTATAAATGGATTAGCGAGATAACTGAATTAGTGCTCAGTTCGTGCATTTAAGCATGGTTTCATGCTATTTAAATCCTTATTTTTAGACTGTGAGCCCACTGTTGGGTAGGGACTGTCTCTATATGTTGCCAACTTGTACTTCCCAAGCGCTTATTGCAGTGCTCTGCACACAGTAAGCACTCAATAAATACGATTGATTGATTATTGGTTTGATATTTTTGTGAGGAGGTTAGTACTGGTTTTGGGCAAGTTTTGTAGGAAAAATTAATCGATAAGTACTATAAAACTAACTTACCTCCCCAGAAGAAAAATGACTGGCCACAAGTTTAACAATTGTTAGTTTGCTCTGGTAGAAATGATTTCATGTTACGGAATGGGTTGATTTACAAGAGATCAAATAGGTTTCTGATGTGTGAAGTTTTGAGCTCATTTGAAGGGCAGTTGAAATTTTGGTGAACGTTTGGAATGAGTTGGGTAAACTTAAACTGAATTTTGTAGGAATCTATCTGATTATAAAAAAGTTATAAAATACCTGGTTGATTCTTAGGCAAAGTTATGGCATTCTATAGTAAAACATCACTATACCTAGGCAACCATCTCAGGTCTGCCTTTTAAATTTTTTTATTATTATTGTATTTTGTCAACCAAATCAGCCTTTAAGATAATGTTTCTTCAAACGAACATTTTAAAGCAACAACTTTGGGTTGTGTTTAAGCAACTGGAAAGCTTGTTAGTGGCTTTTCTGTGGTGAATTTTGTGAACATGGCCTCAAGATAGAGAATAATTGTGGGAATTTATTTTCCAGAGGCTGGTGAAGTCCCTTGCTACTGCTTTTTACCCCAGCTTTTGTGTGTTGTAAAATCTCAGAGATCACATATCCATCCTTTCTTTATAACATGTGTGTTGGAACAGAATTCTGAAAGGTGATACTCTATATACATTGTACCAACATCCTCATGAAATCTCAGCAACTTAAGAAGAATCTATTTGGTTTTAGAAATGCTTCTTAAATAAACTAATGAAGCTAAATTCTTCCAACAAGTCTGTGTGTTATGCAGTGTAGGAATACTTTTCTGTCATCTTTTTTCTTCTTCCTGATATCCCTCCTCTGCTTCACACCATCTCTTCCAACTCCAACTCTTCAAAAATAGTTCCCCTAACTTCAGGAAATGTAGGCACATGCTGATGTAAATGCTGTCCTGAATTGTTGATCACATGATAACAGGAAATTCCAAAAATGAGTACCTCTGAAGTTCTTAACCTGTCCATTGCCTTCCACTATTAGACTTTAGCCTAATAGATAAAATATTACTCACTATCCTAAGGTGTTTTTGTGTTTGTTTTTTTCCCCCTTATGCCTTTATCAGACCCTTTTCAGAAATTTTGCCTGTGCTGCCTGACATCTTTGTGACAATTAGGTGGTTTGGGGCAATATGGCACAGATTAATGATGGTATTTAAGTGCTTACTATGTGCCAAGCACTTTTCTAAGCGCTGAGGTAGATACAAGGTTATCAGGTTGTCCTACCTGGGGCTCACAGTCTTAATCCCCATTTTGCAGTTGAGTTAACTGAGGCATCGAGAAAGTGCCCCAAGTCACACAGTTGGCAAGTGGCAGAGCTGGGATTAGAACTCTTGACCCCTGACTACTGAGCCCGTGCTCTTTCCACTAAGCCACAGTGTAGCTAGAGCACTTTATTTCACTCTTAATTTGGACTGGTGAATAACTGAATTTTATAGGATTTATTAACTTGAATGTGGTGGGTGCAGGTTAAAATAAGACCTGCCTCATTTCATGTTTTCTGTGTGATGTCTGATTTAGACACCTAAATGAGAACAATTTACAATTGTCTTGGGTGTGGCGGTCATTAAAGGCTCCACTTCTCCCATGTGCACATGCCGTGTCCCATCTCTCCACCCCCCAAAAAGCAAGGTCTCTACATAAGCATACATATATACATTAGAGAAGTAGCATGGCTCAGTGAAAGGAGCATGGGCTTTGGAGTTAGAGGTCATGGGTTCCAATTCTGGCTCCGCCAACTGTCAGCTGTGTGACTTTGGGCAAGTCACTTAACTTCTCTGTGCCTCAGTTACCTCATCTGTAAAATGGGGATTAAAACTGTGAGCCCCCCGTGGGGCAACCTGATCACCTTGTAACCTCCCCAGGGCTTATAACAGTGCTTTGCACATAGTAAGCGCCTAACAAATACTGTCATTATTATTATAAGCCACGTATACCAGTTTTATGAATCGGTGCCCTTCATCCTACTATTATAAGATAATGATGACCCGACATATAGACAAAGGAAGTAACTTCCTGTTTAGCATTGCCCCAACTTAAGTAAGGGTATTTATTCTGGGCTGGGTGATGAAACTGACTTTCCTCAGTAGGCATTGCCAAGGAGAGTAAGTATTGTTTCTGGACTTCCTTAAGAAGTTGCCTTTTAAAACTTCAAATACTTCAAGCAACTTTTGTTTATAACAAATGGGATTAGGGAGAACATGGAAAACTGAAACCCAAAACCTTGTTCTATTTCTATCCACGTCTCCTGGACAAATCAGAAATGAGAAGAAAAAAAAAACCCACAGTATTCTAGGCTTAGTTATATTGTGGATTAATGCATACAATTTACCAAAAATGAACACATATGTGTTAAATCTTTTACAAACCCTAGAATGTTAACATCAAAGTACACCCAAAGTATTTTTATAAATTACTCTAAAGCACTTACAGTGTGGCATTTCCTACTACACATAATAAACAGGAGGTTACCATGGCAGGAAATTGTTGGGAGTTGAGTGATTACAAGGTAGCAAAACAAACTCATTTGATAAATTAGCCAGTTTCCTTGTGTTTAATAAAACACAAACTGACCCATTTAAGCAGGTTTCAGAAACAAGGTGATGTGGTGGAGAGGGCCCTGTACTGGGAGTGAGAAAATTTGGATTCTAGTTTTAGTTGAGATAACTGATAGTAGTGGCAAAATCATGTGAACTTAGGTGCGTTAACTTATTTGTAAAATAATGAAAATACTTAGCTTTTCCTGCCTCATAAGGAAGTTGAGAATAAATGCTATAGCAATTCTGAATTTTGGGGGAAAAGGTAGTTTTATAATGCAAAGTGTGATGTGTGTGTATGTATATCTTTTAATGAACAGGCTTGTGAACTCTCCCTAGCCCTTGTGCTCCTGTTCTAAATTAGTTTTTCCCAAATCAAACACAAGGGCTTCGTATTCTCAAACTAAAAGAACCCTACTAACCCCCTATTTAAATTAAAATCATTGTGATAAGAAGAAGAGCTGTTAAATTTAAGAGTAGTTCTTCTGTACTTCAAAATATTCACTGGTTTAAGAGTTGTTCTGATATTGACAGTCATTTTGTCACATTATTTGAACATTTTTATGTCAAATGGATTTCAGTATTTAGTTGGCGTTTCTGATCATTTTTCTTTCCTACTTTTACAGAATATACAGATGACAGTGCTCTAATTCCCAAGAACTCATCAGTAATTGTTAGAAGAATTCCTATTGGAGGAGTTAAGTCTACAAGCAAGACATATGTTATGTAAGTGTCCATCAAATTAAGTCATGTTTAAATAATCTTTTGAGGGAGAGTTAAAGTATCATTTTAGAAACAAAGTTTGAGTTGAGTGGCTCTTTCTCATAGGTTTTGCCCCAAAGGGGAAAAGCTACATTTAATCTAAAACAGCAGTTGAAAATTCTGCTCATTTGAAAGTGATTCTTTTTGGACGTTGCTTACTCTTTGAGATACCTAGATTTTGGTTACGGGCCCTATCTGAAAACGTCCCTCCTAACGATCATAGATGCTTTTTTCCCCACGTCCTTCCCAAGAATCTGTAATTTCTTGCTCACTACTGTTCTTGTCCAGCCATCTATTGAATTTAAGCTCTAAATGAGATTAAAGTTTCCCATCAAGCCAAGAAGGCTCAAATATGAGGAATTGTCCTTTGATTTGGTAAAATTTAGACAAATCTGTATCACAAATGGGAAAACCAGGAGCCCTACCAGCATGAGGTATTAATGCTTTTAGAATGTTCCCAGTAGCAAGACATAGTTTTTTAAAAAAAATCTGAAACCATTGCCTCATTGACAAATGCAACACTTCCCAGGAAATATTTGCTTTTGTTTACTGGAATACAATCAGGCCCATAGATTTGAAGTTGATTTTGGTGTGAAAAGGCTTAAAATCCTCACTTGCCAAAAAAGCTTCTGTTCAGTAGTACCAGCTAAAATTTAGCACATTGTATATGAGTCCTAAATCTGACAGTAGGTAGTAAAGGTGAGAAAATGCAATCTTAAGAAATTGCATGCAGAACATTAATTTACAGTAATAAAAACTTAGACTTGACAAATGTTTTCAGAGTAATGAACACTTGATTTTTCGAGTAAATCTATAACTTCAAACTCCTCATGGAGAATGACTTCAGTTGATCTATAGCAATGTGGAAAAGGCTTTTATAGCAGGAATTGCATGTTTTTCTAGCATGCAAAATACTTTGTTTAGAATCTAGAGAGAGCCTCACTTGTAATAAAAATTCTAAAGTCTGTAAAATGCTTCTGAATTCTTTGTTAAGCAAATACTGGAAAATGAAAACTTTCTTTTGTCACAGGACTTCCAAATCGCGCACAATCCTAGAAACTCCTTTCAGGTGATATTCTAACACTACTTTATAGTTGACAGTATAAATTATAAATCTGGGCATTTTAAGGTTTATATTTAACAAATCCCTTGGTATGTGGGCTACTTTAGGGAAATTCCTGCTTGTCAGCTCTTGTCATTTTTGTGACACTTCTGCCCAGTTTTAGTAATGTACACTTTCCATAATCTCATTAAAGTACCTTTTAATATATTTTACAGAAATAGGTTTTAACCTATCACTTAAATCTATGTCTGTGTTTTGGGGAATTAAAACAGGAGGTAATTGAATATTGCTGCTTATTCCAGTTGAGAATGAATGTAGTTGAAGTATTGACTTCCAAAGCAAGAGACTCTGTATGTTCTAGAATTGTATGAAGATGGCAGAGTTCTAATGTTACTTTACTTGTGTAGTTAAAATTTTAAATGGTTTCAAAAGAAATATGTTCCTTTAACCATATTGTCATACCTAAATTCTGAGGCTCTAATTAGTTCTAATGTCTATGAAATCACTTTTTGCTACGTTATTTAGCAAAAAGTGACTTCATAGACACTTGCCAAATAATGTACTGAAAACTACTTGAAATTTAGCTGCACAAACAACATTTATTTTGTTTTTTGTTTTTTTAGAAGTCGAACTGAACCAGTGAGTGGAACGTCAAAAGCAGTATGTAAAAACACAATCTCACACTTTTTTTTTTCTACACATTGCATTTAACTTTTAAACATTAATGTAGCAGTAAGTCCTTTCAGACCATAATTTTCCAAACATAGTGCATATTGTAAATGCAATGTATTTGGTACAGTATAGCTGAACATGAATACTAATGCCATCATCTGCACACTTAATGTAGAAATTGGTATTTGTGCCAAGAAAAGCACTGTATTTCATATTGAAAATGCTAGAATATTGCCTGTATGACTGTGCGTTGTACAGATCATGTATGATCCTTTTTATCAGATCATGTAGGTTTGAGGTTTGCACTAATGAACATGATGCCATGTTCTACATCTGTCTGTCTATAGTTAGTAATATGTATGTATAGGCTGTTGTGTGCTTTTTGTTTCTTGCAATAAAAAATGTTTGGAGTGTAAACCTTGCCATTTTCACGTTGTATCACTAAGTTTTTATTAGACCTTTTTTTCTGCCAAACGGCTCTGGAAAATGCATTAGAAACTTCTGCAAAGCTGTGTTGTTATTTTGGTGTTTTTTCTGACCTGGAGTTTGAACAAATGATGGAACAAGCTCTTTGGAAGAATTAGGGCAGCTAAATTATTCATCTCTCAACAGTTGAAAATTTGAGCACGTAATATTTTTTTGTTTAAAACTGTACTTTAAAATAAACCCAGAGATTGTTTAGAGCTTCCTTAGAGCTATAGATATCCTGAAATCATTTAATTTGTTGAAATAATTTGGTACACAAAGTGGTATTCTAAAGTTCATTTTTTGAATCTTCCACTTCTGTGAATCTGTAGCCAAGTATGAATTTTAAAATTAGTCCCCTTGAGTCTAGTAATATTTAGATGCTGCATAATTGTAGGCTGACCGTTTGCTCCTTATTATTATCTTTTTAACTCAGTAGTCAGAAGCACATTTTTCTTGGCATATTATAAAGTTGAAGGATCCTGTTTATCACACTTGTTGTTCCAGATTGATCTTCCTTTAGAAACCAGTAGTTTTGACTTTCACTTGGGTGAAGGGTGGCTTTATTTTTATTTTTATTTTTTTTAGGTGTGACCAGTACATGTCGATCTGTTTCTAAATATAGGTCTATAGTGATTGGGTTCTGTAAATTTTATGATACCTAGCTGTCTTATTGCACAGGCTCAATGTTGTTCAAATTATCTGAAATCTTGATTTAGAATTCAAGGCTCTTGGTGTCATCCATTTAAGTAACACTGATCTCTAACTAGAATGATCTATCAGGCATCGAACTCACACTAGATCACTGGATCTGGTCTCACTTCAGATAAACAATCTAGAAATTTCTGAACTTTGGGTTCGTGTTCTACAAAGAATATGGCCTTTGGTTCTCATGAAACAGTGCCTCTTAAATTGCAACTCTTGCCTTTAAAACTTTTGAAGAAAAGTAAAGTTGTAAAACTACTGTCCAAATCTATGTTTCTCTGGTAATTGGTTTAAAATTGGTTTTATGCTTCTCAGTCTGTATCCAAGTCCTAGCACAAATTAGCCTGATTAGCCCAGTGCTTGTAGTAGCTAATGTAAATGCATTTGTGTAAACCACATTTATAGTATTTGAACTAATTCAGATGAAGTTTTATTTCTTGCAAACAGAATTTTCCTTTTTTGTTTACTAGCATGTGTATAAACACAAATCACATGTTCATAAATAAAGTTAACATTTTTTTTAGCCTCGTGTGTTCCCTGGCATGTGTCTATTACACTTAAGTAGCAGCTTATTTTGAGCTAATTCAGGTTTCTCACTTATTTTATAAAATTATATTTTATGGACTGATTTCTAGGCAGAATAATATAAAATGTAAACATCGCCCAAGGGGTTTTGAGCAGCGGGGAGGGGAGACATTTTCTGATGCCAAAACTTGGATCAGGTTAAAGCGTAGACAGAATTGGATTACCATTTGTTTATTCATTGAGCTTAATTTAAAATTATTACCAAGTCTTAAAAAATTGATATTCCTGAAAGGCATTCATGATGGCAAAGCAGGACATAGGTCATAAACTTTGAACAAATGGTTTTAATGCCTAAATTTAAAGTAAGCAGTTCTCTAATCAAAGTAGATTATTTGTCTGTTGCCTCATTCTGTTTTTGTATCTCATTTATGCTTCCAAATTTGGATGTCCAACCATGGCACTTAACATCAGATAGCTTCTACTGAGACCATAAATTTGCCTAGTAAAGATGAAGTCAAACTGTCTTAGTTCATTACTCATAAAATCAGGAGCATTGATGGCATGAAATATGGAGTTCTCTCTACATATTTTTCTTTTTCTTGTTGGAGAATTACTCAAGAAACAAGGTTGAATCTGAAACATATCAGTCGCTGGTATGGGGGCTTTTCAAAAGCGGTTCTCAAGACTTTTTTGCATCAATATCCCCTGACTGATTTGTTTTAAATTCTTGTTACTATGTACATCATTGTTCGTTCTTAACATTTTTCACTTTTTTTGATCCTTTTTTATGTATTTTTGCCAGACTTATTTTTCTTCAGCTCCTTCAAATTAGAATTTTTTCATCTGACCCTTAAAAGCTATATTTTTGTCATATCTTTTTTAAATTTGTCGTCAACTAGCTGTGGATTTTGTCCCAGCAATCTGAGGGTGACAACTAATTTAGTGTGCTGCTTGTACATCTGAAACCATTGGAGCTCTGTAAGGGAAGGGTCATATAACTGAAACCATTCTGTAGTAAATTGAACTGAAAATTTTAAGAGGAAGAGAATGAAAGGTTTGGCGAGGAAAGGATAAAGGGGAAATATTAGTCTTCCGGCAGAGTAAGGTGGAATGGGAAAAATCAACAGGGAAGTAACTCCTCTAACACTAATAGACACTGAGTTTTATTTGCTGTCCTTGGAGGTAAGAACACTGTCAAATAAAAATCTTCCTCCTCACTCTCAAGGAAATCAGGTCAGTACATGACCATTTAACAGCAATGCATGTTGGAACCTAACTGCCACGTTTGAGTCCAAGATAGTGAACCTGGATTGTTTTTAAAGCTCTTCACTTTTTAAGTATTTAGCAAGATAACAGTGGGTGTCTGCAGACGATTCTCAACCAGCATTCTTTACACTTTTTAAGCTAAACTTTATCTTTTAAAATAGTAACTTATAACTTCCTTGCCAGGAAGTGTTCCTCACAATTTTGATCTTTAAATGTAGAGTTTTGGAGCCTATACAGCATTCATATTTTCTTAATGGTCTCTTGAATTTTTAAAGACCTTTTAACATTACCTTGTTTCTCTTTTTGAGTTCATCAGAAAGAAGACATTTTAATTGGTAAAATAAATTCAGCCATATGTAAGTGTTAGGTCTTAGAATTGAACATTGGGAGGAAGAATAGATTTTTGGATTCAGCAGCCCTGTAGCCAAGAAAAATTACAAGAAAATCAACTTTTTAGAAATAAAACAACCTAAAATGTTTAGAGAGTGCTTCTTAAAAATCTAACCTAGTGTGAAATGGCCTAAGTGCTGTTCTTTTTTTTTTGGTTGATAATTTCTTAGTCTACTTGCCAAAATGAGTGCCTATGTAGAATTCACTTTTGTTGACAAAACACTGTTTTTTTCTCTTTATGATGTTTAATTAAAACCTGACATCCTAGTTGACTTTTTAGCATCATTGAGAATTCCTTTTCCCCTTTCTCCCCTCTGCCCCCACTTCTTTAGCATGAATCCAGTACAACTGAATTCATTTCACTGGTGGGCTAATGCAGTTTAAAAAAATCCTTAATTTCATACAGCTATTTGATAGGTACACAAATCTGATGTTATAGAAAAGTCTTTCATAACCACTCTTTAAAATCCCTCCCATTCTTCAATGGATAAATATCTGATTTGATAAGAATAAAATAATCCCCTTAGTCTGTTAAGAATTTGGCATTGAACTCCTTGTCCCCCCACCTTTCTACAGTTTACTACTCCTTACTGGCCCAAATAGAGAGGGCTTTGACATGGAGAGGAATCAATACTTTTGTGAAAATGCCTTTTTTTAGTTCATTCCTTTGGCAAGCAGGTGTGTGAGACAAGTAGAATATGTCTGCCCTGGTTTAGTTTAGATTCCCTGGGCAAGAAATCGCTGCTGTATTTCACAGAATAACTCCAGTTTTCACATATACACAAGTGACTGTTGAAACAAAGCAGTTCTGTGTTCTGAGAAGCATTTATTTTTTAATTTTAGTTATAAAGTAGTTGCAGTTACAGTCATTCTTCTCTTAGTGTGCATTTTTCATTAGCATGAGCAGTTCTAGTCCCATGAGAGAAGAATAGGCCATTGGGAGGTAGGAGTTTTCTTATGACTTGATTTCTACTGTGAAAGCCTTCCGTTTTAATATACTTCTCTCCCCAACTTGTCCCTGCAATGAAAAAAGTCCTCGCATATCTTGTTTGTGTGTATTTTTTAGATAGGGAGAAAGTGGAATCAGCTACATTTTCTAATGTCACTTGTTTTGTCATAGAAAAATAACACTTCACCACTTGAAACACTTGGGAAAATGCCCAGTGTTCAACTTTTTAAACCTCAGTCGGGGCTAAATATCATTTCCAAATGTTTTCAGTGTGGAACTTGAATGTTTGTTTAATTTTTTATGAACAGATTGATGACTCTTCTGCATCTATTTCTCTGGCCCAGCTTACAAAGGTATATATATCAGAATAAAATACTTGGATTTTATAAATACTTTTATCTTGTGATCTTTGTCATACAGATCTTGTTATTGGATCATTTAAAGGGGAGGGAAATGCTAAATTAATGTCATTAATACTATCCTGTAAAGAGTAGTTCCTATTTTGGGAATTTAAGGGGAGTACCTTAAGAGCCTCAACATAATGTTGCAGCATTGCTCCTCTTCAAGATACAAAGAAGAATCATATGAAGCTACATTTAAAATTTATCTTCCCCCATGTATTTCATTATAATTATTTTGGAACTAAAGTTCTTGAAGAATTCCCTGTTATTTTGGCTGGAAGTTATGTGGACTCTTTGAACAGCCAAAATAGAAGGTTTTTTTCCTTAACATGGACAATTTGCATGGGTGGTTTTTAAAATTTTCCTTTGGGGGAGGAAGGGGTGTTGGATTTCTGAATCAGTAGCCAATTCTTTGTTGCCTATATAGTCTGACCTGCAGTGGACAATGGTTAAACAACCTAATTTGTTTGAACACAGACTATGTAAATTGTGTAAATGTATTTTTAATTGTTTTTAGGAATATACCGATGTGTGTTTGGCATACGGGTAAAATGTTACCTTCTGAAATTGTTGTATATGCTATGTTTTATTCAGTTGTTTGCCTTTTACGCTCGTTAACATGTACCTTTTGTGTTGGAAAGCACTAGTGATTAAATTAGTTTTAAAAATAAGACTATTTAGCTGGTTTTACGTAAACTATTTCCAGAAGAGGCATGTTAGATAACTCATTGCAGTGTAGACTATCCTTTGAAGAAAATGGTAGAAGTATTTTTTCCCCACCATTAGACACCTTGAAATTTACTGGCAACCAAAATGCTTAATATGAAATAGATGGGTTTTTTCATTAGTGCGTGTCCCTAATTCTGTCCTTGGTTTTTGTTAGCTGTGTTCATCCTTTTTTTTTCCCCTAAAATGTGAAAACTGTCCAAGTGGTGTGCATTTTTAAGTTACTGTTTTTGAGAATTAAAAGAACTCAAATTTCATTACACCAAGCAGGCCAAAACTCTAATTTACATTAGCCTCTTTGATGCAGAATTGTTTAGCATAGAGGCAACGTGTTTAACAGTTTATTATTTTATTCCTTGTCTACTAGAAATGCCATATTTGAGTTTTGGTCTATTCCTACTAATGTTTTGTGGGGGCTTTTTTGATTTTGTGGGGTTTTGGGGTTTTTTTTGACTGTTTGTAAACTGTTTGGGTTCAAACAAATTAGTTGTTGCACAACTGTACCCAATTTTTCTGTAAAATGTTATTGTTTTTAAGCAATGTTAATGTTAAGACAAGCTTTGTAACTGAAATTAATACTTAATAAAACATTGAAACTGGTTGCTTGTTTTGTGAATGAATGCAAAAAGGTGAAATCCAAATGAATGGCTGATCTGAATATTGCTTGAAGATTCAAATTCTACGAGGCACTCTCTTAGACCCTGCTTGTATCTGGACTAACGTGTAATAAAATATTTTTTATCTGGTAAAATGTAGAAATCGCAGTTAAAAATTTTTTGAAGTAGTTTTCCATTTCCTGGAGACTTCAATTTTTAAAAATTATGAAATTCAAACGCCTCCCGAACCAAAAGGAGTGTAAAGTTTATCAGGCTCCAATGAATACATAATATTCAGATTTCCATTCCAAAGTTAAAAAAAAATACAATATTCATATATCTTTATAAATGTTGGTATGTCAAGACTCACCATTTTTAAAGTTGAAAACCTTGAAATTTTCCTCTTATACCTAGCTCTAGTCCTATGTATGGGAGGAGTTACACAAGTCTGAATATGTGGTACAAACAGGGCCTAAGACATCGAGTGCCCCAAATAATTTTCTCTACTAGATAAGACAGCATTGCCTTAAGGAACTCCCCAGAGCACCTTTTGGATTAATGGATATGAGTTGTTTTTTTTTTAATACAACTTAAGTTAGATGCTGCTCTTTACAGGATGAGTGGTATTGTCTTTGGTTGTATGGACTTAAGTGAGTTTCTAATGTATGTGTCAAATAATTACCTGTTAAACAGACTGCCAATCTGGCTGAAGCCAATGCTTCGGAAGAAGATAAAATTAAAGCAATGATGTCACAGTCTGGCCATGAATATGATCCAATCAAGTGAGTTTTTTTCTTTTGCAATAGTATTTCTGAAATGTGAATGTCTACATATGAGTGAATATATACATGCCTTATGTATATATAAGATATATATATATTTTTTTTTTCCCATTTTCAGTTACATGAAGAAACCTTTGGGTCCACCGCCACCATCATATACATGTTTTCGTTGTGGGAAACCTGGTCATTATATAAAGAATTGTCCAACAAATGGGGTAAGTCTTTCAATAATATAAAGCCCTTTTATTTCGTTGAGCTACAACAAGACCATTACCCTCTTCATTCAGTCGTAGTTATTGAGCGTTTAATGCGTGCAGAGCACTGTGCTTAGCGCTTGGGTATGTGTATTTACCATAGATTTCTGTTTTTAGTCTAGTATCTTTTTGTTGATGGGAGGAGAAATTAATTTTCAGAAGCCCAGGGGTCAATTTACTGAAAAGCAGTTTTTCTAACATTTGTTACTTGAAGGCAAAAGTTAATTGCTTTCAGAGAGTTGAAAGATCATTTTTTCTCAGTTTAGCATCACTGGCCCAATTTCATCAAATACCAAGTGAGACTGTTGGTATTGTAACTTCAGATGTTAGTGATGTTTAAAAAAAGAAGGTCTGGAGTCCTCTTAAGTATCCCTTGATTGACCCCTTAGTGGAAAATGTATCAATTTTGAAATTGTAAGTATCGAGTATGGATTTTGGTAAATTTCTATGTCAATGATTTCCTTTTGATCTGTATCCAAACTTGGGTATCAGTCCGTAATATGTTTTGGGCCTTTAAATAGTGTAAGGCACTGAATTAAGCTCTTGGGAGAGTACAGTAGAATAGTAGACACAGTCCCTATCCTGGAGGAATTTATAATCCATGGGTACAGAACCTGGAAGAATTTATAATCTATGTGTACAGAAGTGCTGAGGGGTCGGGGGGTTCCTTCCAGGTACCTAAGTGCTTAGGGCTGAGGACCCCCGTGTTTAGGTGAGGAAGTATAGCAGGCAAAAGAGATCAGTCATTGAAGGCCTTCTTGAGGAGATATGATGTTAGTAGGGCTTTGGAGACTGGAGAGCAGTCTGCCAGATGTGGAGAGGGAGTTCCAGGGAAGATGTTGGTAGTGAGAGGTGAGAGCAAGGCATGGCATTTGGCATTAGAGATATGAAAGCTTGTGTACTGAGGTGCAGTGGGAGAGGGACCAGAGAAGAGAGCTGAAAGCCAGTGGTCAGGTGTTTCTACTTGAAACTGAGAGGGATAGGTAACTATTGAATATTTTCATTCATTCATTCAATCGTATTTATTGAGCCCTTCCTGTGCAAGGGACTGTGCTAAGCCCTTGGGAGAGTACAAAACAACACCACATTCCCTGTCCACAATGAGCTCACAATGTAGAGGGGGAAGTAGACATTAATATAAATAAAGTAGATAGGTACATATGTGCTGTGGGGATGCGAGGTAGGATGAATGAAGGGAGCAAGTCAGGGAGACTCAGAAGGGAGTGGGAGAAGAGTTAGAGGGCCCAGCCTTCTTGGAAGAGATGTGCCTTCAATAAAGTGTCTGGGCTGGGTTGTCGTAGAAGAGTGGCGGGGTGAGGTAGGAGGGGGCAAAGTGATAGAGTACTTTAAAGAGTAGAGAAGTGCCCAAATAATGTCTTATTAAGCCAATCTGAGCAGTAAAGTATGGACTGGAGAGGGGAGAGGCTGAATGCAGGGAAGTTAGTGCGGAGGCTGATGCAGTAGTTGAGATTCCTGAGATGCCTGAACCAGGTGGTAGCAGTTTAGGTGGTGAGGAAGGAGCAAATTCTGGAGATGGTGTGAAGAGCCAACAGGATTTGATTTTAAATGAAAATAACTCAAGTTCAAGTAAAAAAATATATATAAATTGTCATTGGAATTTTAAATTCAGATACTCAGTACAGTGCACTGCACCATATGGTACTCAATGAATGCTGCTGCTGCTACTTCTTTATGATTCTTGACTCATTCCATAAGTCTTCAAATAGCAAAATCCAGCAAACTGCGTCTTTTACGTTGATTTGAGTCTTCACAAATCTAATACATATTTGCTGGGCCCAGTCTCTGTCCTGCATGGAGCCCACAGTGTAATAAATTTCATACACTTTAAGCTCTTTTATTCAGTATCTGATTTCAGCAATGGGTTCACTTAGAAACTTTAAACTGAAAATAAAGTGTCTAAAATGCAGTCAATTTTTTTGGTGTTTTTTTTTTCCATTCATTAGTCGTATTTATTGAGCACTTACTGTGTGCAGAGCCCTGTAGTAAGCGCTTGGAAAGTTTAATACGGCAATAGAGACAATCTCTTCCCACAAAGAGTTTTTTTGTTTTTGTATTGTCTATGTTAAGCGTTCACTAGGTGCAAAGTACTTGAGTAAAGAAGATAATTAGATCAGACCAAGTCCCTTTCCCACACAGAGCTCAAAATCACAAGTGATACGGAGAACTGAGATTCTCCCAATTCTATAGATGAGGAACAAGGTACCCCAGTGGTAATCTTGGGCTTCATGGCTTCATCCCCATGCTCTGCTCTTTCAACTATACTAGGCCAGGTGTCCTCCGCCTCCTTAAGGTTTAGCCCTTCTAAGTAACAACCCCTTAATTAAAATTAATGTAATTAAAAGAATGAAAACTCTGATGTTGATAGTGAAATCCTATGGAGTTTTTCTATTAACTTCTCCAGGAGAAAAGAGTACTAATGCTGGTGTTACTCCATGCATGGAAAATGAAGTTTATCACTCTTCTTTCCTTGATTAGGATAAAAACTTTGAATCAGTTCCCAGGATTAAAAAGAGTACTGGCATTCCCAGGAGTTTTATGATGGAGGTGAAAGATCCGAACATGAAAGGTGCCATGCTTACCAACACTGGGAAATATGCAATACCAACAATAGATGCGTAAGTATTAGGAGTTGAGTAAATTGTGAGCTGTGGAGATGAGAGGTCCCAGGGTGCAGTGCTTTTGTGTTGTTGATGCAGATGTCTTGACTTCTTGGATCATTAGAAGCAGCATGGTGTGGTGGCTAGAGCCCGGGCCTGGGGGTCAGGTCATGGATTCTAATCCAGCTCTGCCACTTGTCTGCTTGGTGACCTTGGGCAAGTCACTTCACTTCTCTGGGCCCCAGTTCCCTCATCTGTAAAATGGGGGTTGAGACTGTGAGCCCCACGTGGGACGGGGACTGTGTCCAACCCGATTTGCTTGTATCCACCCCAGCACTTAGTAGAGTGCTTGGCACATAGTAAGCGCTAAACAAATAGCATTATTATTATTATTTAAACCACTAGTCTCCACGGATTGCATACCCATATTAAGGATGTGAGGCTGCAGTCTATTCGATTTGAAGCAGTCTTTGGAATCCTGTTGGAGAATGGGTGTGTCCGCGTTTTTTCTATTTTTCTTTTCCTATTATTCCCTCCCTTCTTTCTCTTTCATATCCATACACTTTAATGTTAAAATCTAATTTGTTTTAATATTCTCTTCCTAAAATTCCCACCCTTCTCCCTGTCACATCCATACAGTTTAATATGTAAATACATATACACTTGCCATATTCCTCTAGACATATTTGTTGTAGCCTTGATTTGCAAAGGAAAACGAAATAATTTAACGACTTAAGGGAGGAATTGTCTTTTGACTTGGTTTGTTTTTATGCTCATTAATCAGTAATGTAGCGGGGATGCAAGAAACTTCCTGAGCGCCAAAATATTGGTTGAACTGTGTAGTCCTTTAAGAAAGTCTGAGGGAAATTTTGTAGTTAAATGCTTTGAGAAATCTCTAACTTGATAGACTCAAGTCTATGTAACTCAATTTAGAAATCAGATTAAGAAGCACAAGAATAATCTGTTAGGAGAAATTGAGTAATTATGTGGGATTGAGTAAACAACTCCTTTACTTGATTTAAAATGTTTACTCAGAAATTAGCTAATCATTTTTCAAAGATTATTACAGTAGGCTTGCATTAGAATAATTGGACACTGGAGAATTAATGATGGCCTGGACTATAAAAATCTATTTACCACCTGGGCCTCAGCCGATGGAACATTGATATTTTAATAAGTGCTTTCCCTTTCAGTTCCATTTAACTAACACTTATTGAGTACCTGGAGAATACATGACACTATTCCAGGTTCTGGGAGAAAATGACAAAGTAGAATAGACCTGGTCCCTAATCCCCAGGATTTGAGCCTAAGTGAGAAACCTGCATGGGCATTTAATAAGATTTCTGGAAATCAATACTAAATACAAATGAAGTTACTCAGCAAAAATGAATCAGAAGGAGCATGACCTAGTGGAGAGAGTGCGGGCCTTGGAGACAGAGGACCTTGGATGGGATCCACCATTTGTCTGCTCTGTGACCTTGGGCAAGTTACTTGACTTCTCTGTGCCTCATCTCACTGGTAAAACAGGGATATAAACTGGGAGCTTCATGTGGCTCATGGACTGTGCCCAACCTGATTAGCTTGTATCTACCCTAGCACCTGGTGTGCTGCCCAGCAGATAAGTGAGTGCTTAACAAATACCATTTTTTAAAAAATGGGTAAATAGAAGATGCTAAGATTAAGAGGGCAGGGGGGTTACCTTTAAAAAGGAAATGCATTGTATAATTCTCCTGTTATATAAGGAGAAGCCAAAGAGCTTAAAATCCTGAACTCATCCAGAGGTAAATTAACTGAAAATTCAGCCGCTTTAAATATTCATGTGAGCATTGACTTAAATCTGAATTTAAATGGGATTAGCTTGTCCTTTTTCCTTTGCCTTCCCCCTTCCACAAGGAGTCATTGGTTTGCATGTTTGTGGTTTCATTTCAAAACAGCTTGAAATCCATGTTATCTCTATTTCTAAGGCAGTTGATGTCTTCCAAGAAACTTTAACCTACAGTTTCTGGTGGCAGCCAAAACACTAGTGTGTGCTTATGAGCAAACTGCCTCGGTTGTCTTTTTTATTTAAATAGATTAAGATAACTTGACATGATAGGGGGAAAATTAACATTGTCTGTGAAGCTTAGCTAACTATTCAACGTCATTGCTTTTGAAATGCTTCCTCCACCCCCACCCTGTAGTGCTGAAATTCAGAATCCCCCTGAGCCAGATACACTACAAATTTCAGAGCAGGAAATGGTGGGAGACAAATATTTAAAATGAAACCTTCACCCTCTCCATTAACACCATTGGTAAGCAACTCAGACTCTTCTGTTTCTTTTTCTATTCTTTTTCTCTTTTTTTTTTTCTTTTCTCTTCTCTTCTTGGGCAGTGGGAGACTCCTCTTTCACAAATTGGGAACAGTGGGGCATAAGCAAATTGATACTTATTTCTGGAATCGCGGTGATGTCTATGGAGCAACTGCAACACAAATAACACACCTAAGGTACCCTGCTCCCAAAATGTACAGTTGACAGTTCTTTAACTTTCAACACCGAGTCCTACACACTTTGTTCTAAAATGGAATGGGAAGCTAACTTAAGTTTCTAAAGTCCTAGCATTTCTGTAAAGTAAATTTGCTAGATGACCTGAAGGAAAAAATAGGAAAATTGAGAAAATCTGGATTTAACATTTACCGAAGCAGTCTCCATTTTTGTAGTACTCTTGGAAATATAATGCATTTCCACCAGACACATTGCACATTGGTGACAATTGTCAAGGAATGTTGTTTCTAAAACAAGATAGAAAATCATCCCTTGGGAAGAAAATTGTACAAGCATGTTTCACTTCACAATACTGACATTGGAGTAGGTTAATCCGTTTCACAACACTGATCATAAATAGGCAGTCCTTTAGTCTGTTGTTTGTTACTGTGAATAGATCTGCAAGGCGCTGTCTTCCTTTCCCGAGTGCTAACTGCAGCTTTCCACTTTAACTCCCTTAAATCGTTCATAGGAATTTAGAATGTTAGGGGGAAAAAAAACCCTATATTTAAATGGAAATGCATCTACCGATTATTCTTCAGCATGTGCACAGCATCTAACCTTGCCATATAGTGCCTTTCATAAGTTTGTTGCTTCATAGTTGCCCCATCCCCCAACATCTCCCTACGCTTTCATTCATTCTTTCAGTCGTGTTTATTGAGTGCTTACTATGTGCAGAGCACTGTACTAAGCATTTGGGAGAGTACAGTGCACAAACAGACACAGTCCATGTCCACAGTGATCTTACAGTCTAGAGGGAATACAAAATATTCTCAAACTGTAGCTAATGGCTTAATGTGCATCAGTATTAGTAACAGAAGATTGGACCTGTGGGTACTTTGGGTAACGTTTTGTAAAGGAAAGAAGAAACAAAACCCTAAATTCTTTCTTTCAGGGAGGCCTATGCAATAGGGAAGAAAGAGAAACCACCTTTCCTTCCAGAAGAACCATCCTCTTCATCAGAAGAAGAGGACCCCATCCCAGATGAACTGTTGTGTCTCATCTGCAAAGATATAATGACAGATGCAGTTGTCATTCCCTGCTGTGGAAACAGTTACTGTGATGAATGTAAGTTCTGAGAATTCATGATTTATGTAATACTGCATTTGCAGAGTATATTTTGGGTAGCACATCAGTGCTTGGTGAATGTAAAAGCTGTTGGTTTTTGACCAGGAAAAGTCTAGGAGATAAAAAGTTTTAGCATGTAGGTGAACATTTTTGCAGATAGAAACATTTTGTGACGACCAAATTTTGGCGCTTAAACTGCTGCCCTGATCATTTTTCTACAAAAACGTTGAGTCCTTCTTTCTCCACTCCTCAAGAATCTCCAGTCATTGCCCATCCACCTCTGCATCAAACAGAACCTTCTGAACACCAGCTTTAAAGCACTCAATCTCCTTGCCCTCTCCTTCCTCACCTTGCTTCTCTCCTACTACAACCCAGTCTTTGCTCCTAATGCCATCGTACCTCGATCCTTGTGTATCTCGACATCGACCTCTAACCCAAATCCGGCCCTTCGCCTGGAATGCCCTCCCTTTTAATATCTGAACAGACAATTACTCTCCCCATCTTCGCAGCCTTAATGAAGGCACACCTCCTTAGAGGGCTTCCCTAACTAAGCCCTCATTTCCTCTTCTCCCACCCTTTTCTGCACCACCCTTGCACTTGGATTTGCCCCCTCTACTCTCCCCTCCTTCAGCTGCACAGCACTTGTCCATATCCAAAATTTAGCTTATATTAATGTGTGTCTCCTCTAGACGGAAAGCACATTGTGGGGGCAGGGAACGTGTTTACCAACTTCTCCCCTAAGCACTTAGTACAGTGCTCCCTATCTTTCCCCTCTGACCTACTGTGGATTTTTATGGTCTTCTCATGGATGAATTTACCCAACGCTTCTTGAACATATTTATATTTCTTCCCTCACAACTTCCTGGAGTTTCCTATGCTTAACTACCCTCAAAAACTTTGCTCACTTGTTTATTTTGAACCCACCACTTTCAAGCTTCAAGAATCAATATATTGCCTGTTGGTGGCATGTGGAATTTGGTGAAGAATCTGTGGGTCACTCTTACTACACGTTTTGAAATTCGGAAAACTTCTATCGTCTCATCTTTTATTTACCCCAAACTAGACTTTTCCTAGTCTTTTGAGTCTCTCCTCAAATGGAAGCTGCTCCAATTCAGGAATCATTTCAGTTGCCCTCTTGTGTACTCCCCAAGGTCCTAAAATTGTGAATTATTCCAACTTAAGCCGAATCTCCCATACTTGATAGCAATTTACAACGGTGGCTATGGAGTGCTGAGTGTTTTAGATACCCAGTGATTTAGTGACAAAAATAGGTGTGTGCCTCCTTAGCTGTTAGTGACAAGGTTTAGCAAGGCTGCATTCTGCTCTTTGGATCCCCAGGGGGAGGCCATTATCTTACACCTCTGCAGATTTGCTGTGAAATATTTTTACACAGGAATAAAACATTTTCTAGTTGTGTGCAGAAATGAGATGATTAGATTGTATTTTATAGTACCTCCTGTTTTGGAATCTTCCAGCTTTAAGCAATGTAGCTTCCAGTACCCATATTTGGCCAAAATATACTTTTAGTCCACAAGTACAGGTTCTGCTAAATGCTTATGGATTTGTGGGCAAGTGACAAATTCCGCTTTTAAGATTTGCCTCCTATCCCATTCCCAGTAGTCAAGTTTGTTATGTGTTGTTTTCATAGGTATAAGAACAGCATTACTAGAATCGGATGAACACACGTGCCCAACTTGCCATCAGAATGATGTCTCTCCTGATGCTTTAATTGCCAATAAATTTTTACGCCAGGTAAGTTTGTACTTATATTATCCTCTGCAGACAATTTTGATTTTGATGTTGTTTCTTAATTTATAGATCATAAAGTAAAAATTGCTTGTGTTAGATCGTACAGCATATAAATTATCTTGATTCTAACAATTCATTTTCTAGGCTGTAAATAATTTCAAAAACGAAACTGGCTATACGAAGAGGCTTCGGAAACAATTACCACCACCACCGCAACCACCCCCTATACCACCTCCAAGACCACTAATTCAGCGAAACCTACAACCCTTGATGCGACCCCCAATTTCAAGGCAGCAGGATCCTCTAATGATTCCAGTGACTTCAGCCTCGGTACATTCTGCTGCTTCTCTGTCATCGGCATTGGTCCCTAACCAGCCACCCTTGGCATCCGCTATACCGGTTAATCGGCCTTCTACACCAGCATCTGTTCCCGATATAACAGCAACGGTGTCCATATCTGTCCATTCGGAAAAGCCGGAGGGGCCTTTTCGGTAAGTGCTTGACAGTTCCTACCATTAGAAAACGCAAAAACATTTACGCATGTGGTTTGTGTTGTTTCCTTTTTTTAAATGCTTCAACCTGAGTTTTGGTCTGAGCGACTTTCATCAATCATCATCAATCGTATTTATTGAGCGCTTACTGTGTGCAGAGCATACACACGTATCCAGGTAGACATAGAAACTATTTCCTGGAGACTCTGTAAATGGGGCCCTCACCTGCACCCAAACTCTTATGTGAGCGGAAACCAGGACAGCAAAATTGTTTCCCTTGAACTGCCGGTAGCAAATGCAAGCTAGAGGACCGTTTAAGTACATGACCGTTATCCCAGCTCTGATTTGGTCAACAGAGGTGGAGTTACCAATGAGCTATCATTTCATTTAGCAACAGCTCTTCACTCCTGGAGTGAATTCATGCCCATTTTTTTTTTCAACTCTTCTTGACACTGAAGATCACCCAAACTCCCCTTTCTTAGTTTCCTTTCTCCACCTCAACTGTTTCTCCATTGTTTTTTGTTGTTGTTGTTGTTTTTAAATTTGGAGGCTTTCTTTTTATCTCTTTGTGCCCATTCTGTAGAAGTGTGCACCGATAATGCTGTTTTCTCCCCCTCTACATTCTTGGGAGGGATTTCATCAAATCTGTGTTTAAAATGACTTTGACTCCTCATGAACACGGGCTAACTTTTCCCTGGCCCCTCTTCCTCTTGTGTTTTTGCATCTCCATCACTGTACCTGGATATGTCAAGAAGAAGATGGGTATTTGTTTTTCTCTTCAACGCTGCTTCTTTTCGTATCTCCATCAGTGCTAGGGGTGATGTTATTTCATTTTTTCCCCAGCATAAAATTTGGTTGTTGTCATAGACTTAATTCTCCCTTTCCCTCATATAGATGATTGCCAAATCTCGTATTCTGTTTATTCAGTTATCGAAGTCTGTGTCTTAGTTCCCAAGTTCGGGCATTTTATCTCATTGGGATTACTATGACTTCTCATTCTCAACCTCCAGCCTCTTTTCTGGATGTATGCATTTGTGTCATATTTGTCCCTTTGACATGGTCACTCCCCTCATTAAAACGCATTGTCTCATTTATATTTCTTGGCTTTTGAGGGCCACTATTAATAACAATGTTTTTAACCCACCAACTGCAAGATACAGTGGTGAGTCATCAGTCTGCCTTAGCCTTTGTAACCTTTCAATTCTTCCTTTCCCACTGGTTGACTCCATTCTAGCTTGACAAACCTTTCAGCTTCCAAACCTTCTTTTGGTATAATACTCCTTCTACCTGCCAGTTTCCCACTTAAAAAGCCAGCCACCTCCCTACAGCCATTCAAAATTCATTTCCAGAAAGCTGAACCTAATTAATCCTAAACCGATTACTGAGCCGCGAGGATTGTTCATCACATACCTCTTGTCCAAACAAAACAAATGACTCCACTTTACCCTCTGACCATGGATATCTGAGGAATCATTGTGGATAAATACTATGACAGGTTCTTTCAAAGCAGGAAGCCAGTCTCTGAGGTTCTAAAACAGTAGGTAGGCTATGGTGCTAATTAAAATGCAAGTTAATGTAGTCATTTAGCTGCTTTCATGTAAACGGCATATCTTGAAATTTTCATAGCATTGTTAATTTGGGTTTTGAAACTTCAGAACCCGCTGAAAGATTGAGCCGCGTGAATGCTATGTTTCAAGAAATGTTTCCAACCAATTGGATTATAATAGTCTAGAGCAGGGGTGGCCAGACCTTGTGAACTCGACCCAAAAATAGCCAAGAGCTGCAGATCCAAAAAAAAAAATCCTTTTAATTGTAACGGCAAGCAGGTATTATTGCAGGGTTTGGCATTGCTAGGCAACGGCAGTGAGCACAAGGCAGGCAGGCTGCTTGCCAGAACAGCTGGGTCACGTGGGCCAGCAAAAGGGACCACTGCCATAATGAAATTATTTTCCTTCCAGAGCAGTCATTCTGGCAAACGTATGTTATGTAGCTCTTCACTGTGAGATGCTCAACAAGTGAAGAAGAGCTAACTGTGTGCGGCTATGAGCTGGTTTGGGTGACTTGGTAGACCTGCAGAGAAGTTGCTTAAAGGTCTCAATCAGTCTCAGGGTCCCAGTTACTATGCTTCAAAAGAGCTTTTTAATTAAAAAGTATACCACTGCTTGTGCCAACTTGCCAGGGATGATTGACTTGCCGCTACAGCTTTTTGAACTGGGCTCCCGGCCTGCTCATCTAAGATCCCTGTGATCAGATCAGATCTCAGATTGGGGAAGCAGCATGGCTTAGTAGGTAGAACACGGGCCTGGGAGGGAGAAGGACCTGTGTCCTCATCCCGGCTCCGGCACTTGTCTGCTGGGTGGCCTTGGGCAAGTCAGTTCACTTCCCTGGGACTCCGTTATCTCATTTGTAAAGTGGAGATGAAGAATGGGAGCTCCATATGGGACAGGGACTGTGTCCAACCTGATTAACTTGTGTCTGTCTTAGCACTTGGAACAGTAAGCGTTTGACAGGTACCATCGTCATCATCTCCGATGGCACTGGGGAACTCCCAGTCAAGACTAAAAGCCCAAATCAAGTTAGCATCTATGAGCATCTCTAATAACAACAATAATAATAATAAGCATTATGGTATTTGTTAAGCGTGTACTATGTGCCGAGCACTGTTCTAAGCCCTGGGGTAGATAGACGGTAATCAGGTTGTCCCATGTGGGGCTCACCGTCTTAATCCCCATTTAACAGATGAGGTACCTGAGGCACAGAAAAGTTGTATGGCTTGCCCAAGGTAACACAGCAGGCAAGTGACGGAGCTGGGATTAGAACCTGTGTCCTCTGACCCCCAAGCCTGGGTTCTTGCCACTAAGCCATGCTGCTTCTCTACTTGTCTGGTCTTCTTTCCTTAAGCTCTGTGAGGACAGAGATGACTGTCCTCTCTGTCCTCTGTCCATCTCTGTCCTCACCGATCTGATGTCTGTATTGAGAGTCTTACAACTGGGGCAGGAGGCTTTCAGATTGCTCCCTTCCGATTTAAACCATCCCCGCTATCAAAATCTCTTTAACAAATTTGGCTTCTGTTTTCCAGTGATCCTGAGAAAATGATACCTGCTGCAGCCCTTGTAGCTGCTGAACATTCTAAAGCTGCTTCATCACTAGCAATTAGCGCCCTGATGGAAGAAAAGGTAATTTTAATTTCAAAGTGCTCTATGACTTCTTGTGTTTAAAAAAGTGTTTTGATTCTGGTGTTTTCTCTGCCTTCCCCCTTATTTTGCCGTAAGGGTTACCAGGTCCCGGTACTTGGAGCGCCGCCGTCGTTACTGGGACAGTCACTTTTGCACGGACAGTTGATACCTACTACTGGTAAGTAGTCTGGTAGACTTAAGCTTGGCTTCTGGTTTAAAACTGTATTTCTAACTACATTTAATCACCGCTATGTTCTCCTTTTTTCTTATTTTTTTTTTAAAGGCCCAGTGAGAATAAATGCTATTCGTGCTGCTGGTGGCAGGCCAGGTTGGGAACCGTAAGTATATTTATGGCATTCCTCTGGATTTTCAGGGAGTTCCCAGGCATGCAAATGTTCTTTCTGAATGGGCTTTGTCATATACTATTTAAGAGGTGAATGAAGTGGTGATGAAGTGGTGAGTTTTGGACTACATTAAAGTTTAAATTTTGGAATCCTGATGGCTGTGTCTTGATGATAATGGGGTTTTTAATGGCCGAGAGGTATGACGAAAATTGGGTGGATGGAACAGCTTCTGGGTGAGCAGAGAATTTTTGTACTATTGGGGGGGTGGGGGTAAAAGTGAGCCATGATTGAGTCTTACCGAATCATGAAGGGTATTGACATGGTAAACCCAAAACTGCTAAGTCTCACAGCTTCTGATGAAGTCTGGGGCTCGGTTCAAAGGCCTAGAAAATAATGCAGTCACAAGGTCATGCAGGGATCGACTTTGGAATTGTTTAGTACAGGATGATGTACAGGCAGAAAGTATTGATGGGTTCAAGAATCAGGCAATCAATCAATTGTATTTATTGAGCGCTTACTGTGTGCAGAGCACTGTACTAAGCACTTGAAGTGCAAGTTGGCAACATATAGAGACGGTCCCTACCCAACAGTGGGCTCACAGTGTAGAAACATTTGGATTAATAAATGGAAAGTCTACAGTTGGCTGTCAAAGGAAAACTTTAGACAAACCAAGCGGTACGTGCCGCCAAAAACCAAAGAGGTCAATGACGGTGTCCCTTGAAGGGCACCGTAGAAGGCCAATTAGTGGGATTTGAATGGGCCACTAGGATGATTCCCGGGAGCAGTTCGTAGTCTCAAAACAGCACTCTAAAAGAGTGAAAACCCGAAATACACTCAAGTCCAGTGAAAGAGTTGAGCTCTGCCATCTCTGATTGGTGTGCCCTTCGCTTTGGAGAGGAAATCTCGAGCAACGGTGACTTTGGGATTTTCTGTTTATTTTAGAAGTCTGCCTCGCGGTCGACACCATGGTGAACGTTCCCAGCGGACTCAAGGCCCTTTGCCAGCAACACCAGTCTTCCTCCCCGTGCCTCCACCTCCCATCTATCCCCCCCCGCCCCATGCACTCCCTCTGCCTCCAGGAGTCCCCCCACCCCAGTTTCCTCCTCAGTTTCCCCCCGGGCAGCCACCTCCCGCTGGATTCAGTGTTCCTCCTCCAGGATTCCCTCCAACTCCCGCCAACATCTCAGCACCTTGGGTATCCACAGCTGTGCAGACGGCCCATTCCAATGCTATCCCAACAACCCAAGCACCGCCTTTATCCAGGGAAGAATTCTACCGGGAGCAGCGACGGCTTAAAGAGGAGTAAGTGTCTGCTTGGGCGTCGCAGTATGAGCACTCTTGTTTCAGTAACGTAGGTGTATTTGAAAGTAGGTGCTTTGGCCGTTAGCAAAAGACGTTCCAGTGTATTGCTAGTTAAAGCTAAATATCTAGAAAATTCGAACAAAGATACAAGAAGCCTACTTAGGGATTCCTAGCTATTTACAGTTCAGAACTAGAAAGCTAATGACACTTTCATATGCTTCATTATCTAATTACATATGTCTTGTTAGCGTTCTTACGGCTTTTGTTAACTGTTACTCTTTAACTTTATTTTACTAGGGAAAAGAAAAAGTCCAAACTAGATGAGTTTACAAATGATTTTGCTAAGGAATTGATGGAATACAAAAAGATTCAAAAGGAGCGTAGGCGCTCATTTTCCAGGTTAGTGTTTTGCAAGCCTTCATGATGGAATTACAAGTAATTTGAGCAGAACCCAAATGGGGAAGTAGTCCTAATTTAGAGGGACTGAATGCCCAAGGGATTAGCTGTGGATACAGTGTTTTCATTTGTGCTATTTTTTTTTCCAATTCGACCTAGATTGGCAGAATCAGTTTGTTTACTCTTACAGCTGTTGGTTCATTGAATTATTTTTTAGTGTAGTTCCTAAACTACAGAATCAACGGTTCTAGAAACTGAATTCTCTCCCCTAAAAATCTCAGTAGGCTAGGACTGAGGCATGACTGGGGAAAATACCAAACTTAAGAACTTTTCTGAGCAATCTTTCACCATAAGGCTACAGCTTTTTGCTGGAACATTAACCTGTGTAATTTTGAAGCAGTGGTATCAAACATCTTATTGAACTTTGCTACCAATAAAGCAATTCGTGTCATTCCCAGAAAACTTGTGTTTGAAAGACTCCTTTTTCTCACTCTCTTGAAATCTGGTTGTTTTGTTTCTGGAGTTTTAGAAGTTGGACCTTATTCTTGAGTGTTGCAGTTACCGTGTGTATGCAATGTTAAAGTGTAGGAGTAGAAAATGTTGGTATTAACAAATAGGCAATAAAGTAAAATCGAGCCTGGCATTTTGCTTAGCATTAAGCTTACCATCTTTTAGCCAATCTACAGAACATTAAAGCTTTGCACTACACTGTACTTGTTCCAGTGAAGGCAAAAAGACAAATCTTCACCGAATCGATGTCCATTGACTTGTGTATGCATGCGTATTCCAGTAGAGGCCACTGTATCACCTTAAATAAACTAAAAACTTGACAATTGATCCGCCGAAATGAAAGGGGGAAAGCGATTGGGAATGGCTAGAACGTGAGGTCATTGCACCTGTTCATATTTCTCAAAACTACATGGTGTTTGTTTCAGGTCCAAATCTCCCTACAGTGGATCGTCCTACTCGAGGAGTTCATATACCTATTCCAAATCAAGATCCGGCTCGTCACGTTCACGTTCTTATTCTCGGTCTTTCAGTCGGTCTCACTCTCGCTCTTACTCGCGCTCGCCTCCGTATCCCAGAAGGGGCAGAGGGAAGAGCCGGAATTACCGCTCAAGGTCAAGATCCCACGGCTATCACCGATCCAGGTCAAGGTCTCCTCCGTATCGCCGATACCATTCCCGGTCCAGGTCTCCTCCGGCTTTTAGGGGTCAGTCTCCTAATAAGCGAAATTTACCTCAAGGGGAAGCAGAAAGAGAGTATTTTAATAGGTATAGAGAAGTTCCGCCACCGTACGACATAAAGGCCTACTACGGGAGAAATGTTGACATTAGGGATCCCTATGAGAAAGAACGTTACCGAGAATGGGAACGAAACTACAGGGAGTGGTATGAAAAATACTACAAAGGGTATGCTGCTGGCGCCCAGCCCAGACCTCCAGCCAATAGGGAGGCCTTCTCTCCGGACAGATTTGGCCCACCAGGCGCCAGGAGAGAGAATTCCCCTTTCCCCCGAGGCCGCAGGGAAGACTACTCGACTGGACAGAGTCACAGAAGTCGCAATATGCCTGGAAGTTATCCAGAGAAGCCCTCAGTGAGAGATGGTCATGGCTTGAAGGATAATGCCAAATCAAAGGAGAAGGAAAGTGAAAATCCCCAAGGAGATGGCAAGGGAAATAAACATAAGAAACACCGAAAGAGAAGAAAAGAAGAAAACGAAGGTTTCGCCAATGCGGAGTTGCTGGAGACTTCCAGGAAGCCAAGAGAACCAGCGGTAGGGGAGGAAATTAAAACGGACTCATTGTTCATTCTCCCCAACAGGGATGATGCTACCCCTGTTAGAGATGAGCCAATGGAAGCAGATTCAATTACTTTTAAACCTGTGTCTGAAAAGGAGAAGAAAGACAAAGATAAGCCGAAGGCCAAGGCAGACAAGACAAAACGCAAAAATGACAGCAGTGCTGCTACTAAGAAGGAAAGTAGTGCGAAACCCGTGAAAGGATCTCAGGAAAAATCCACTGATGTGGAGCGTGAGAAGTCCCCTCGACCCGAGCCTCCATCCAAAAAAGCAAAAGAGGAGGTACCAAAGACTGACAGTACTAAGTCATCCTCCTCGTCTCAGAAAGATGAAAAGGCCGTGAACACACCCAGAAAAGTTCACCCGAAGGCGGCAAAAGAGCACCAAGAAACCAAATCGGTCAAAGAGGAGAAGGCAAAAAAGGAGTATTCAAAAGAAGCCAAATCAGAAAAGCCGTCAAACAAAGAGGAGAAGTCAAAAAAGCCTTCTGAGAAAAGCAAACCCACTGATGCCAAACCAGAAAAAAGGAAAAGAAAAGCAGAGGAGAAGGGAATGGATAAAGAGCATGAGACGACCTCGGTGAAAAGCAGTAAACCAGAAGCTGCCGAAGTGACGAAGCCGTCACCAAAACGGAAAATGGAACCAGATGTTGAAAAGACCGACAGAACTCCAGAGAAGGACAAAGCTGCATCGGCCCCAGCCAAAAAAATTAAACTCAACCGAGAAACGGGGAAAAAAATCGCAAGTGGGGAAACCGTCCCTGGTGCAAAAGAAGTTCCCGAGAAAATAGAACCGGCGAGTAGCAAGGTTAAACAAGAAAAAGCCAAAGGCAAAGTTAGAAGAAAAGTAGCAGCAGCGGAAGGGTCCGGCTCAACTCTTGTGGATTATACCAGGTACCTGTTTTTCATCTGTTACTCTTCTGTAACTTATTCTTCACACCCTATCGATTGTGAAAGTGAAATTCTGAACAAGATGAACACAGAGAACCATCAGTTGTTGTGAAAAGGAGTCAGGAGTTCTTTCGTTCTGTGTTACCGGTCGCCACTCTTTCTATCCTAGAACCCTGTCATACTACCCTTCCTTTCCCAATCCCATCTTGTTACATCACAGGTCGACTCCCCCTTTGAGCCAGCTTGATAAAAGACCAATCACCTGACTTGGCCTAATTCAGCCCCCTGGTCCTAAAGAGTCTGGTAATTTATAGTTCTGTGAGGCTCTGGAAGCGAGTTGCTCATCTGGTTTTGAGGATCCACCTAGAATAAAGAAGCTCAAAATGTTGGATCAGTTCAGAGAGAGTGCAGTGGAAAGTTTGCAACTAGAAACAGCAAGAACCTTACCTAGCACAAGCTCAGTAGCTTTCTGGTTGCACTGAGAGTTCTAGCCTAAAATATGAATAGATTATGAATTTAAACAACAAATAGACCGGTCTATTCCGTGATCATGATCTATTCTCACCTGATCATCTGAACCTCAAAGGAGCAATATTAGGATTGAATCTGATTTTTCTTTTAAAATGCATGTATTTGCACACTCTTTTTAAGAATTGTGTTAGTGTGAGGGAGTTGTATCATTTTTAATAAAAGTCAATTTTTCATTTTGGTGGTCCTGTTTAATTTTGGAAATGAGAGGTTATTCCGCAAGTGTTCATCTGCAATTCATTAGCTAATAAGAAACTAGTACCCCCACAGACGAATTGTCTTAATTGAAAATAAAAGGAATTTTGAAGTTAATAAGGAAGAATCATAGGATATTATGTTCCAACTGGCCAAACTTTATCAAAGTGGCCACAGCTAAAATAAGTCAGTAGCCAAGTAAACTTTGGGTCACTTTGGAAACTTTTTAGAGCAAACACTTTGAAAGGAGGTTATAAAATGAATATTTGGTTTTTAATGGAAATTACATTTGTACATAAATTACATTTGGAGGTAATGTCAAGACCTGAGTTATTGTGAACGTATTCCCTCCTTTTTAACTTCGTCCTCTTTAATATTAGGATTGAGCTCAGAATGTCAACAAAACATTTGGAAACAAAACATTTGTGCTATGTAGTAAGTCCTTAACTTTCCTAGCCCTGCCCATTGCAGAGCTGGCTTCTGGAACTGTATTAAGTGTTTGGAATTCATCTTCTGAGTAAGTGGTTAAGGGTCCTAAAATCTGTGGAAATGTTAACACCTTGGATTGTTGTTAATGTTTTTCTTATCTTTCCTGTAGTACGAGCTCAACTGGAGGCAGTCCTGTTAGAAAGTCAGAAGAAAAGCCAGACACCAAACGAACTGTCATTAAGACCATGGAAGAATACAATAATGATATCACAGCCCCAGCCGAGGATGTTATTATTATGATTCAGGTCCCTCAATCAAAGTGGGATAAAGATGATTTTGAGTCTGAGGAGGAAGAAATTAAATCTACACAAGCCCCTTCAAATGTCGGAAAACCTGCAAGTGTCATCAAAAGTGTCAGCACTAAACCACTAAATCCTGTTAAACAGGCTGAAAAGGAAGCTGAGCAAACAGACAAAATTCCGAAAACCACAAAAGAAGCCAGCCATGAAGCTGCTCAGCATGAGGCAAAAGGTTCAAAAAATTCTGCATCCAGTGAAAAAGGGAAAACCAAAGACCGGGATCACTCGGTGTCAGACAAGGAAAATTCTGAAAAGAGGAAGGGCAGCGCTCAACCAGAAAAGGACATCAATTTGGACCGTGTAGGCGAACAAGGAAACCTCAAAAGTCTTTCTCAATCTTCCAAAGACAGTCGAACTTCAGATAAACACGATTCTGGCCGAGCAGCCTCAAGTAAAGACTTCACCCCTAATAGAGACAAAAAAGCAGACTATGACAATAGGGACCACTCAAGCGCTAAACGTAGAGATGACAGGAGCGAGGTAGCCAGGAGGAAAGAATCTCCTCCTCGGAATAAGGAGGCTGTTTCGGGACAAAAAGGCAAGGCACGAGATGAAAAAGCAGATTTTCCCAAGAAGGGAACAGGGGACTCCAAAAGAAGTAATCATAGTCCCCAAAGGGATCGGAAGCCCTATGATCACAAGGCTGCTTACGATTCCAAGCGCCCCACCGAAGAGAACAAATCTGTAGATAAAAACCCAGGTAAAGAGAAGGAGAAGCATACATTGGAAACCAAGAACAATAAAGAGAAAGAATTAAGTGGCAGTAAGTCATCTCACAGGCAGAGCACGCCAGAGGCCCAGAATGAGAAAGAGCCCGTCCCCGGGCAAGCCGAGAAGGGGACTGTCAAACCGAAGCCTCAGCTAAGCCACTCCTCCCGACTCTCTTCAGACTTAACCAGGGAAACGGACGAGGCCGCATTCGTTCCCGATTATAACGAGAGTGACAGTGAGAGTAACGTCTCTGCAAAAGAAGACGACCCTTCGGGAAAGAACCCGAAAGAACCGAAGGACAAGGCGACGGAGAAAGGGAAAGAGGGTTTGGACGCAGTGGCCGGCCAGCCCGACGTCCCCCGAAGTCAGAGCCAGAGCAGTCCCAGCGTCAGCCACAGCCGGAGTCAGAGCCCCTCCGGGAGCCAGACGCGCAGCCGCAGCAGCAGTGCCAGCTCAGCCGAAAGCCAAGACAGTAAGAAGAAGAAGAAGAAGAAGGAGAAAAAGAAGCACAAGAAGCATAAGAAACACAAGAAGCATAAGAAGCATGCAGGCCCTGAGTCGGAATTGGAGAAAAGCCAAAAACACAAACATAAGAAGAAAAAATCCAAGAAGAACAAAGATAAAGACAAGGAGAAGGAGAAGGATGACCAAAAAGTGAAATCTGTCACTGTATAAAACGACAGATTAAAAAAAATTGACTTAATTACTAAGTCATCTGTATTAAATTTTGTTATAATATAAACAAGTTCATGCTTTGTAAATAATGACATGGAAGACCCTGTGCTGCACTTAAAATATTGCTGCTTGATTATTTGATTTTTACATCAGAGCTTTATAACGTGAACATTTTGTACAGAATTGTGCGTTGTGACCATGTAACATGAGAGATTTTGCTGGGGCATATTATTTTTAACCACCATTAATTAGTTTGGGTGGAGTTTACTGTACTGTGAATTTTTCACATTTGAATTTTTTTGTAATTGCCTGGCAGAAAAAGCTGATATCGGTTCTAAAATATCAGCAGAATGATTTGCAGAATTCATTACGGCTCTGTTATGTCACTTTTGATTACAATAAAAGTTTTCAGTAAACTTTATTCAAACATGATGGCATCTGCATAATATCTAAACGGAAATACCCCTCAAAAACCCCAGCCTATGTTCACAATAGGAACTCCTTTAAATACACTGCATTTTGAATTGAGGATTGAATGTAGAATAGAGTCTGTTATTGAGTTGTCAAAACTGAACACAAATTCACTCAGATTTCTTAATGCGATGTCAAAACCGTAATATTCAGGGCAATTAAAATCTGGCAGGTTGGTGATAGCTTGCAAGGAAATAATTTTATCTACGAAGAAATCAGCAGCAGCATTTGAGTGTCTTCTGGGTGCAGAGCACCTTTATGAGGTTCTTGGGGCCTATTTAACAAGATAATAATAATAATAGTATTTGTTAAGCGCTTTCGGTGTACTAAAGCACTGGGGTGGATAAAAGCAAATGGGGTTGGGCACAGTCCCTGTCCCACCTGGGGCTCATAGTCTCAATCCTCATTTTACAGATGAGGTACCTGAGGCACAGAGAAGTAAAGTGGCTTGCTCAAGGTCACACAGCAGACAAGTGGCGGAGCTAGGATTAGAGCCCAGGACTGTTTAACTCCCAGGTCCTTGCTGTATTCACTACACTGTGCTGCTAAAGACCACAATCCTTGTCCTTGGGAGTTTTATAGTCTAATGGGAGGCAAGCAGACACACAAAGTCTCAAAACTTGACACTTGTAATAGTAATGGTATTTGTTAAGCACTTACTATGTGCCAAGCACCATTCTAAGTGCTGCAGTAGATACAAGGTAATTAAGTTGTCCCACGTGGGGCTCATAGTCTTAATCCCCATTTTACAGATGCGGTAACGGAGGCACAGAGAAGTGAAGTGACTTGCCCAAAGTCACACTGCTGACAACTGGCAGAGCCGGGATTAGAACCCACGACTTCTGACTCCCAAGTCCGGGCTCTTTCCACTTAGCCACACTGCTTCTCTGAGCCTGGCTCATTCCAAAAGGGGACAGATGTATGAAAAAGATTCAAAACAATAGTAAAATTACCGAATTGTGATCTTGAGCAGTTAGCACGAGGAGCAAAAGGGGATTATAAAATAGTTCAGCGGTTGACTCTAGTAAATGAAATTTTGGAAGTACAATACTTGAACCTCTATAGATGTAAACAGGATTTTCAACTAAATAAGCTTGCCCTAAATAAACTCCAGTGTTGGTTCTAATCCCGGCTCTGCCGCTTGTCTATTGTGTGACCTTGGGCAAGTCACTGCACTTCGGGGCCTCAGTTACCTCAACTGTAAAATAGGGATTGAGACTATGAGCCGCATGTGGGACAGAGACACCTGGTGTGCTTGTATTTACCTCAGTGCTTAGTACAGTGCCTGGCATGTAGTAAGGGCTCCACAAATACCACTATGATTGTGGAATCAGTGGGGTAAGGATGGGTCCTGTGTCCTATTGTGAACCAAGGTGATTGGGATGGGGTTGTGGGTGTGTCGTTGCAGTTTGCCTGAGGGTTGCCACGACAGGTGTGGCACCCACGGCAAACTGGGGGACCATGGCTTTCGTCCCCAAAGTGAGTCCACTGAGCTTCCCAAAGGGGAGTGGTGGAGCAATCATTTATTGAGCCCTTACTGTGTGCAGAGCACTGTACTGAGCACTTGGCAGAGTACAGTACAACACTTGATACACATTCCCTGTCCACAATGAGCTTCCAGTCTAGGGCATAGTGGGAAGCTTTCACGGTTGTCTTGGAGGAAGAGGGGAGCTACGTCCAATCCATTCCTGTGGATGGCTATTTACACTATGTGTCCTTCATACTCAAAGTATAGTGTAACTTACTGAATGTCCTCTGGTATCGGTGCACTGTACTACAGGCTTGGGAAGTGCAGGAAACTGTTTCTTGCCCACTTCCTCCCTATTCCCACCTTGGCTTCTAACCCAGACACGGATGGCCGGAGTAGAAGCTTCTACATTGAAAACATAAACTGCCCCCTAGCCAATGAAAATGACCACCTTAACCATGTGAGAGTCCAATCCATGGTTTCCATTTGCGGTTTTAAATCGGATCTTCGGAGGAAATGGGAAAAGCTAAAATCCTGACACCACACTCTCCCTCCCATGAGAAGTTCATCTTGAGCCAGTTTTCACAATGCAAATAACCCTGACTTTTCCTTTCTTGCTGGGTTTGCCTCTTATTTGCATCTGATGAAGGGATAACTCATAAAGAAAAAAAAGGATTTCTACTTGGGTTTTTCATTTCCATGCTTGGGCTCCATCTTCACTAGACACCTCAGTCCTGCACAATTTCCTTATCTCTGACTTCACAGCAAGCAACCATCCTCTCCTATTTCCTGTTACAAAATTAGCGAATAACTTTCCTCATGGTAAATCATGAAACTTGCATGCAATGAGTGGTATTTAAGCACTCACCTTGAGTTCCAAGCACTGTAGTAGATGAAGTAAATTAGGTTGAGCGGCATTTGGAGCTCATAGTTTGAGGGAGAACAGGTCTTGAATCCCCCCACCCCACCCCATTTTAAAGATAAGGAACAAGCATAGAGAAGCAAGCGACTGGCTCAGTGGAAAGAGCACAGGCTTTGGAGTCAGAGGGCATGGGTTCAAATCCCGGCTCTGCCAACTGTCAGCTGTGTGACTGGGCAAGTCACTTAACTTCTCTGGGCCTCAGTTACTTCATCTGTAAAATGGGGATTAAGACTGTGAGCCCGCTGTGGAACAACCTGATCACCTTGTAACCTCCCCAGCGCTTAGAATAGTGCTTTGCACATAGTAAGCACTTAATAAAGGCCATCATTATTATTATCATTATTCTCTATGATCAAGTAGCAGGCAAATTGGCAGAATCAGAACCCAGATCATCTGACTTCCAGGTCTGATCTCTTTCCACTAGGCCAGGCTGCTTCCTCCCAAGTTTCAACCACATAAATTAGGTTGTTACTGTACACCCACGCTCCTAAAAATGTTGGCCCAGGAGATGACTATGAGCCCGTTGTTGGGTAGGGGCCGTCTCTACATGTTGCCGATTTGTAACAATAATAATAATAATGGTATTTGCCTAGCGCTTAGAACAGTGCTTTGCACATAGTAAGCGCTTAATAAATGCTATCATTATTATTATTAAGGGCTTACTATGTGCAAAGCACTGTTCTAAGCGCTGGGGGGAATACAAGGTGATCAAGTCCCACGTGGGGCTCATAGTCTTAATCCCCATTTTACAGATGAGGGAAGTGAGGCACAGAGAAGTTAAGTGACTTGCCCAAAGTCACACAGCTGACAATTGGCGGAGCAGGGATTCGAACCCATGACCTCTGATTCCCAAACCCGTGCTCTTTCCACTGAGCCATTTAGGAAGTGGTTTAATAAAACGTTTAATTTAGCTGCTTGGGGTTCTGTGCAGATTTGTTGGCTCTGTAACAATATGTGCCTGTATAAACCATAAAGGTGACACGACTAAGATTTTTATCAGTGGGTGTGAATGTGGCTGGAAAGAGGAGTGAATAAGATTGCTCCTCCCTGCTTGGTTGCATTCGCTACCCAGAGTGTCAGGTCTAATTTCAGTTCTATTCCTTGCCTAATAATAATAATGGCATTTATTAAGCGCTTACTATGTGCAAAGCACCGTCCTAAGCGCTGGGGAGGTTACAAGGTGATCAGGTTGTCCCACTGGCAGCTCACAGTCTTAATCCCCATTTTACAGATGAGGTAACTGAGGCGTAGAGAAGTTAAGTGACTTGCCCAAAGTCACACAGCTGACAACTGGTGAAGGCGGGATTTGAACCCATGACCTCTGACTCCAAAGCCCGGGCTCTTTCCACTGAGCCACACTGCTTCATAAATTATATCATTATTATTATTATTATTATTATTATTAAGCGCTTACTATGTGCAAAGCACTGTTCTAAGCGCTGGGGGGATACAAGGTGATTAAGTCCCACGTGGGGCTCATAGTCTTAATCCCCATTTTACAGATGAGGGAACTGAGGCACAGAGAAGTTGTGACTTGCCGAAAATCACACAGCTGACAAGTGGCGGAGCTGGGATTTGAACCCCTGACCTCTGACTCCAAAGCCCGGGCTCTTTCCACTGAGCCACGCTGCTTGCCTCCGTGTTGTATCTGCTTCAAAGCCTAGGTTCTAAGTCAGTCGGCCTGTATGCAGAACACTGTACTGAGTGCTTGGGAGAGTACAGTATGACAATATGAGACACATTCCCTACCCACAACGAACTTACAGTCTAGAGGGGGAGACAGACATTAATATAAACAAACAAAACTCAGTCACCCCACTCCTCGTTGCTGTATGTTCAACCAGCCTGTGGGTCACAGCCGCCCGCAGCTAAACCCGTTCCTTCACTGAGCCTTCTTAGTGTTTTCTTCGAGAAGCAGTGTGGCTCAGTGGAAAGAGCCCGGGCTTTGTAGTCAGAGGTCATGGGTTCAAACCCCTGCTCAGCCAATTGTCAGCTGTGTGACTTTGGGCAAGTCACTTAACGTCTCTGTGCCTCAGTTACCTCATCTGTAAAATGGGGATTAAGACTGTGAGCCCCCTGTGGGACAACCTGATCACCTTGTAACCTTCCCAGCGCTTAGAACAGTGCTTTGCACATAGTAAGTGCTTAATAAATGCCATCATTACTATTCTCTGCTCTCCTGTGTGTGTGTGGGAGGTCTTCAAGCCCCACCAAAAGCTTGGGGGGGGAGGGGGTTTGGAGACAAGAGGGCAGTGCAAGATGGGCAGAGAATGGCATAGTGGATAGAGCACGAGCCCAGGAGCCAGAGGTCATGGGTTCTATTTCCAGCTCTGTCCCTCGTCTGCTGGGTGACCTTGGGCAAGGTACTTCGTTTCTCTGTGCTTCGGTTACTTCATCTGGAAAATGGGGATTAAGACTGTGAGCCCCATGTGGGACAGAATTTGCCTGTAATAATAACAATAATGTTGGTATTTAAGCACTTACTATGTGCCAAGCACTGTTCTAAGTGCTGGGGTACATACAAGGTGATCAGGTTGTCCCATGGGGGGCTCCCAGTCTTAATCCCCATTTTACAGATGAGGTAATTGAGGCCCAGAGAAGTTAAGTGACTTGCCCAAAGTCACACAGCTGACAAGTGGCAGAGCTGGGATTAGAACCCATGACCTCCGACTCCCAAGCCCGTGCTCTTTCCACTAAACCACGCTGCTTCTCTGTATCTGTTTCTAGACTGTGAGCCCACTGTTGGGTAGGGACCGTCTCTATATGTTGCCAACTTGTACTTCCCAAGCGCTTAGTATAGCGCTCTGCACACAGTAAGCGCTCAATAAATACGATTGAATGAATAAATGAATCCACCCCAGGGCTATTTACAGTGCCTGGCACTGAGTAAGCACTTAACAAATGCCATTATTATTATTATTATCATTATTATTATTATTATTATTATTATTATTATTATTATTATTATTATTACAGGGCCCAGGGGAGTTCACTGAAATCTTGCTTCCCTTCACCTCCGTGCCAGTGGCTGCCACCTGAGTTTCTCAGTACTCCGGACCCTGCCTCGGGACCCCCACAGCCCAGGTTTGAGGGAACAGTCCTAATCTTTGGTTATTTAGTCTATTTGGGAGTCTTGAGATGTGGCAGACTTACTGGGTTTTTTTTGCAGATGTCCCTGTTCCCAACTTCCGAGTTTGGATTAGGCCACAGCAGGGCCAGAACTGGGGCTTTCTATGCCTGAGTGAGTGTTTTGTTATAGCTCTTCCACTTTGCCCCTTCCACCCATCCCAGAGAGCCAGGACAGCCTCTCCCTCCTGAGTATGTTCTGTGTCGCTCACCCCAGACATCTCCAAGTCAATCAATCAATCAATCAATCAATCGTATTTATTGAGCGCTTACTGTGTGCAGAGCACTGTACTAAGTGCTTGGGAAGTACAAGTTGGCAACATATAGAGACAGTCCCTACCCAACAGTGGGCTCACAGTCTAGGAGGGGTAGACAGAGAACAAAACCAAACATATTAACAAAATAAAATAAATAGAATAGATACATACAAGTAAAATAAATAGAGTAATAAATATGTACAAACATATATACATATATACAAGTGCTGTGGGGAAGGGAAGGAGGCAAGATGGGGGGGATGGAGAGGAGGACGAGGGGGAGAGGAAGGAGGGGGCTCAGTCTGGGAAGGCCTCCTGGAGGAGGTGAGCTCTCAGTAGGGCCCCAAAGGGAGGAAGAGAGCTGGCTTGGCGAATGGGCAGAGGGAAGGCATTCCAGGCCAGGGGGATGATGTGGGCCGGGGACTTGTGTCAAGTCCCTCTGACACAAATGTGGCTACTCTCTTTGTTCATTCGATCATATTTATTGAGCGCTTACTGTGTGCAGAGCACTGTACTAAGCGCTTGGGAAGTACAAGTTGGCAACATATAGAGACAGTCCCTACCCTCCCCGAAATGTGAAATGGCCATAGTTCCCTGTGTCTCTGTCTAGTCTCTCAGGGTACAAAACACTCCTTATCTCGCAGATTCCAATCTCTCTGTCGCTAGAGTATTCTCGTTAGGATTAGTTATTATTTGATTATACTATAATTAATGTGGAACTATAATATGTTTATGATATATAATAATAATAGTATTTGTAAGCACTTAGCATGCGCCCTCTAGAATGGGAGAAGCAGCATGGCTTAGTGGAAATAGCACAGGCTTGGGAGTCAGAGGACATGGGTTCTAATCCTGGCTCTGCCACTTGTCTGCTGTGTGAACTTAGGCAAATCACTTAACTTCTCTGTGCCTCAGTTACCTCATCTGTAAAATGGGGATGAAAAGTGTGAGCCCTATGTGGGACAACCTGATTACCTTGTATCTACCCCGGAGCTTAGAACAGTACTTGGCACATAGTAAGCGCTTAACAAATACCATAACTGTTATTATTATTCTACCCTTAGACTGTAAGGTCTTTGGGGGCAGGTAATGTATCTGCTAACTGTTGTATTGTCCTCTCCAAGGTACTTAGTACGGTGCTCTGCACATAGTTAGACTCAATATATTCCATTGATTGATGTGCCAAGCACTGAAGTAGGTACATTACAATCAGATCAAACATTGTCTCTGAACTTCCACCTGCCCCCCTCCCCACCCTGAAGGGCTTGCAGCCTAAGATGGCGGGAGATAAGGATGAATAAAGAGCATGGAGCAAGTCAGAGCAACACAGAAGGGAGTGGGAGAAGAGGAAAGACCGCCTTAGTCAAGGAAGGCCTCTTGGAAGAGGTGTGCCTTCAATAAGGCTTTGAAAAGGGGGAGAGTGTCTGTGGGACATGAAGAGGGAGGGCGATCCCGGACAGAGGCAGGCAGGATGTGGACAAGACGTGGGCAAAAGGCATCAGTGAGATAGATCAATCAATCAATCAATCAATCGTATTTATTGAGCGCTTACTATGTGCAGAGCACTGTACTAAGCGCTTGGGGAGTACAAATTGGCAACACATAGAGACATAGAGACATAGAGACAGTCCCTACCCAACAGTGGGCTCACAGTCTAAAAGGGGGAGACAGAGAACAGAACCAAACATACCAACAAAATAAAATAAATAGGAAAGAAATGTACAAGTAAAATAAATAAATAAATAAATAAATAAATAAATAGATAGATAGATAGATAGATAGATAGATAAATAAATAGAGTAATAAATATGTACAACCATATATACATATATACAGGTGCTGTGGGGAAGGGAAGGAGGTAAGATGGGGGGATGGAGAGGGGGACGAGGGGGAGAGGAAGGAAGGGGCTCAGTCTGGGAAGGCCTCCTGGAGGAGGTGAGCTCTCAGCAGGGCCTTGAAGGGAGGAAGAGAGCTAGCTTGGCGGATGGGCAGAGGGAGGGCATTCCAGGCCCGGGGAATGACGTGGGCCGGGGGTCGACGGCGGGACAGGTGAGAACGAGGTACAGTGAGGAGATTAGCGGTGAGATGGTGAGATAGATGAGATGGAGGTACCGTGAAAAGGTACCTCTAATGCCAATTAGAGAAGCAAAAAGTGCTGGCTGGGTTGTAGTAGGAGAGAAGCAAAGCCAGGTAGGAAGGGGCAAGGTGATGGAGCGCTTTAAAGCCGATGGTGAGGAGTTTCTATCTGATGCAGAGGCATTTCTTGAGGAGTGGGGAAACATGGCCTGAATGCTTTTGTAGAAAAATGATCCGGGCAGCAGACTGAAGTCTGGACTGGAGTGGGGAGAAACGGGAGGCTGGGAGGTCAGCAAGGAGGCTGATGCAGTAATCAAAGCAGGGTAAGATAAGTGCTTGGATTAACGTGGTAGCAGTTTGGATGGAGAGGAAAGGGTGGATTTTAGTGATGGTGTGAAGGTTTAACAGACAGGATCTAGTGATGGATTGAATATGTGGGTTGAGTGAGAGAGGGGAGTCAATGATAACACCAAGATTATGGGCTTGTTAGGTAGGAAGGATGGTGTTGCCATCCACGGGGATGGGAAAATCAGGGGAAGGCTAGGGTCTGGGTGGGAAGATGAGTTCTGTGTTAGACATGTTAGGTTTGAGGTGATGGTGGGACATCCAAGTAGAGATGTCTTGAAGGCAGGAGGAAAGGCGAGACTGCAGAGAGGGAGAGAGATCAGGGCTGGAGATGCAGATTTGGGAATCATCAGCATAGAGGTGGTAGTATTTAGACTTCTCCATTCTGAAAAGTGCCTGCTTATCCCTATTTTAGGCAAATTGCTACCTCACCCGTTTTCCTCCAATCTCATGATCATTTAGTTTCTTTGAAAGCTTTCGGTGTGGAACCTCGTCAAAGCCTTGGAAAATCTAAGTATGTTATGACCACTGGTTCCCCTATATTGACACGTTTTCTGAGCTCCTGGTGGACACTGAATGGGTGTGGTTACTCTGTTGTATTGTACTCTCCTGAGCACGTAATACAGTGCTCTGCCCAAAGTAAGTGCTCAGTAAATACCATTGATTGCGTGATTGATTGACCCTTTCTAGGACTCCAGAAGATTAGGGAGGCATGATTTGTCTCTTACAGGAACTTTGCCTTTCTCCCCAATGGTTGTGTTTTGTAAAATGTCCAGTGATCCTAAACTTAATTATTTATTTGCCTAATCTGTCAGGTGGTGACATTAGATCGCCTGGTCTATAATTTCCAGGACCACTATTTGAAGGCTTTTTATAGTAGTAATAGTATAATAATAATAATAATGGTATTTGTTAAGTGCTTACTATGTGCAAAGCACTGTTCTAAGCGCTGGTATCTGTAGTAGAAGTAATAATAGTAGTAGTAGTATTTATTAAATGCTTACGGTGCTGAGCACAAAATCAAGCACTAGGAAATAATACATAAATGGGAATTAGACAAGGTCTCTAGCCCCCAAGGGACTCACAGTCTAACAATTTAAGTGGAGATGAGGGACTTGAGGTAGAAACATCAGGAGTGATGAAACAATAAAGCACTAAAACAGGATAAGACACAAGGGCAAATACACAAAATGAAAACAAAATTAGTCAGTGCTGTGGCCTAGAGAAAATATTCAGGCTTCGTCGTGGCTTGCTGTCCAAACCTGTAGTCACAGGAATTGCTACTGCAGCCAGAAATCTTTCTGAGGTTTAGTTGAGTCCTCCTGTTCTGAGTGATTTTTCTCTTTTCCGACGGTGAGGTGGAAGACGGGAGGTGATGGAGTTCACAGTTTTTATCCACAGTCCTTCAGGACCAAATCGATAAATTACACCCTTGTACCAGTGCGACGTCTTTGAATTCTTCCAGACACTTTTGGGTGGTTGCCATACGGTTCCAGGAAATCGCTCATGTGTAATTTATTCATTTGGTCTAAGACCACCTCTGTGGTCATTACAATTTGATTCTATTCCCCTGCTCTATCTGCTGCAAAAAGGGGGGAAAAAAATCCAGAGTGTAGGAATCTCTGTAACATCACTTTTGTAAAGAGCCGACTTAAAAGGATTCACTGATCCCCTTGGCTGTAAATTTTCATCCCCAAGGGCACCTTTTCGAATCCCGGCTCTGCCACTTGTCAGCTGTGTGACCTTGGGCAAGTCACAACTTCTCTGGGCCTCAGTTCCCTCATCTGTAAAATGGGGACTAAGACTGTGAGTCGCACGTGGGACAACCTTGATCACCTTGTATCCCCCGCCCCAGCACTTAGAACAGTGCTTGGCACATAGTAAGCGCTTAACAAATACCACCATTATTATGATTATTATTTTGCACCAGGAATTGGTGTACCCACCAATTCCCTAGCGGGCTTCCGGCTTTGGGTATGTTTGAAGAATGCTTTGTCGTTAGCTGTGGCTGTGGCCAACTAGCTTTTCCAAACTCGTTTCTCTCCATCCTAATTTCCAGGGCCGGGGTCAGATCTTGCTGCCCGCTAAAGATAGCATTGTTTCCCCAGCTGGGCCACGTGCTTGACATTTCGCAAAACCCACCCGCTGATTTGCATGCCAGCTTTCGGATCAAGTGTTTGGGAACCCACAAACTTCATTTGGGGAGGGGCAAATAAATCAAAGCCCACCCAAAACCGACTCTCTCTTTGGAGGGTGGAGGACCCGGTGAGAGATAAGCCCAGAGAATCTGATGGTGGGAAGGGAATGAAGTCACCCTGAGTGAACTAAGGGAGAGAAGTCGCTTACTGGTGAGAGGAAAGCAATTGTTGAGTTTTTTCAGTCGGTGCTATAGGTAGTGTGAAATTCAGCAGGTTTGGTTTTGTTGAAGAAATTTGTCCTGGGTCATTTGGATTGGGTCCATCGTGTTGCCCTGGAGTTTTGGATTCGGCCTAGTGGGTGCAAAGTTCTTAGATCTATAACGTTTGAGCTGGGCCATCTGGGACATGTGCAACCCTGATGTGGAGGTTTTCCAGTTTCAGAAGACCTTCTTAGATCTGCAACGTTTGAGCCGGGCCGTCTGGGACATGTGCAACCATGATGTGGAGGTTTTCCAGTTTCAGAAGACCTTCTTAGACCTGCGACGTTTGAGCCGGGCCGTCTGGGACGTGTGCAACCCTGATGTGGAGGTTTTCCCATTTCAGAAGACTTCTCTGATCGCTTTAGGTAAAATGTACCTGAGATGGGGTTATCTTGTACAGCGTTTACGTAGTGCAGTAGTAATATTTTTTAACTGACTCTAGTGGTAACATTTTTTATTGGCTCTAGAGTGTGAGCTCGTTGTGGGCATTTGTTGTTATATTGTACTCTCCCAAGGGCTTAGTACAGTGCTTTGCACACAGTAAGCGTTCAATAAATACGATTGAGTGAATGAATGATGGCCTACTGAATGCTTGGAAAGTACAACAGAGGCAAAAAGTGTTGTCCCTAATTGCAGTCAAACAATAGTATTTATTTAGGGCAGGGAATGTGTCTACCAACTCTATTACATTGTAGTCTTTCAAGTGATGATGATAATATTCGTAAAGCGCTTACCTTGTGCCAGGCACTGTACTGAGCTCTGGGGTGGATACAAGCAAATCAACTTGGACACAGTCTGTGGCCCACATGGAGCTCACAGTCTCAATACCCATTACAGATGAGGCCCTACCTCCTTCCCCTCCCCACAGCACTTGTATACATTTGTACAGATTTATTACTCTGTTGATTTTACTTGTACATATTTACTATTCTATTTATTTTGTTAATGATGTACATATAGCTATAATTCTATTTATTACGATTTTGATACCTGCCTCATGTTTTGTTGTCTGTCTCCCCCTTCTAAGACTGTGGGCCCGTTGTTGGGTAGGGACCATCTCTATATGTTGTCGACTTGTACTTCCCAAGCGCTTAGTACAGTGCTCTGCACACAGTAAGTGCTCAATAAATACAATTGAATGAATGAATGAATGAGCAACTGAGGCACTGAGAATAATATCTGTGGTATTTCTAAGCACTTAGTATGTGCCAGGCACTGTACTAAGTACTGCGGTGGATACCAGCAAATCGGGCTGGACACAGTCCCTGTTCATTCATTCATTTATTCAATCATAGTTATTGAGCATAAGCGCTTACTATGTGCCAGGCACTGTACTAAGTTCTGGGATGGATACCAGCAAATTTGGTTGGACACAGTTCCTGTTCATTCATTCATTCATTCAGTCATTTACTGAGCGCTTACTATGTGCAGAGCACTGCACTAAACACTTGGGAAGTAGAAGTCGGCAACAGATAGAGACAGTCCCTACCCAACAACGGGCTCACAGTCTAGAAGGGGGAGACAGACAACAAAACAAAACATGCAGACAGGTGTCAAAATAATCAGAACAAATAGAATTAAAGCTACATGCACGTCATTAACAAAATAAATAGAATAGTAAATGTGTACAAGTAAGAGTAATAAACCTGTACAAATATATATATGCTAGTGCTGTGGGGAGGGGAAGGAGGTAGGGTGGGGGGGGGTGGGGAGGAGGAGGGGAAAAAGGAGGCTCAGTCTGGGAAGGCCTCCTGGAGGAGGTGAGCTCTCATGCATTAAATCGTATTTATTGAGCGTTCACTGTGTGCAGAGCACTGTACTAAGCTCTTGGAAAGTACAAGTTGGCAACATATAGAGATGGTCCAGTAGGGCTTAGCTCTCAGTAGGGCTATCATATTTATTGAGCGCTTACTGTGTGCAGAGCTCTGTACTCAGCACTTGGAAGGTATAATACAGCAACAAAGAGAGACAATCCCTGCCCACAACAGACACCCTGTTCCACATGGGGCTCACAATCTCAATCCCCATTTTACAGATGAGGGAACTGAGACCCAGAGAAGTGAAGTGACTTGCCCAAGGTCACACAACAGACAAGTGGCGGAGGCAGGATTAGAACCTATGACCTTCTAATAATAATAATAATTATGGTATTTATTAAGCACTTACTGTGTGCCAGGCACTGTTCTAAGTGCTGGGGTAGATACGAGATAATTGGGTTGGGCACAATCCCTGTCCCACATAGGGCTCACAAGTCTTAATCCCCATTGTACAGATGTGGAAACTGAGGCACGGAGAAGTTAAGTGACTTGCCCAAGGTCACACAGCAGACAAGTGGCAGAGCCGGGACCAGAATCCAGGTCCTTCTGACTACCAAGCCCATGCTCTATCCACTAGGTCACAAGGAACTTCTACCCTTTTTACATTCCTCCAGAGGAAATCTTTGTGGGTAGAGAACATTTGCTGCTTCTGTTGTATTTTACCAAGCTCTTAGTCCTGTGTGTTGCAGTTAGTAAATCCTTTGCATGCAAAGTTTCCCATCAATGAAGTGGGAGGGAGGGGGAAAACTTGCCTCTTTCTCTCACCATCCACTTGCCCAAGGTCCCATAGCAGACAAGTGACAAAGTTGGGAGCTGGGATGGACACAGGTCCTCTGATTCCCAGGCCAGTGCTCTTTCCACGGGGCAATGCTGCTTCTCAAGCTTAGTCCTTGAGCAAGCGAGGCACTTAACTTTTCTGTGCCTCCATTCCTTTCTCACTAGCTTTTGGCCCGCGGGCCCCCAGGTGAGAGAGGCCGTCTGATCAATCAATCAATCAGTCATATTTATCGAGCATTTACTGAGTGCAGAACACTGTGCTAAGGGCTTGGGGGCCCACAATGAGTTTATAGTCTGGGAACTTCCGACATCCAGGCCTGTGCTCTATCCGCTACGCCATGCTGCTTCTGTTGTGCTTTGTACGGTGCTCTGCACACTGTAAGCAGTCAATAAACACGATTGACTGACTGGTTGGGCCCCTACAAGGAATTTACAACTGGAGATGGTTTTGTGAGGGAAAGTGGGCGTTCCAGGCTAGGGGAACAGAATGTGAGCAGTTGGAGAATGGGGTACAGTGAGAAGAGAGTGTGGCAAAAGAGTCGATGACGATAACAACAACAATTACAATAGCAATAATGTAATGCTTAATATATGCCAAGCGCTGTACTAAGCAGTGGGGTAGATACGAGATAATCAAGCCCTACATGAGTCAAAGTAGGAGGGAGAATGAACACTGGAAATTGCAGATTAGAGAAGCAGCGTAGCTCAGTGGAAAAGAGCACAGGCTTTGGAGTCAGAGGTCATGGGTTCAAATCTCGGCTCTGCCAACTGTCAGCTGTGTGACTTTGGGCAAGTCACTTCACTTCTCTGGGCCTCAGTTACATCATTTGTAAAATGGGGAATAAGACTGTGAGCCCCCCGTGGGACAAACTGATCACCTTGTAACCTCCCCAGAGCTTAGAACAGTGCTTTGCACATAGTAAGCGCTTAATAAATGCCATCATTATTATTATTATTATTACTATATGCCAAGCACTGGGGTAGATACAAGATAAACAGGTCCTACATGAGTCTAAGTAGGAGGGAGAATGGACGTTGGAAACAGCAGATAAGGGAATTTAGGCACAGATGAGTGGCAAAACTGGGATTTTTTGTTGTTGAGTGCTTACTATGACCCAGGGCCTGTATTAAGCACTGGGGAAGATTTGAGGGAAGCAGCCTGGCCTAATGGAAAGAGCATGGGCCTGGGGGTCAGAGGACCTGGGTTCTAATCCTGGCTCTGCCGTTTGTCTGCTGTATGACCTTGGGCAAGTCACTTCACTGTGTCCCAGTTCCTTCATTGCAAAATGGGAACCCAGTACTTGTTCTCCCTCTTACTTACACTTCGAGCCCCATGTGGGACCTGGTTATCTTGTATCTACCCCAGTGCTTAGTACAGTGCTTGGAACATAGTAAGCACTTAACAAATACCACAATTATTGTCATTATTATTATACAAGTTAAGTAGGTTGGACACAGTCCCTGTCCCCTGTGGGACTCACAGTCTTAATCCCCATTTTGCAGATGAGGTAATTGAGGAACAGAGAGGTTAGGCGACTTGCCCACGGCCACATAGCAGACAAGAGGTGGAGCTGGGATTAGGACCCAGATCCTCTGACTTTTAGGCCCGTGGTCTTTCACTAGGCCACTCTGCTTCTCGATGTGTAGAATGGAGTATGGAGGTATGGAGGTGGATGTCTCAGCAGATCTAGTAGCACTCAATAAACTGACCTCATCTTATGTTTATGAGTGGCTGTGTTGAAGGGAGTGACCTAGTGGATAGAGCACGGGCCTGGGTAGTCAGAAGGACCTGGGTTCTAATCCTGAGCAAGTCACTTCACATAATAATAATGATGGTATTTGTTAAGCGCTTACTATGTGCCAAGCACTGTTCTATGCGCTGGGTTAGATAAAGGTTATCAGGTTGTCCCACGTGGGGCTCACAGTCTTAATCCCCATTTTACAGATGAGGTAACTGAGTTGCCCAAAGTCACACAGCTGACAAGTGGCGGAGTTGGGATTAGAACCCATGACCTCTGACTCCCAAGCCCAGGCTCTTTCCACTAAGCCACAATGCTTCTCTAATCTCTCTGCCTCAGTTCCCTCATTTGTATAAAATGGGAATTACAACCATGAACCCCATGTGGGACATGGACTGTGTCCAACCTAATTAGCTTGTATCTCCCCTAGCGCTTAGCACAGTACCTGGCACATAATAAGCGCTTAACAAATACCATGGGGAAAAAAAAGGGTGTGAGGCTTCCAGCATCTATCGGAGAGCTTAGGGTTTGGGGGAGGGATCTTAAGCTAAGTGCGAGGCTAGTCCCCCAGAAGTAGTGGACCTTCCCTTCTTGCCACAAACTAAACTTGTGGCATTTTAAAAATTACTGTATTCTCTCTCTCTCTTTTTTTTAATCCAGAGCTGCTTAGTTCTTCCAGACCTGGGACTTCACAAAAAATGAATTTCAATTTTTGTGGTCCATGGCCAGGACAGACAAGAAAAACAGATTAATCTGCTGTAGCAAGTGTACAACTGATGAGTCATTCCCCATCAATGCTGTGTCTGGACTCATCCTCCAGGTTTACTCCACCTGACTCTAGTCATTCCAGTAACCACTTAGCATTTGTGAATACCTTTATAATTACATTGTTTCTGTATTTGCATTGTTTCTTTTATGTTTTTTCCTCATTTGGTTTATGTTCTCTTCTATATTTCTGGTTTCAGGAACTTTACTGCCGTCTCCGCTGGATTGTAAACTTAGTGGTTTGCTTCTCCTTTGTTACCTCTGGCATAATTCCTCTCAACTAATTTCCTAGAGTGGTTTTCACATAATAATAATGATGGTATTTATTAAGCACTTACTATGTGCCCAGCACTGTTCTAACCACTGGGGTAGATACAAGGTTATCTGGGGGTCCCACGTAGGGCTCACAGTCTTAATCCCTATTTCCCAGATGAGGTAACTGAGGCACGGAGAAGTTAAGTGACTTGCCCAAAGTCACACAGCTGACAAGTGGCGGAGCCGGGATTAGAACCCACTACCTCTGACTTCCAAGCCTGTGCTTTTTCCCCTAAGCCACGCTGCTTCTGCTTAGTAGTACATAGAACTACTATAGTAGTAGTATAGTAGTACAGTAGTACTACAGTACTACTATAGTATACATAGTAGTAGTGATAGTACTACTGAGAAGCAGTGTGGTCTAGTGGCTAGAGCATGGGCCTCTGAATTAGCAGGACCTGGGTTCTAGTCCACTTGTCTGCAGTGTGACCCTGGGTAAGTCACTTCACTTCTCTAGGCCTCAGTTACCTGATCTGTAAAATGGAGATTTAAGTAATCAGTCAATCACACTGGTATTTATTAAGTGCTAACTGTGTGCAGAGCACTGTACTAAGAGCTTGGAGTGTATAGATGGGTCCACAACGAATTTACACTTTAGAGTAGTCATTTCTCCCCTTACCTAAGCACAACCCAAGAAAGCAGCAGCCTTTGCCAGGACTGTCTGGGGTCTCAGAAACACTTCTTAAGGTATGTTTCTTCCAAGGAAAGGGCAGGAGGCTTAGTGACTTTGGCTCTGACTTCATTCCCTGTGTTGGTACTCTTGTTCTCCAATCAATCAACAGTATTTACCGAGCACTTACTGTGTGCAGAGCACTGTACTGAGCGCTCGGGAGAGACCGATAAAGTAGTTGAACACAGTCCCTACCCACAAGGAGTGTACAATCTAGCAGGTGACCCAACTTTTATAGAAGACCCAATTAAATACTACTGATTGATATAGATCCTTCTTTTACCAGCCCCTATCAAATACCCAAATAAACTTGCAAACCAAGGTCTAACATAAAGTGTAATTATTTTGGAAAGTTTTATCAGTAGAGCACATAGTACCTGCTGGATTTGCATTTCTGTTTTCTTTCCCTGCAGCTCCAGAACCCAGCCTGCTCCATCTGGTACTCTTTCCAGAACCAGAGGAGGCTGGCAGTTCACATGTATGCCCTTGTTGGAAAAACATATTCCCATCACAAGGGAAGCAGGAACAATCAAGGCATTGTGTTCTTTGGAAAGACATTTAACATTTTAAAGAGCTGCAGAAGCTGTCCCTTTCCTCAGCTGCTGTGTATGGAGAGAGAGAGAATGTTTGTGTGATCGTTGAAAACCTGTGGGTGTCTAGTAATCTGTCATTCTCTAAGTTCTTAGCTGTATTCATTTTTGAATACACTAATTAGGCTGTGTTTTATGCTTTCCCTCCGAATCCAGGCTGCCATTCTATTTAAGATAATAATTAGATTTTTCAAAGAATATCAATCTTGACATTTGGGTATGTAGTGGAAAGATAGCTTCCAATACCATTTGTTTCACTTAATTCTAAAGCCGAGTATTTACTTGCTATGATCTGGCCTGTAGGCAACTTGTTTGTGTCACACGTTAAATGAATTTTTTTCTAACTGTGGCATCCCTTGAAGTTCTTTTTAAAACAGAGCTGACCGTCCTCCTTTCTCTATTCAATTCCTTTCCCTAGACCATGCATTATTAATTGATTTTTTAAAATCTACCACATACATCAAAGTTGTAGCCTTTTCCTTCATCTCTGAAACAGGAAAAACTCATTTGTTTACTCAAGTTTTCTTTCTGATTTCTGCTTGGAAACAGTAACAGCACAATATTTTCCTCTCCATTCGATTCTTCTCCCTCCTTCCTCTAAAGTTAAATATTCAGCCATAGTCAGTTTCTCTCATTAAAAGAAAAACTAGTTTTTAATGCCCTTTTACCCAACTAGGTTTAGAGAAATAAGCCGAAAAACGAAACATGGACATAGAAAAATCTTTTTAATTCTTCCCTCATCCATCCCCTATAAAATTAGTCATGTTCAACCCCACTTGTAAAATACCTTTCTAGAGTTTTCCATCTTCTGTTAGCAATCAGATTTTGCTGTGGGAACTCCCACCTAATTTCCTTGAAGATCTCCTCTCTGTGGACTTTCTTTTCCAACATTTTTGAAGGACAGTTCTCTTCTAATCCAATCCTAGGGTTGTTGATCTTTTTTTTTTTTTTTTTTTGGTCACCCAGACAGTGCGCGCCGACATTTTAAATCCGCCTCAACTCTTTGATTCCTTCCGCCATGATAAGTTTCTCCTTCCTTGCATGTGTTGTGTGGTGTAGGATGCAAGAGGCTGTGCTTCTCGGATGTTCCGTTCCATTATCTGGTCTGAAGGCTTCCAGGTAAGGTGAGTTACTTGGAGTTCCACCGGCAGTTGATTTTTTTTCTTTGTTTTTTTAAACTCGCAGGCATTCATACAGCATCTTCTGAAATGATTTTGAGTGAGTGTGTGTGTGTCTGTGTGTGGGTGTGTGCGCGCACGCTAATTATTTAGGACGCTCAGGTGCCAGTTGTGAATTTGCATGGTTTAAATTGAGATGAGTTCAGGAGGCTGGACTTTGAGGGAACGGTGGGCTTTAAAGCTGCCCATATGCCAAAGCACGGACACAGCATGAACTGCGAAGCCCTCCTAGACAATCTTAGCTCTGCAGTGGGTAGAGAAATGGCAGCTTTCCAAGCCCATCATGGCTTTTATTCATAGCCCGGCTCACAGCTAAATGACGTCTCCTTGGGCGGCAGCGCCAGGCGAGGGAAACGGAGCGAGGGCTTTGGAGAGACCAAACAAGCCAAAAAGTCTGGGCAGACAGAGCTTAGAAGATTGGGAAGTCTCTCTCCCTTGGCCAGGTTTTCGAATTGTGCTGCAAGAAGGCAGGGTGGGAGAGTGTGGAGTCGCATCAGCCATTGCTTCATACAAAGTTCCCTTGTGTGTCTGCTGACGTCATCACCAGCCACAAAGCAACTAATAGATTTTCCAGGGTGCAGTGGCAGAACATCAGATGCTGAGCTGGTGACATATTTCTCTCCCTACTCCCCATGCCAGTGAGTGATCCCCTCATAATTCCACATTCGAATCCAGTACATTTTGTCAGCTCCAGCGAGCTCCTGAGCCACGCGGGTTGATTCTCAATTCTATTTTCCCTGTTTCCCCCTCCACCCCCTCTTTCTGTTTCCTCCCCCAAGGAAAAAAGCCCCAGTCTCTTTTCCTTTTCCCGCTCTTCCTCTCACATCAAACCATAGCGGCAAAACCCACAAACTTCCTCTCTTCATCCTGACTGGAAATGTCTCGTCGAAATCCATCAATGCCTGTTCATGGGAGAGGTAAACCTGAGTTGTTGCATAATTAGTCCCTTGGCAGCCGGTGGTAAAAATTCTTCTGCTTTCATTGCTCTCAACTCCACTAGCGCGCGTTGTGTCTCGCAGGAGCAGTGAGGGGCTGAAATGCTGCACAAAGGAATACTGAGGCGAGAGAGAGAGAGAGGCAGAAAGGGTGTGCTTCTCAGAGATACTTGGGCATCTTGGCTGGCATGGTTTCTTTCTCCCAGAGAGTTTCCCTTAGTCCTTTAACCTCTTTCTTTCTCCAGTTTCCCTCTGCTGGTTAGATATTTGCCTTCAGTTTGATTTTCTAGGGAGGGGTGTGTGTATGTGTGTCTGCTTTTGTCACCCTATTGTAAGGGAAAGGCTTGTTTGGTAGCAACGGGCTAGGGCTCCTTGCCAAGTCTGCCTAATTAAGATTAAGCATATGCAGATTTGCCTTGTTTTCAGCTAATGACAGCTGCAAACAATTATTTGTCATGCTGACTGATTGTTGATTGGTAAAGGGAAGGCCAGGGGAGAATTGGGCTCTTTCTTCCTTTGTGTGTCTGCATTTCAGAGTGGACTGTCAGACCTAGACTGTTTGTTGCAGAGGTGTCTTTCCTTCAGAGAAACCGATCGGGGACTTGGGCTTTGGTCCCTTGGGGATTTGGGGCTCTGATATGGTTTCGATTCCTAAAAGAGAGAGGCCCTATGGAAAAAAAATCCTGAAGTATGAAAGGTCAAAAAGTTTGGATTGTTTTTCTGCCATGTCTCTGAAGGAATAAGACTGGTGAGGACATGGTTGGGTTGTGAGGGAGGGCAAGGAGAGGAAAGCTGGCAGAAAGTGTATTGTAGCATTCTTGGTTTTGAGGCTGCAGTATTTCGATCGGGTTTTCTTTCAATGGCTTGGAAGCCAAAGAAAGCTGAGGCTAAATGAGTTAAGACGTGGGAGTGTGATGCTGGAAGCTCTTAGCTACACAACAGTATCCAAGCGCATCTTTCTAAACACCTTGGCTCCTCTCCAAGATGCTTGGACAGGCTCTGTTTTCACAAAATTTATGCTAATGTGAGGGAGAGCCTCAGCCACCAAAGCCTGACTGGGGGAAAATAGGCACCGCTCTGCAGAGAGTCGGCGTTGTTTAGACATGAGCAGTAAGAGAAGGCATGTTGAAACCATATTTGCTTAGCCCGGGTAAGAAATTTGTACAGCATGGTTTTGCATCTGCCTGTGGTGAATGTTCTCTTTGTGTCTCTTTGCAGCCCCCGGGGGCTCCCGACAGCCCTGAGGGGACAGTAGGGTGGGAGATTCTCTCTCCTTGTGTTGGAAATTTCTGTCAGGACATTTCAGATTTCTTTGGTCGCGTTCAAAATGATTGTCTAACGGTGGAAAAGAAATTCCAGGGTGAGCTGTATTGCTCAGAGGACAGGAGATCGGAAAAAAAGGTGTACTGTAGCTTTGGTGAAGAAAGAAGGGAATTTCCTACCACCTACCCGCCTCCAAATGTGAGAAAAATATTCGTGATGGAAGATTCCGGCTAATAACATCTGATGCGCCCGATGGTTGTGTTGCTACAAATTGTGAATGTGTTGCGTGATCAAAATTATATTTGGAGAAATTACACCTTGCCCGGAGCAGGTGATTTGTGCCTTGGTCGTTGTTGGCTGGTAAATAAATCGGGGGGGGCATCGGAATATCGAATCAGGTAGTTTTCTGACAGCGAAAACGCTCCATGTGGATGCACAAAGCCGGAGCCCCATACCCCTTCCCCTGCCTCTCCCTTTTATTGCAGTGGCGTTAAGGTGACTCAGTCCAATGGTCATTAATGCTGACCATCTTTGTTTATCCCAAATAACCAGCTTTTCCGGATGCCAGCCCTCTGTCATGAGGTAAGGAGGCACCCGGCTAACAGCTCAGTCTAGAACCAATATTGCCTCTTGCTCTACGGACTTTTCCAACACCCTTCTGCCCTCAGAGGCTAAGGATTCCAAATAGTAAATGATTCACTCCCCAGTCCTGGTTTATTTAGTTTGCGTAAGAGGGAGTGAAAGATTTTTGTCTTCCCATCAGAAACTGAAGAGTTGTTGTCCAGTGAGAAGGTGATGGGGAAGGTCTTGCCGGAAGCCCCCGAGTCCGGGATTTAGTGGGTTGCTTTGTCAGCCCCATGGTTGGGAAGCATCATTGACCTGGCACTTTCTCCTGCGGAATTAAGAGAAAGCAGCATGGCTTAGTGGAAAGAGCATGGGCCTGGGGATCAGAGGACGTGGGTTCTAATCCCAGCTCCACCACTTATCTACTGGGTGACCTCTGTCAAGTTGCTTAACTTCTCTGTGCCTCAGTTACCTCATCTGTAAAAATGAGGAATAAGATTGTGAGGCCCTCATGAGACAGGGACTTGTGTTCAACCCAATTAGGTTGTATCTACCCCCAGCGCTTAGTACAGTGCCCGGCACATAGTAAACACTTGACAAATTCCATTAAAAATAAAAAAAAAAAAACAAAACCGTGGATCCACCCAGGCTTCAGTGACCACCCTGCCTGGAGGCTGATATGATATCTGTGATGGTCTTTTCCAATGTCTGCGATCTGGGCGGGGTGGGGGAGAGGTCTCTGCTCTCTTCCACAGTGCATGCAGGTAGTGTGCCACCCTGCATCTGTTGGTTGCCCTGGTTACCCTGGGCACTTGGCTCTAAAAGGGGCTTGGCTTACGTAGCGGATAGAGCACAGTCTTGGGAATCAAAAGGTCATTCCACCTCTGCCACTTGTCTGCTGTGTGACCTTGGGCAAGTCACTTCACTGTCTGGGCCTCAGTTACCTCACCTGCAAAATGGGGATTGAGACAGTGAGCCCCATGTGGAACAGGGACTGTGTCCATCCTGATTTGCTTCTTTCCACGCCAATGCTTAGTACAGTTTCTGGCACATAGTAAACCCTTAACAAGTATCAATATTATTATTATTTATCATTAACAAATGCCATTACTACATAGAGCTGTTCTTCATTTTCAAAATATGTAGGGCTTCACCAAAGCAGGCTGGACCTTAACCTTGGTCCATTGATCAGTGGTATTTATTGAGTGCCTACTGTGTGCAGAGGGTTGTACTAAGTGCTTGGGAGAGTTCCTCTTCAGGCATACAGCTCTCAGTCCATAGCTCTGTGCCAATTTTGCAAAAAGCTTCTTCAGCATCTTCAGGTCGTCTCCCTCTGTAGGCTGTAACTTCCTTATGGACAGGGATCGCGTTTACCAACTCTGTTGTACCATCCTTTTCCAAGGGCTTACTACAGTGCTCTGCTCACAGTAAGTGCTCAGTAAATACCACTAATAGAAATATGACTCCAGAACCCAGTCACTGGTGATCAACAGCTCCCATATGGCCCTCTCACTACTCATCTGCCGTGTGACCTCCAGGCAAGTCATTTTCACTTTTCTGGGTCTCAGTTCCCTCCTCTGTAAAATGGGGATTAAGACTGCGAGCCCCTTGTGGGACAGGGACTGTGACTGACCTGGTTACTTTGCATCTACCCCACTGCTTAGAACAGTGCCCAGCACATAGTATCGCTTAACAAATAACAAATACCAAAAAAAAAAAAGAATCAGTTTATGCACATGTACAAGTATGCTTCCCCCAGTAGCTTGTTATGGTAGACCAATTTCCTCGGGAGATTAGAATCTGTAATATATATATGTAATATATATATATTATATATATATATATATATATATATATTAATGTCTGTCTCCCCCACCCCTAGACTGTAAGCTCACTGGGGCAGGGAATGTGTCTTTTTTGTTGTTGTTGTTGTATTGTACTCTCCCAAGTGCTTAGTATGGTGCTCTGCATACAATAAGTGCTCAATAATCATGATTAAATGAATGAACTTTTCGATTTCTGCTTCCTGATGATTGGTCTTTCAGTAAGGGGATCGTCGAGAATGAGCTGACAGGCCTTAGGGTGCTGGAACATGATTGACAGTCCCCAGCCCGGATGCTATTGCTTTTTTGAATGTAAAAACACACCCAGTCCCCCCATAACGTGAGGATTGCATTGTTACAGAACCAGCCCTACCTGAACAGCAGAACTCACCCTCTGGACCTGCACCCATGCATAAACTGATGCTTTTTTTGGCATTTGTTAAGCGCTTACTATGTGCTGGGCACCATTCTAAGTGCGGGGCTAGATATAAGGTAATCAGCTGGGTCACAGTCCCTGTTCCACATGGGGCTTGCGGTCTTAATCCCCATTTTACAGATGAGGTAACTGAGGCCCAGAGAAGTGAATTGACTTGCCGGAGGTCACACAGCAGACAAGTAGTGGAGCTGGGATTGGAACCCAGTCCTTCTGACTCTCAGGCCTTTGATCTATCCACTAAGCCAGGCTGCTTCTTCAAGCACCTCAGAGCCCAGTATCCAGACAGACTGACAAGTCATGGAACTCATAGTATTAATTCCCATTTTACAGGTGAGGTAACGGAGTCAGCTGTCTCCCCCATTAGATAGCATGCCCCTTGAGGGCTGGAATGGCCTTCTACTTGTCTTTTTGGTTGTTTTAGGATACTTGTTAAGCACTTACTATGTGTCAAGCACTGTTATAAGCTCTGGAGTAGGTATAATTCAGTTAGGTTGGACACTATCTTTGTTCTGCATGGGGCTCACAGTCTTAAGTGGAAAGGAGAATAGGTATTTAATGCACTTTTTACTGTTGAGGAAACTAAGGCCCAGAGCAGTTAAGTGATTTGCCCAAGGTCTCACAGCAAGCAATTGGCAGAGGCGGGATTAGAATCCAGGTCCTCCGACTCCCAAGTCCGTGTATTCTCCATTAGACCCCGCCGCTTCTGTTGTGCCCTTCCAAGTGCTTAATACAGTGTTCTGCTTGCCGCTCCAACAGCCACAAAAATAATGGTATTTGTTAAGCAGTTACTATGTACCAAGCACTGTACTAAACACTGCAGTAGATGCAAGCTAATCAGGTCCCCTATGGGGTTCACAGTCTAGGAGGGAGAACACTTGCATATACTTGTACAGATTTATTACTCTATTTATTTTACTTGTACATATTTACTACTCTATTTTGTTAATGATGTGCATATAGCGATAATTCTATTTATTCTGACGGTTTTGACACCTGTCTACATGTTTTGTCTTGTCCGTCTTAACCTTCTAGACTGTGAGCCCCTTGTTGGGTAGGAACCGTCTCTATATGTTGCTGACTTGTACTTCCCAAGTGCTTAGTCCAGTGCTCTGCACACAGTAATAGCTCAATAAATACGATTGAATGAATGAATGAATGAACAAGTATTGAATCCCCATTTTACAGATGAGGGAACTAAGGCACAGAAAAGTGAAGTGACATGCCCAAGGTCACCTAGCAGCTAAGTAGTGGAGCCAGAACTAGAACTCAGGTCCCCTGACTCCTAGGCCACGCTGCTTCACAATCCTCCTAACATACTCAGCAGTGGCTTTTCAAATGGGAGAGGGTACAATGCTTGGCACAAACTAAGTGCTTTACAAGTACTATTATTGTTATTATTATTATTATTATTTTTATTACAAAGGAGCTTACAATCTAGTGGGATCTAGCCTTCTTATTTCCCATTTTTTGTCCCAAATAAAAGCAGTGAATCGATGCATTCACTTATTCATTCACCTGCAATACTATAACCATTGTACCCCAAAGTGGGACTTTAGAAAATTGGACCCCAGTTACCCTGCCCAGCCTGACCCCTTTTTCCTGACCCACTCAGATGACCCTGATTCTGCTCAACCTGCAGAACAGATGAATCTGTAAAATGGGGATGAAGACTGTGAGCCCTTTGCGGCACAGGGACTGTGTTCAACTCAATTTGCTTGTGTTTACCCCAGTGCTTAGTACAGTGCCTGGCACATAGTAAGCGCTCAACAAATACCATAATAATAATAATAATAATCGATTGCTATTTAGGTCATAGTTTGAGCCCCTGGTGGGACAGGGACTGTGTCTAATCTGATTATATGGTGTCCACGCCAATGCTTAGCACAGTGCTTGGCTCATAGTAAGCGCTTAATACATATCACTATTATTAGAGATTGTCTACTCTGTGACTCCACACTGCATCTGTTTTCCCTCCCAATCATTTCACTGGGAGATGGGCTAAAAGAGTATGGATGGTTGGATGCCTAAGATCACCACTACTGTAAGATAATTCAAACCCAAGAGTGGCTGATGGTAGGGCTTACCTTCTCCACCCAACCCCCACCTCCTAAAATGATTGTTGTGTGAGCAGTGCTTGCCCAAATGGCCAGGAACCACCAATGGTAGCACTGCTATATCTCCATAGGCCAGCAATGCCACATAATAATAATGATAATGATAGCATTTATTAAGCTTACTTGCTTATTATGAGCTTGCTTATTGCTTATTATAAGCTTATTAAGCTTATTTGCTTACTGTGTTCAAAGCACTGTTCTAAGCGCAGGGGAGGTTACAAGGTGATCAGGTTGTCCCATGGGGGGGCTCACAGTCTTCACCCCCATTTTACAGATGAAGTAACTGAGGCCCAGAGAAGTTAAGTGACTTGCCCAAAGTCACACAGCTGGCAATTGGCGGAGCTGGGATTTGAACCCATGACCTCTGACTCCAAAGCCCGTGCTCTTTCCACTGAACCACGCTGTCTGCTGTGTGACCTTGGGCAAGTCCTTCATTTCTCTGGGCCTCAGTTACCTCATCTGTAAAATGGAGATTGAGACTGTGAGCCCCATGTGGGGCAGGGACCATGTCCAAAACAATTTGCTTGTATCCACCCCAGTGCTTAGTGCTGTGCCTGGCACCTAGTAAGCACTTAACAAATACCACAATCACCATCGTTCTCTGGGCCTCAGTTACCTCATCTGTAAAACGGGGATTAAGAGTGTGTCCAACCTGATTAAGCTGTATCTACCCTAGTTCTTAGAACAGTACTTGGCACAAACTAAGTGCTTTCCAAGTACTATTATTATTATTATTATTATTATTATTATTATTACTAAGGAGCTTACAATCTAGTGGGATCTAGCCTTCCCATTTCTCATTCTTTGTCCCAAATAAAAACAGTGAATAGATGCATTCACTTATTCATTCATCTGTTCAGCAGGTTGAGCAGAATCAGGGTCATCTGAGTGGGTCAAGGGGTAGGGTAACTGGGGTCCCATTTTCCAGAGTCCCGCTTTGGGGTACAATGGCTATACTATTGCAACAGGAAGAAATATATATATATACACTATATACCCCTTTAACTATTTCTTCCTCTCTTTAGTTTGGCTTTCCACTGCAAGGGAGACTTGCCCTGTTCACCTACTCATCTCAGATCTCTTTTGTAAAGACAGAAGTGAAATCAACTTCAAACGCCTCTCCATCTTTTCACAGTCCTCTGTTAACAGCTTCCCCTTTCTGACTCCAGGAGAGTCTTCTCCTTTAACCTAATATAATCAAAGAATGTTTTTTGCTACCTTTAATGTCTCATGCTAGTTGCCTCTCCTTTCCAGCTCTTGCTTTTCTAATCTTGTCCCTATACAACTGTGCTGTTTCTTTATACCCTTCCTTTTGTGTTCCAGTGGAATTTCTACTTTGTTGCTTTGGAAGTTTTTCTTGATCCTCCACTTAAATTGTCCTTGGTGCAATTTAAATCTATTCCTTCCCTCCTCTTTGGATAGGGAGAAACTCTGGTCAGCTCGCTAGTTATGTTGGCCTTTCAAGATGGCCTAGTGGAAAGAGCACAGTCCTGGGAGTCGGAGGATGTGGATTCCAATCCCGCCTCTGCCACTTGCCTGCTGTGTGATGTTGGGAAAGTCACTTGACTTCTCGGTGTCCTAGTTTCTGCAGTCTGAATAATGGGGATTAAACACTTGTTCAGCCTCTCCCCTAGCTTGTGAACCCCATGTGAGACTGATTATCCTGGTCTGATTATCTTGTATGTACCCCATCGCTTAGTGCAGTGTTTGTTACACAGTAGGTGCTTTGACAAATAGCACAATTATTATTATTTTTATGAAGGTGGTTTTTGGAACTGGAGAATGGGTTTGGGTGGGTCTCCTTCCTCTTCCCTTTCTGCTTCATCCTGTATTCTCTCCACATACCCCCATCCCAACCAACTTCTGTCTACACAAATTATAGAAGAGGGCACATACATTCTCCTTATTGTGCCAATCCATCTTCAGCCTAAATTTTCCCCAGTCCTCTCTACTTTCTTAACAGTTCTTATGAGCTGGCCTTAAAAGGGTTTAAAAACCCTTTGAGGCCATTGTCAAGAGCTCTCTTACCTTAGCAAACAGGCCTTGAAAAATCATTCAGCTCCAAACATTCTATGTCCATCAAAATTCCCATCCCCCCCGCCACTACACCTTCCTAGGTTAAGAAAACACAGGACCCCTGCATCGAAGACAAAGATTTTCCCCAATTTTCCCCATTCAATCCCTCCTTCCTCACATAAAGCACCTTGTGCGTAGAGGAATGTGTCTACAAATTGTATTATATCATTGTATCGTCCTCTCCAAAATACAATATAAGGTGAGAAGCAGCGTGGTGTAGTGAGAAGCAGTATGGCCTAGGGGATAGAGCGTGAGCCTAGTAGTCAGAAGGCCATGGATTCTAATCCTGACTCTGCCGCTTGTCTGCTGTGCGACCTTGGGCAAGTCACTTCTTTGGGCCTCAGTTACCTCATCTGTAAAATGGGGATTGAGACCATGAACCCACATGCGACAGGGACTGCGTCCAACCTTATTTGCTTATATCCATCCCAACGCTTAGTACAGTGCCTGGCACGTAGAACATGCTTAACAAATACCACAGTTATTATTATTACAGTGCTCTGCACACAGCAAATGCTCAATAAATACCGTTGATTGATGGATTGATTGATTGATAAAGCACTTAAGATCCCTTTGAAATCCAGACAGAAAGAGAAGGGATTTGGAGGGAGGAATGCCATGGTCCATTTCTTTTTGACTCTGAAGCCTGATTTCCATTATGCTTAGCCTGACTTCATTTAGGTTTTGGCTCTTGGATCATTGCCTTCTTTCCTGACTGCCTTATCTACTACCAGGGTGTCTTACTTTGATGGCAGGCTCACAATTTCCCAAACAGAGCTTTTCCCATCTTTAAATTCACCACTCTCCCTTCCCGGGCCCCTCCTCACTAAGAATTAATTTGTGTTCTTTTTTTTCCCCTCAAGTGACAATAAGCCTGTTAGCCTTTAATTGCCCAACGCCCACTCTAGAGAAATCACTACAGTACCATATCTTGCTTGATGGCCCAAAGCAAGGCCTGGAGACTGGGCAGACAGCAGAGCCTAAAGGGAGGGCGGTGAAGACATCAGGGTGACAGAAAGAAATGTTTGCTCTCAAAGCTGCAGAGCATAATTAGAGAAATACTTCCTCCTTTGTCGTTTGCACTGGAGCACTACTCTTCCACCGGGGAGGCCTGCTTTCCGATGAGAGGCAGATGCTCTGGCTTGGGTTTTGAGGCCCTTTGTGGTATTTAAGTGCTCACTATGTGCCAGACGCCGTACTAAGCGCTGGGATAAATACAAGTTAATTAGGTTATACACAGTCCATGTCCCCCATGGGGCTCGCAGTCTTAATCCCCATTTCACAGATGAGGTAACTGAAGCCCAGAGAAGTGAAGTGACTTGCCCAAGGTCACACCGGAGACGAGTAGCGGAGCCGATATTAGAACCCAGGAACTTTTTCTTTTTTAAATGGTATCTGTTAAAAGCTTATGTGCCAGGCACAGTACTAAGCGCTGGGGTAGATAGAAGCTAATCAGGTTGGACGCAGTCCATGTCCCACATGGGGCTCACAGTCCTAATCCCCGTTTCACAGATGAGGTAACTGAAGCCCAGAGAAGTGAAGTGACTTGCCAGGTCACACCGCAGACAGGCGGCAGAGTCAGGATTAAAACCCAGGTCCTTCCAATTCCCAGGCCCGTGTCATATCCACTAGACCACGCTGCGTCTCGATGTGACTCAAACCCATTGCGATGATTGCTGAGCACAGGGGCAGAGAGCCAACGCTCCTAACCAGAAGCTTTGAACACAACTGTCCACCTGGATGGGGACTTCTTGCTGTTTCCAACTGCTGAGTAGTTAACGCCTACCCCTGGAGTCCTCCTGTATTCGACATAATCAATGTTTATAGCAGGGTAAATATCAGCAGTGTCAACGCACACTCTGGTCCCTTCCCAGTATTAATCCACGTTGTCAAAGGTAATTTGTCACTACCAGCAGCCCTGACTGGGCTTCATTCACCAAACATCCATTTGGGAGGAGATGGATTCTTTTCTTCCAAACTTCCTTTAATTAAAGCCTTTGTTCCAATCCTTGCCAATCCCTATGTCCTCTCCACCACACATCCCTTCTAGCGGGATAATGCCACCTGCTTTTATATTGTCAGATTTCCCCATGGTTTTAAGCGTGAATGATTCCAGTGAGGCCTGAGTGAAAGGAAGCAAGCCTGTTCTTCCACAGGAGGGATTTAGGTTAGATTTAAAGGAGGATTTCTTGTCTCGTTTTGTAGCATTAAGGCTCACTATGTGCCTAAAAGAGGTAATCGTATTCAACGTCATCCTGACCTACATTATTGTCATTGATATTATTATTACGGTTATGATGTATTTAAACGCTTACTAGAACAGGATCTGGCACATAGTAAGCACTTAACAAATACCATAATTATTAGTATTATTATTTCTATGTGTCAAGCACTGTTCTAAGCACTGGCATAGACAGCAGTTAATCAGGTTGGACACAGTCCTTGTCCCACATGGGGCTCTCAATTCATTCATTCATTCAATCGTATTTATTGAGTGCTTACTGTGTGCAGAGCACTGTACTAAGCACTTGGGAAGTACAACTTGGCAGCATATAGAGACGGTCCCTACCCAACAGTGGGCTCACAGTCTAGAAGGGGGAGACAGAGAACAAAACATATTAACAAAATAAAATAAATAGAATAAATATGTACAAATAAAATAAATAAATAAATAGAGTAATAAATACAAACATATATCCATATATACAGGTGCTATGGGGAGGGGAAGGAGGTAAGGCGGGGGGGGTGGGGAGGGGGAGGAGGGGGAGAGGAAGGAGGGGGATCAGTCTGGGAAGGCCTCCTGGAGGAGGTGAGCTTGCAGTAGGGCCTTGAACGGGGGAAGAGAGCTAGCTTGGCAGATGTGCAGAAGGAGGGCATTCCGGGCCAGGGGGAGGACGTGGGCCGGGGGTTGACGGTGGGACAGGCGAGAACGAGGCACGGTGAGAAGATAAGCGGCAGAGGAGTGGAGGGTGCGGGGTGGGCTGTAGAAGGAGAGAAGGGAGGTGAGGTAGGAGGGGGCGAGGTGATGGAGAGCCTTGAAGCCCAGGGTGAGGAGTTTCTTCCTGATGCGCAGGTTGATTGGTAGCCACTGGAGATTTTTGAGGAGGGGAGTAACATGCCCAGAGCGTTTTTGGACAAAGACAATCCGGGCAGGAGGGAGAAATAGGCATTGAATCCCCGTTTTCCAGATGAGGAAACTGGCACAGATCAGTGAAATGACTTGCCTGAGCTCACTCAGCAGTCAAGCGGCCAAGCCAAGGCCTTCTGATTACCAGGCCTGTGCTCCCTCCAGTAGTTCGCACTGCTTTTCACATGGGACTCTCTGTCTAAGACGTAAAGAGAAAAGATCTCATCCCCATTTTATAGGTGAGGAAGCTGAGGCCTGGATAAGTCAAGAGACTTACCTGAGATCACCCAGCAGGCCAGTGGCAGAGCTGGGATTAGAACCCAGGACTCCCAACTCTCAGCAGTGTCCCTAGGCCACGAGGATTTCTGAGGGAGGAAGTGGGGTTTCTTTCTGGCGTTCTTTAACAAGAGGATAGATTTTAGACCATCAGGCTGGTTTTAAGCCTGCTCCTGTCTGAAAGGTGCGGGGAAGAGAAAGCAGGGTCCTTCTAGGGTAGATCACCTCTTGGGGAGCTTCCCACTTCCAATCCAGGGAATCTGGTGCTGTTACCTCCCACTGCTTCCATACAGCTTTGTCCCAAGTGTGTTTCCATTTGAGTGCTGTGTGTCTATGTGATGACTCCCCCACAACTAATACCTGTCCTTTTCAGCTCCTCTTCTGACCCATCTGATTTCCCCAAACCATCAATTATTCATATTAATATCTGTCTCCCCCTCTAGACTGGAAGCTCATTTTGGGCAGGGAACGTATCTGCTAATTTTGTCAGATGGTACTCTACCAAGCACTTAGTACAGTACTCTGTACACAGTAAGTGCTCAATAAATACCATCAGTTGACCGATTGACTCAATCGTATTTATTGAGTGCTCACTGGGTGCAGGGCACAGACCCATGGGGAAAAGGTCAGGTTACCACTCCTGGTGACCACTGGGGCTCTTTAATTTTGGGGGGCCCCTTGGTGACATAATTACATCACTCTGTGCACACCTCTCCTTCTCTCTCTCCACCCCTCTCACCCCTCTAAACTATAAGCTCATCGTGGGCAGGGAATGCGTCCATTCTGTTGTTACTTTGTATTCTCCCAAGCGCTTACTCCAGTGCTCTGCACCCAGTAAGCACTCAACAAATACGATTGACTGGCTGACTGTAAGCCCGTCGTGAGCCGGGAATGTGTCTGTTCTATTATTGCCTTGTACTCTCCCAAGCACTTAGTACAGGGTTCTGCGCACAGTAGGCACTTAGTAAATACCACTGATGGATCAATTGAGAGGATGCCCTTCGTTAATCACTGGCTCCAGCTCCCAGCACCATGACTTCCACCCCCAAATCCAGGCAGACCAGATTTCTCCTCAGCCCAAGGATGGGGGTGGGAGGAGCAGGGTCAGAAAGTGAGAATGAGGAATCAGAGGGAGAAGGGCAACAGAAGGTGGGACAGCAAGTGGACCCCCGAAACTGATCCCTCTGGGCTACTAATGGGAATTTCTGATGAGGCTGGATTGTGTTTCCTGGCTTCTATCACCAGACCAGAAGGAAGGACCAGTTCAGCTGCAGTGGCCGTGGCCATCGCTGATGCCGCTGCTGTGGAGGAGGAGGCCTCCCCGGATGGTCTTCTTCCCCTCCACATCCTCCCTTCTGCCCTGCCCCCACCATCAGTCAGTCAATCATATTTATTGAGCACTTACTGTGTGCAGAGCACTGTACTAAGCGCTTGGGGGAGTACAATAGAAAACAATATAACAGGGCATTCCAGGCCGGCAGGGCTTGGATGAGAGGTTGGAGGCGAGATAGATGGAGGCTCAGTGAGAAGGTTGGTGTTAGAGGAGTGAAGTGTGCTGCCTGGGTTGGAGTAGGAGAGTAGCGAGGTGAGGTAGGGGGCAAGGGGATTGAGGGCTTTGAAGCCAACGGTGAGGAGTTTTTGTTTGCTGTGGAGGTTCATTCAATCATACTTATGGAGCGCTTACTGTGTGCAGAGCACTGTACTAAGCTCTTGGGAGAGTACAGTGTAACCATAAACAGACACATTCCCTGCCCACTATGAGCTTGCAGTCTAGAGGAGGTGGATGGGTGACCACTGGTGGTTCTTGAGGAGGGGGAAAACATGGACAGAATGTTTTTGTAGACAAATGATCTCTTTGTCGACAAGAGCCAAGGGAAGCAGCGTGGCTCAGTGGAAAGAGCACGGGCTTGGGAATTGCGAGCTGTGTGACTTTGGGCAAGTCACTTAACTTCTCTGTGCTTCAGTTACCTCATCTGTAAAATGGGGATTAAGACTGTGAGCCCCCCGTGGGACAACCTGATCACCTTGTAACCTCCCCAGCGCTTAGAACAGGGCTTTGTACATAGTAAGCGCTTAATAAATGCCATTATTATAATTACTATTATGTCATAGGTTCTAATCCCAGCTCCGCCACTTGTCAGCTGTGTGACTTTGGGCAAGTCATTTAACTTCTCTGTGCCTCATCTGTAAAATGGGGATTAAGACTGTGAGCCCTATGTGGGACAACCTGATCACCTTATATCCTCCCCAGCACTTAGAACAGTGCTTTGCACATAGTAAATGCTTAGCAAATGCTGTCATTATCATTATTATTATTATCTCTTTCCCTTTCATCCCTATGAAGAGCAGGGCTCTAATGGGGCACACCTTTGGCCTTCTGGGTGGTGGTGCGATAGAACCCCAAATAATGTCACCTTTCCACCTACTTCAGGCTGTCTGTTCACCTCTCCCTAGCCTCCATCCTGTGCTTCCCACTTCCCACTACCAGCCCAACTCTTTCCCCACTCATTCATTCCATCATATTTATTGAGCACTTACTGTGTCCAAAACACTGTACTAAGCGCTTGGGAAGTACAATGCCTCCCATTAGGATTTCCCACCCTTTCCCTCTTGCCCACACCCCCAGGACATATGATGGGAACACTGGCTGGATTATAATAATAATAATAACTGCGATGTTTGAAGTGCTTACTATGTCAGGTACTGCTCTAAGCGCTGCGGTAGATACAGGATAATCAGGTTGGGCAGAGTCCCTGTCCCACTTAGGGCTCACAGTCTTAATCCTCTTCTACAGATGAGGGAACTGAGGCACAGAGAAGTGAAGTGACTTGTCCGAGGTCACTCGGCAGGCAAGTTATGAAAATGTTACAGTGTTTTACAGTGCTTCTCTTGACGTTTTACTTGCTGTAAGAGCAGTGCTCTCTGCTAGCTCCTTGCCAACTCCCATCAGCTGGATCAGACCCCTTCCCTCCACCATGAATGCTGAGACCCCTCCCCTTCCTTCCAGGAGTGAAAAGACAGATGTCAAGCACCCTTCCCCATTTCCAAGTGCTTAGTACAGTGCTCTGTACAAAGCGCTCAGTGAATACCCCTAATTGATTCCTTACCTGAATTCCAGTGGCATTTATGACCGATCTCCCAGGAGCGTTTCATCCCTCATCATAATAATAAATCCCTTTGAAATTACACAGCTTCCACTGCTTACTACTGTGAGCCAGTTGAATGCTTAGTTATTCTCTCCATACACAATAAGTCTCCTTCTATTGGATTTTTCATTAATTAAATTTTTTTTTGCATCGGCTTGCATTGACGTAGACACCTTTAGAATGTGAATGAAAAGCAGTGTGGCCTAGTCTTTGGAGCACCTGCCAGGAAATCAAAAGGACTCATGTTTGAATCCTGGCTCCGCCGCTTATCTGCTGTCTGACCTTGGGCAAGTCACTTTAATAATAATAATAATAATGGCATTTATTAAGTGCTTACTATGTGCAAAGCACTGTTCTAAGCGCTGAGGAATTTACAAGGTGACTAGGTTGTCCCACGTGGGGCTCACAGTCCTAATCCCCATTTTACAGAGGAGGTAACTGAGGCCCAGAGAAGTGAAGTGGCTTGCCCAAAGTCACACAGCTGACAAGTGGCAGATCCGGGATTTGAACCGATGACCTCTGACTTCAAAGCCCGGGCTCTTTCCGCTGAGCCACGTTCCTTCCCAACTTCCCAAGCGCTTAATACAGTGCTCTGCCCACAGTAAATTTTATTTTGTTAGTATGTTTGGTTTTGTTCTCTGTCTCCCCCTTTTAGACTGTGAGCCCACAGTTGGGTAGGGACTGTCTCTATTTGTTGCCAACTTTTACTTCTCTTTGCCTCAGTTACCTCATTGCTAAAATGGTGATTAAGATTGTGACCTCCATGTGGGACAGGGACTGCCCCACAGCACTTGTGTATATATTTACATATTTATTATTCTATTTATTTTATTAATGATGTGTATAGATCTATAATTCTGTTTCTTTTGATGCTGTTGACACCCGTCTACTTGTTTTGTTTTGTTGTCTGTCTCCCCTTTCTAGACTGTGAGCCTGTTGTTGGGTAGGGATTGTGTCTATCTGTTGCCAAATTATACTTTCCAAGTGCTTAGTACAGTGCCCTGCACACAATAAGCACTCAATAAATACAATTGAATGAAAGAACCCGATTTGCTTGTATCCACCCTAAAGCGTAGTACAGTGCCTGGCATACACTAAGCCTTTAACAAATATCACAGTTATTATTATTAGTTGGTATCTACCCCAGTGTTTAGTGCCTGGCACATAGTAAGTGCTTAACAAATGCCACAATTATTATTATTAGTTGGTATCTACCCCAGTGTTTAGTTCAGTGCCTGGCACATAGTAAGCGCTTAACAAATTCCATTAAAAAAAATGTTCCAGGAGAAAACTAGTTTTATAAATGAAATATGCTGCCCATGCACGATGCCCACACAAGCTCGGGCATGTTGGCCTAACTTCGAGAGTCTTCTGGAACAAAGGAATGACTCCCCCTGATTCAGTAGAAGCATGGTATGTCCACTCACCCTGGCTGGCATCTAAGCGGGAGAGTCATATGTCTTTCCTGTCCTTAATGGTGGGTGATAATTAGTGCTGAAGATATTTTTCTGGGCAGTGTTAATAGATGCTCTATTAGGGAAGCGTGGTGTGAGGGAGGGGCAGGGAGTGTCATGGCAACCTGATGACTCTTGGCTCCCAGCATTTGGGCGGATGGAGTGATCTCCTGGCTGCTTTCCCCACCCCCAGGGAACCACGCTCCCCATCTGATGCGTGTCCTGGAAAGTAACCCGAGTCAGGAATGCCGAGTTCCAACGCCGAGGACCATTTATTGTTCTACTGTACTCTCCCAAGCATTTAGTACAGTGCCCTGCCCACAGTAAGCACTCAAGAAATATGATTGACTGCCTGACTGAGTCTCCCGGCAGCTTGCCAAGGAAGACGCTTACCTCTCTGCATCTGGAGAGCATCCTTCCTCTCACTGAGCTTCCTGGTGAGATTTTTAGGTATTCACCCCATTTAATCAATCAATCAATCAATCGTATTTATTGAGCGCTTACTGTGTGCAGAGCACTGTACTAAGCGCTTGGGAAGTACAGAATTTAATGTCTGTCTCCCCATTTAGACTGTAAGCTCCTCGTGGGCAGGGAACATTTCTACCAACTCTCTTGTAATATACTCTCCCAAGCACTCTGCACACAGTAAATGCTTAGAAAAGCAGTGTGGGCTGGTGGATAGAGCACTGGCCTAGGAGTCCAGAAGGCCTTGGGTTCTAATCCCAGCTCTCCTGCTTGTCTGCTGTATGACCTTGGGCAAGTCACGCAACTTCTCTGTGCCTCATGTACTTCATCTGTAAAATAGGGATTAAGATTGGGAGCCTCATGGGGGACATGACTTGTGTCCAACCTGATTAGCTTGTATCTACCCCAGTGCTTAGTACAATGCTTGGCACATCATAAGCACATAACAAATGAATATCATTCATTAGATACATCACCTGACAGAGGTGCCAACTATTCATTTTGAGTGTGGGAGTAAAAATGGGGCATTTTCTGGGTTTTGAGAGGGAGAGAGGGTTGAGAACTGGGAGCGAGTGGGCTAAGAGGTGCCATTTGGAGTCTCTTTAGCCCTGACGGGAAACTCTCGGGCCTGGAAAAGGACTTGGAATAAGTCCTCAAATTTTGCTGGATTTTGCTTTGGACTGACAAAGCCCTGTGGTGTTATTACTTGCTCTGTTTTGAACCCTAGACTGTAAGCTCATCTTTAGACTGTAAGCTCTTTGTGGGCAGGGAACACACCTACCAACTCTCATGTATTGCACTCTCCCAAACAGTGCATTCTCTGCACAGAGTAAGCTTTCAATAAACACCAAGAGCACATTGAGTGTGCTGTGCCCTAACCTCTCTACTGTGTCTTCTATCAATGAACCAATCAATCATATTTATTGAACGATGTGTGCAGAGCTCTGTAGTAAGCGTTTAGGAGGGTACAATAGAACAGTTACATTGAGGAACTCCACCCACCTGAGAGTCCTTTCTTCTCTCTCTCTGGGAACAATGTCCAGGAAAATGTTTCTCTTGTTAATGGTATTTGATAAGCGCTTACTATGCGCCAGGCACTGTCCTAAGTGCTGCGATAAATACAAGCTAATCAAGGTGGACAAATTCCATGTCCCACATGGGACTCCCAGTCTTAATTCCGTTTTATAGATGAGGGAACCGAGGCTCAGAAAAGTGAAGTGACTTGCCCAAAGTCTCCCGGCAAACAAGTGGAGGAGGAGGGATTAGATGCCCATGTCTCTCTGACTTCTAGGCACTGAAGCAGTGCCTGAAAAGTGGGGATTCAATATCTGCTTCATTTCTAGGCACTGAGAAGCAGCGTGGGTCAGTGGAAAGAGCATGGGCTTTGGAGTCAGAGGTCATGGGTTCAAATCCCGGCTCCACCACTTGTCAGCTGTGTGACTTTGGGCTAGTCACTTCACTTCTCTGGCCCTCAGTTACCTCATCTGTAAAATGGGGATGAAGACTGTGAGCCCCCCGTGAGACACCCTGATTACCTTGTAACCTCCCCAGTGCTTAGAACAGTGCTTTGCATATAGTAAGCACTTAATAAATGCCATCATTATTATTATTACCAGGCACTGTCCTAAGCGCTGTGTACAAGCGAATCAAGATGGACAAAATCCATGTCCCACATGGGACTCCCAGTCTTAATTCCATTTTATAGATTAGGGAACCGAGGCTCAGAGAAGTGAAGCAACTTGCCCAAGGTCTCCCAGCAAACAGGTGGAGGAGCAGGGATTAGATACCCACGTCTTTCTGACTTCTAGGCCTGGGCTCTGGGATGGATGTGCTCTGCTAAGCCAAGAACCATCCAAGTTGCGCTAACAGTTCCCTCTTGAATCTATCTCTTGGTGATGGAGCCTGCTGTCTCTTGGCTCTCTCTTCTCCCCCGCTGGGTAGGGAGTCCTCCTGGGTGCCTTCCAAACCTGCCTTTTCTGCCTCAATGCAGAATGTGGGAATGTAAACCTCAGCGATGGGAATATAAAGTACCAAGGAAGCGAGAGGAACGAGCCCCTGACCAAGTGCCACTTGCAAGAGTAAGTGTATCCATGTTCCCAATTAGGGTGGTGAGGGCAGCAGGTTCTGGGGTTATCATGGAGATACCTGGGGAAAGCCCCCTGGGCCTTGGGGAATGCAGAGGCAGCAGGATGGGGTAGGGCACGCCTGATGGCCTGAGATTCCCAGACCCACATTTTCCCTTCCCCGTGAGGGTTCTGAACCCATGCTACTGTTATTAATTCATTCAGTCGTATTTATTGAGTGCCTACTGGGTGCAGAGTGCTGTACTAAGTGCTTGGGAAAGTACAACACAACAATAAATGGTGACATTCCCAATAGGAATAATAATAATTGTGGTATTTAAGCACTTACTATGTGTCAGGCTCTATACTAAGACCTGGGGTGGATTCAGGCAAATCTTGTTGGACACAGTCCCTGTCCCACGTGGGACTCAGTCTCAGTCCCCATTTTACAGATGAGGCAACTGAGGCATAGACGAGTGAAGTGATTTGCCCAAGGTCACACAGCAGATAAGTGGCAGAGCTGGGATTGGAACCCAGGTCCTACTGACAGCCCACTACACCATGCTGCTATACGCAAATAACACTCAATAATAATAATAATGGCAATAATAGTAGTAGTGGTATTTGATAAGTGCTTACTATGTGTCCAGCACTATAGCAAGTGCTGGACTGTATGCTCATTGTGGACAGGGAACATGTCTACCAGCTCTGGTGTATCAACTCCATTATCTTGTACCACCCCAAGTGCTTAGTACAGTGTACTGCACATAGTAAGTGCTTAATAAATATGATTGATTGATTCCTAAGGTGGATACAGTATAAACAGAACAGACATAGTTCCTGCCCCATGTGGTGCTCAGAGTCTTGAGCAGGATGGAGAACAGGAATTCAAACCCCATTTTACAAATGAGGAAACTGAGGCACAGAAGAGTTAGACCTGCCCATGGTCACAGAGCAGGCAAGTAGTGCAGCCAGGAATAAAACCAAGGTCTCGTAACAATATTTTTTTTTATCGTGGTATTCGATAAGTGCCTATTCATTCATTCAGTCATATTTATTGAGTGCTTATTGTGGGCAGAGCACTGTACTAAGCACTTGGAAAGTACAGTTCTGCAATAAAGAGAGACAATCCCTGCCCACACAGGGCTTACAATCTAGAAATGCTCTGGGTAGGAACCATACAATCAGATCGGACAGAGTTCCTGTCCCATGTAGGGCTCACAGTGTGAGCCGGGATGGAAAGCAGATATTGAATCCCCACTTTTCAAATGCGGAAACTGAGGCACAGAGAAGTCAAGCGACTTGCCCTAGTGGCAGAGCTGGGATTAGACCCCAGGTCCTCTGCCTTTCAGACCTGTGTTCTTCTCACTAGGCCTCACTCCTTCTGATGCATTCTATTTGCATGCTATTTACTTAGCATCGATGGTGAAGAGCATTTTCAGGTCCTCGTTCCTTTCATTCCATTAGCCGGCAGACTCCTACATTGCAGGAAGCTCAGGTAGTCATGAGCAAATGTTCGGAGCGTTGGCGGAGAAAGGATCACACATACACAACCCAGGCCACAGCATCGATGAGTACCCTCAAGCACTTAGTGCAGTGCTCCGCACTCAATAAATACCATCAATCGAGTGATTGGCCCGGCCCGATGCCGACGCTCTTGGCTTTTGCAAGCAAAGGGAGCGTCAACGGGTTGTCTTCTCTGATTCCCCGTCCCACACAGAGTTTTGCTTTGCGCCATTGGAATCCAAATGGAGGATTTGAACATTTTCTGGCAGAATTCAACACACCCTCCTGGCTGCAGAAGGCAGTCCTTCGCTCCCGTGACCCCTTTGGAAATAACTCTCCATGTATCTCTCTAATCTCTCCCTTGTAGGTAATGGAAGAACTTTCAAACCATGCCCAGGACACTGTGTACCGGGATCTGAGCCGTGGAGCTAAACAGGTAAGGCAGAGCAAGAGCCGTTGGTTTGGTGGGGCAGTCGATCAATCACAGTGATTGGGATTAGTTGATTGGGGCTCGAGGCCGGGCTGGGCTCCGCTCATCAAGCTCCAGGACTGGAGCACTTACTGTGTGTCAGGCACTATACTAAGCCCTGGAGTGGATACAGGGAAATCATGTTGGACACAGTCCCTGTCCCATGTGGGACTCACAGTCCCAATCCCCATTTTACAGATGAGACAACTGAGTCATAGACAAGAGGGGTCTATCAGGTTTGTGCTCAGGTGACTGCAGGAGCGGGCCGGGTTTGAGAGTGAGGAGTGTTTATGGGGCGAATGATAGTTCACTCTAGGACCAAAAGAGCCATTGTAAGACCATCTGGTCCACCTCTCTACCTCTGTGCGGTAATGTCCAAAAATCATCCTAGCCAGAGAGAGCAGGGGGAGAAACTAATCACTCTTATCTTCCAAATCTCTTAAGATAGAAGAATCCACAGCCTCCCCTGCTGCCCCTCCCTGACAACAAATTTTTTCTCCTATCTTAAAGCCTGCTGTGTGACTTTAAAAAGACTGGTATATAAGTGCTTACTATCTGCCAAGCACTGTAGATACAGGTTTATCAGGTTGGACACAGCCCTTGTTCCCTGTGGGGCTCACAGTCTAAGTTGGAATAAGAAAGATTTTATCCCCATTTTCCAGATGAGGTAACTGAGGCACAGAAGTGATTGAGAAGCAGCGTGGCTCGATGGAAAGAGCACGGGCTTTGGAGTCAGAGGTCATGGGTTCAAATCTCGGCTCTGCCAATTGTCAGCTGTGTGACTTTGGGCAAGTCACTTAACTTCTCTGGGCCTCAGTTATCTGTAAAATGGGGATTAAGACTGTAAGCCCCCAGTGGGACAACCTGATCACTTTGTAACCTCCCCAGCACTTAGAACAGTGCTTTGCACGTAGTAAGCGCTTAATAAATGCCAACATTATTATTGTTATTGTTATTTGCCCAAGTCACTTACCTTCTCTGTGCCTCAGTTACCTCATCTGAAAAATGGAGATTGATTGCAAGCCCCATGTGGGACATGGACTGTGTACAACCTGATTACCTTGCATCTTCCTCAGTGCTTAGTACAGTGCCTGGCACAGAGTACTTAATGAATACCATTTTTTTTTAAAAAAAAACCCTCCTGCTGATGTTGAAATCCATTTCCTTTGTTTCTATCCCACCTCACCCCACCTCTCCCCACACTCTCCCAGAACAGTGGCTCACAGCTGGAGGCTTCTAGGAGCAGAGTTAATGGGGTACATTTTCATTACTCCATTTGTAAATACTTTCCTGTCTCCCCACCCCCAAGGAGTTTCCATGCTAATGGAAATACCTCACTTGCTTATTTTAAGAGAAGCAGCGTGGCTCAGTGGAAAGAGCATGGGCTTTGGAGTCAGAGGTCAGGGGTTCAAATTCTGGCTCCTCCAATTGTCAGCTGTGTGACTTTGGTTAAGTCACTTCTCTGGGCCGCAGTTCCCTCATCTGTAAAACGGGGATGAAGACTGTGAGCCCCACGTGGGACAACCTGATCACCTTGTATCCCCCCCAGTGCTTAGAACAGTGCTTTGCACATAGTAAGCGCTTAATAAATGCCATTATTATTATTATTATTATTATTACTAGAGATGTTGCCCAATATTTGCAGCTAGAGGTCTCCAGAGGCACAGCCAGGGACTTCCAGAGCAAGACACCACAGCCAGATCAGAACTGAAAGGCTGAGAACTAGAGACAGAACCAGAGATGAGGTGGGGAGAAAGATTTGGGCCGGGGGAAGAAAGACAAAGCCAGGCAGAGAACATCACCCAGATTCAGAGACGCTCTATCATAGCTCTGTCACTAGGTTTACAATGAGCTCCGGGTTACATAGACAATCAACCAATCAATCAATTGTATTTATTGAGCGCTTACTGTGTGCAGAGCACTGTACTAAGTGGCTCAAGTGGAAAGAGCACGGGCTTTGGAGTCAGAGGTCATGGTTTTGAGTCCTGGCTCCGCCATATGTCTGCTGTGTGACCTTGGGCAAGTCACTTAACTTCTCTGGGCCTCAGTGACCTCATCTGTAAAATGGGGATGAATACTGTGAGGCCCCCCGTGGGACAACCTGATCACCTTGTAACAGCCCCAGCGCTTAGAACAGTGCTTTGCACATAGTAAGCGCTCAATAAATGCTATCATTTTTATTATTACTAAGTGCTTGGGAAGTACAAGTTGGCAACACATAGAGACAGTCCCTACCCAACAGTGGGCTCACAGTCTAGAAGGGGGAGACAGTGACTCTACCCTGCCTCTCAAAGCATTAATGAAGGCATACCTCCTCCAAGAGGCCTTCCCTGACTAACTTCTCCTTTTCTCCCTTCTGCGTCGCCCTGACTTGTTCCCTTTATTCATCCCCTGCCCCTCAACACTTATGTGCAGGTCTGTAATTTATTTACTTATATTGTGTCTGTCTTCCCTTATAGACTGTACGCTTGTTGTGGACAGGGAATGTGTCTGTTTATTGTTGTATTGTACTCTTCCCAACACTTAGTACAGTGCTCTGCACATAATAAGTGCTCATTAAATACAACCAACTGATTGGGTCTGCAGTGAGCTCAGGGTGGAGGTGAGAGCCCCAGTCCTGCTGTGAAATGGAAAGTGGGAGCAAGGGCATATATAGTGATCCTTCAAATTCAATTAAGTAGCAGTGTGGCTTAGTGGAAAGAGCCCGGGCTTGGGAGTCAGAGGTCGTGGGTTCTAATCCTGGCTCTGCCACTTGTCTGCTGTGTGACCTTGGGCAAGTCACTTAACTTCTCCGTGCCTCAGTTACCTCATCTGTAAAGTGGGGATGAAGACTGTGAGCCCTATGTGGGACAACCTGATTACCTTGTATCTACCCCAGCTCTTAAAACAGTGCTTGGCACATAGTAAGTGCTTAACAAATACCAACATTATTATTATTATTATTCTTATTCAAGGAAAACTCCACTAATAATAATAATAATAATGATAACAGTGGTATTTGTTAAACACTTACTAGGTGTCAAACACTGTTCTAAGTGCTGGGGTAGATAAAAGCTTAATCAGTTTGGACACAGTCCCTGTCCCACATCGGGGCTCACAACCTTAATCCCCATTTCTCAGATGAGGGAACGAGGCCCAGAGAAGTGAAGTAATTTTCCCAAGGTCACACAGCAAACAAGTGGCAGAGCCAGGATTAGGACCCAGGTCCTTCTGATTCCCAGGCCTGTGCTGTATCCACTAGGCCATGCTGCTTCCATTGATGGTTAAGTTCATCTTGCGAGTGCTTGTGTGGCTGAGAAGGCCAGTGAGAGACTTACAGTACCATCCACATTGTGCACACAAAAAAATCTGCTCCTTGTTATATTGTCATGTCTGGTGCTGTTTCCTCTTTCATTTTATTAGATTTTTAATAGGACTTGTTATGCACTTACTGTGTGCCAGGCACTGTACTAAGTGCCACGGTAGATATAATTGGGTTGGACACAGTTCTTGTCCCACATGGGGCTCATAATCGAAATTGAATAATGCCGTAGCGGGTAGAATATGGTCATGCGAGTCAGAAGGTCATGGGTTCTAATCCTGGCTCCACCGTTTGTCTGCTGTGTGGCCTTGGGCAAGTCACTTGACTTTTGGGTCTCAGTTACCTCATCTGTAAAATGAGACTCCGAGCCCCACATTTGACAGAGACTGTGCCCAACCTGCTTTGTTTGTGTCCACCCCAGTACAGTGCCTGGCACATAGCAAGTGCTTAACAAATATCACAATTATTGTTATAAGCTTTTGTTTAAAAAGAGCCTCTTCCTTTCTTTCATTCATTCATTCAATCATATTTATTGAGCGCTTACCGTGTGTAGAGCACGGCACTAAGCACTTGGGAAGTACAAGTCGGCAACATATAGAGATGATCCCTACCCAACAATGGGCTCGTCATACTGGTCTATCATCAGTAGTTTGACTCCCGGTTTTCAGCTGGGATGCAACCTTGTCTTGTTTTACCGTGTCCTTAAAACCTTGTTTTACCGTGTCCTTAAAATATTTCCTTGCCCTTTTTCTTTTTGGTTTCCCAAATTTCAGCTCTCCTTAAAGCAGTTGGTTGAGTATTTTGCCCATGCTCATTCTCCTCCCTGGGAGATTTGTGTTCTGGTGAGCAGAGCTTGGATCAATCAATCATATTTATTGAGCGCTTACTATGTGCAGAGCACTGTACTAAGCTCTTGGGAAGTACAAATTGGCAACATATAGAGACAGTCCCTACCCAACTTTGGGCTCACAGTCTAAAAGATGCAGGGGAGACCGACTGTGTTTTAGAACTTCATCGTTTGTGATCCAGTCTTGCCATGTGATATTGAGAATGGCCGTAAGTGACGCTGATGGAACAGCTCGAGCTTAGCCGGGGTGCTAGAAGGAGTCAAGCAGAGCTCGCTCTCCCCACAGAATGTGGATTAAGACTATGAGCCCTATGTAGGACAGGGACTGTGTCCAACCTGATTAGCGTATATCTACTGTAGTGCTTAGAACAGTGCCTAGCACGTAGTAAGTGCTTAACAAATACTACAGTTATTATTGTTGGGGAAGAGAGCTCCACTGGGGTCAAGCAGTTGGAAACAGCGTGGCCTAATGAACAGATCACGGGCCTGGTAGTAGGAAGGACCTGAGTTCTAATCCCAGCTCCACCACTTGTTTGCTGCATGACCTTGGACAAGTCACTTCAGTTCTCTGTGTCTCAGTTCCCTCCTCTGCAAAATGGGGATTAAGAGTGTGAGCCCAGTGTGGGGCAGGGACTGTGTCCAACCTAATTAGCTCCTATCTACCCCAGCTCTTAGGACAGTGTTTGGCACATAATCAGCGCTTAACGGATACCATCATTATTGTTATTATTGTTGGTTTTGGCCCCCCTTGGCTGTCTGAAGAGGTGGGAGCTCTCACACCAGGCTCTCCCCACTAACTGGAGTGGACCCAGGCTCCCACACCCAGGCTCCTCACACTAAGGGTTGAGGGAGGAGAGCATTTTGGAGGGAAAATCGGGAGGTCACTTTTGGACCTGCTGATTTTGAAATGGAGTGGAACATCCAAGTAGAAATGTCTTGGAAAAAGGAGGAAAAACGAGACTGCAGAGCAGAAATGAGATAGCTAGAGGGGTAGGAGGAGATCCAGAAGATGACCGAGTCAGAGAAATGAAGGTTAGGTAGTGTTTCTAGAAAAGGTGGTTCACAGAGTCAAAGGCTGTGGAGTGATCACGAAGGATTAGGATGGAGCCTGCTGTGTGACCTTGGGCAAGTCACTTAACTTCTCTGAGCCTCAGTTACCTCATCTGTAAAAATGGGGATTAAGACTGTGAGCCCCACGTGGGACAACTTGATCACATTGTAACCCCCCCCCCAGCGCTTAGAACAGTGCTTTGCACATAGTAAGCACTTAACAAATGCCATCATTATGATTATTATTAGAGTCCACTGGGCAGGGATTGTCCCTACCAATCCTAGTGTATCATTCTCTCTAAGGTTCTAGATTGTGAGCCCATTGTTGGGTAGGGGTTGTCTCTATCTCTTGCCGAATTGTACTTTCCAAGCACTTAGTACAGTGCTCTGCACACAGTAAGCGATCAGTAAATGCGATTGAATGAATGAAGGTGCTCTGCACACAATAAATGCTCAATAAATACCATTCATTCATTTATTCAATCGTATGTATTGAGCGCTTACTGCCCCTCTCACAATTCAAATCTGGGGAAGGGGAGGCGTGTTTGTAGACAAACAATGAGACCCTCCAGGCTAAGAACCAACACAGATGCTTACACCTTGGTCCTTCAGTGGCCTGCTCTGAAGGGGAATGAAACTTGGGGTAATGTCAAGAGAAGGAGCTAACTTTAGGAAGACAAGCAACGGGGCACTCTAGAGAAGTAGCGTTGCTCAGTGGAAAAGAGCATGGGCTTTGAAGTCAGAGGTCATGGGTTCAAATCCCGGCTCCACCAATTGTCAGCTGTGTGACTTTGGGGAAGTCACTTAACTTCTCTGTGGCTCAGTTTCCTCATCTGTAAAATGGGGATGAAGACTGTGAGCCCCCTGTGGGGCAACCCGATCACCTTGTAACCTCCCCAGTGCTTAGAACAGTGCTTTGCACATAGTAAGTGCTTAATAAATGCTATTATTATTATTATTATTATTATTATTATTATTATTATTATGTAGTGTGCTCAGTGGAAAAGAGCATGGGCTTTGGAGTCAGAGGTCATGGGTTCGAATCCCAGCTCTGCCAATTGTCAGCTGTGTGACTTTGGGCAAGTCACTTCACTTCTCTGGGCCTCAGTTACCTCATCTGTAAAAATGGGGATTAAGACTGTGAGCCACCCATGGGGCAACCTGATCACCTTGTAACCTCCCCAGTGCTTAGAACTGTGCTTTGCATATAGTAAGCGCTTAATAAACACCATTATTGTTATTATTATTATTATTCCCTTTCTCTCCAAGCCCCTGTGGTCAGGGGGAGCCAATTATTCACCCCATGGTTTCTTGGGTGGTTGGGTAGCCATTGCTCTCCTGCCCAACTCCTAGGGCACATGGGGACCATTCGGAAGCTGGGGACTACCAATCTACACTTTGGCAATTAACTTGCCAGCTCCCTTCACCAGAGTGGGTTTGACTTCTAGACTGTGAGCCCACTGTTGGGTAGGGACCGTCTCTATATGTTTCCAACTTGTACTTCCCAAGCACTTAGTACAGTGCTCTGCACACAGTAAGTGCTCAATAAATACGATTGATTGATTGATTGATTGACCTCTGCTGGCCCAGGCCAGAACCAGCTAATAACTCTGCCTCACAGGGAGGTGGCTGGCCCAGAATATGCTATTTCTCCCACTTAATAATTTTGTTATTTGTTAAGCGCTTACTCTGTGCAAAGCACTGTTCAAAGGCCTGTGGTTCAATGAGCCTATACCTCCGAGAGCTCTCCTCCAGCTCTTTCCCTCAACCCTGTCTGTCCTTTCTCCAATTTCATCCCACCTCACAGTCTTCTAACTCCGCATCTCTTCAGGCTCTTGACCCGTTGCTCACAGGCTTCCCTCCACAGTATTCCCTCCCCTTTCAAATCCACCAGACTGCAGCCATCTCTACCTTCAAAACCCTCCAACAATGCTCCCGACAGGTTGCAGTTATGTACATAGCTGTAATTTATTTTTTTACATTAATGTCTGTCTCTCCCTCTAGGCTGTATGCTCATTGTGGGCAGGGAACGTGTCTGTTTATTGTTATAGTGTACTCTCCCAAGTGTTTAGTGTGGTGCTTTGTGCACAGTAAGCACTCAGTACATCTGAGTGAATGAATGAATTAATCTGGGCCAGCAGCTCATCCTGCCTCTCAAGAAGCCAATGGGAGTAGAGATGGGGGGAGTAGCCAGTCTACTCCTGTCTCCATTCATTTCATTCATTCATTCAATCGTATTTATTGAGCGCTTACTGTGTGCAGAGCACTGTACTAAGCGCTTGGAAAGTACAAGTTGGCAACATATAGAGACGGTCCCTACCCAACAGCGGGCTCACAGTCTAGAAGGGGGAGACAGAGAACAAAAAAAAGCATATTAACAAAATAAAATAAATAGAATAAATATGTACAAATAAAATAGAGTAATAAATATGTACAAACATATATACATATATAAAGGTGCTGTGGGGAGGGGAAGGAGGTAAGGCTGGGGGGGTGGAGAGGGGGTGGAGGGGGAGAGGAAGGAGGGGGCTCAGTGTGGAAAGGCCTCCTGGAGGAGGTGAGCTCTCAGTAGGGCCTTGAAGGGAGGAAGAGAGCTAGCTTGGCGAATGTGCGGAGGGAGGGCATTCGGTTGGTCCCTCCTAGTGACTGGTGGACCGCCCCCAATTTTCAGACCCTGGCCCAAGCCTCAGAATCCTGGCTGACCCTCAGGATTTTAGTGGACTCAGCCTGGGGGTCTAAGGTAGGTTAATGGGTTTCTACTTCCGCAAAGAACCTGGAGGATTCCCAAAAGTTTCTCCATCAGCCAGGGGATTTATCTGTTTATATTGATGTCTGTCTCCCCCTCTAAGCTGTAAGCTTAATATGGGTAGGGAATGTGTCTGTGTATTTTTATATTTTATTCTCCCAAATGCTCAGTGTAGTGCTCTGCACATAGTAAGCACTCAATAAAGATGATTGATTGACTGACTGGGCCCCGGGGGAGAGAAAGAGAGAGATTATCACAGTAACCAGGGAGTCTCCCTGTTACTGTTTGTGTATGTGTATATATTACCTAAAACTCTGGGGGAGGTATCTGGCAGGGTTCCTGCCTTTCTTCCCCACCCCTGCTTATATTCTGGAGGAAAGAGAGTAGTACAAACCCTTTCCCCATTCAAAGCTCTCCCAACAGCCAAGAATCCTCCTGAACAGAGACCTGGGGAGACCTCAGGTTGATAGAAGGAGTTTCTCCAGAAGCTCTCCAGCCCCTATGTGGGTCCTCAGAGCTCCAGGAAAAGAGGGTGGACTTGGGGTCCTCTCCCTCCAACACTCTCCAAAATCAGAGTTCAGGGGTTATGCTGCCTATGAAAGCTCTCCGGGGAGGATGCTGACCGTGGGTGACCCAACAGGAGAAAATGAGCCTAAGTTAAAGCAGAAAGGATTTCAACGAGATGATAAAGTTCTGCAACAAGTCCCTGAAGGAGGGGGAGGAGTCTCCATCCAAAGAGAGCTTTAAGGAAAGAGCAGTAGACTGGGCCTGACTGGTAGAGTCACCTTTTTGGAGATGGGGGTCTGCACCAGATCTGCTTAGGTTCATTTCAGCTCCCCTTTTCTCTGATTCCAAGAGGCCTTCCCAGACTGAGCCCCCTTTTTCCTCTCCTCCTCCCCATCCCCCCCCGCCCTACCTCCTTCCCCTCCCCGCAGCACCTGTATATATGTTTGTACAGATCTATTAGTCTTATTATTTTACCTGTACATATTTACTATTCTACTTATTTTAATGATGTGCCTATAGCTGTAATTCTGTTTATTCTGATGGTTTTGACACCTGTCCACATGTTTTGTTTTGTTGTCTGTCTCCCCCTTCTAGACTGTGAGCCCGTTGTTGGGTAGGGACCGTCTCTATGTGTTGCCAACTTGTACTTCCCAAGCGCTTAATACAGTGCTCTGCACACAGTAAGCGCTCAATAAATACGATTGAATGAATGAATGAATGATTCAGTGAGGCTCTTTGTGGATCCAGTGAGGCTGGTGAAAGTCCGGGACCTAAGTATATAAGCTTCCCCTCAGGCCGGTTTGGGGGCTGGTCTGAACCCTGTTGCAGTGAGTGAAACTTGAGCCTTTCAGCTGCTTCACTCTTTACAGTTTGGTCACAGTAATACCGAAATCATGGATTTACTAGGTTGCTGTTACTCTTTTCATTCCCTGAGTGATTAGAGATATTAAGTAATAAAGTGGCATCCCCTCCTGTTGTATTTCAGAATATTGTAATCCGTTGAGGATCCTGGTTTAGATTTAGGCCTCTTGTGCTTAGGAAAAATCCAACTTCTGTTTACTTTCTGAGCAGAATTCTCTGTGGGTTGTGAGTTTGTAGGTGCCCTCAGCGATTCCATGCCTGTCTATGGGTCGTCTTCCTCAGTTCCGGAAATTTCCTGACTCAAAAAGGCATATCCTCCTATCCTAGGCTATCCTAGTGTGAGCCTGAGTTTCATGTTAGATTCAGATTGAGAAGCAGCATGGCTCAGTGGAAAGAGCACGGGCTTTGGAGTCAGAAGTCATGGGTACAAAGCCCGGCTTCGCCAATTGTCAGCTGTGTGACTTTGGGCAAGTCACTTAACTTCTCTGGGCCTCAGTTACCTCATCTGTAAAATGGGGATTAAGACTGTGAGCCCCCCGTGGGACAACCTGATCACCAGAGAAGCAGCGTGGCTCAGTGGAAAGAGCCCGGGCTTTGGAGTCAGAGGTCATGGGTTCGAATCCCTGCTCTGCCACTTGTCAGCTGGGTGACTTCGGGCAAGTCACTTCACTTCTCTGAGCCTCAGTTCCCTCATCTGTAAAATGGGGATGAAGACTGTGAGCCCCCCGTGGGACAACCTGTTCTCCTTGTAACCTCCCCAGCGCTTAGAACAGTGCTTTGCACATAGTAAGCGCTTAATAAATGCCATTATTATTATTATTATTGTAGCCTCACCAGCGCTTAGAAAAGTGTTTTGCACATGGTAAGCGCTTAATAACAGCCATTATTATTATTATTATTATTATTATTATTATTAGATAAAAAGAAGGATTTCCAGGCAGAGAAATAATCACGGGAGAAAGTGCTTTGAGTTATTCAGCCGAAAAAAGCCCCGTGATTCTGAAACACGGTGGGGGTTATTACCAGGTGAAGTGGTGGAATTACCAGGGAGGATTTTCATTTACTAGAAAAGGTGTTTATGGAAGCAGGAGGATGGACAAAGTGACCTTTCAAGGTCATGATTGAGTCGTGACTGAAGATTAAGTCCCCAGTTTCGGGAAGTTGTATTGCTTTGCTTACAACAGCGCCCTCTGGTGTCCATTCCGATGCACTGTTGCAGCTTTGGAAACAGACCAGGCCTCCCTGTGGTTTGGACTAAGGAATAATAATAATAATAATAATAACAATGGCATTTATTAAGCGCTTACTATGTGCAAAGCACTGTTCTAAGCGCTGGGGCGGTTACAAGGTGATCAGGTTGTCCCACGGGGGGGCTCACGGTCTTCATCCCCATTTTCCAGATGAGGCAACTGAGGCCCAGAGAAGAGAAGTGACCTGCCCAAAGTCACCCAGCTGACAAGTGGCGGAGCCGGGATTTGAACCCATGACCTCTGACTCCAAAGCCCAAGCTCTTTCCACTGAGCCACACTGCTTCTCCAACTTGTAGTTCCCAAGCGCTTAGTACAGTGCTCTGCACTCTGTAAGCGCTCAATAAATACGATTGAATGAATGAGCCTCTAGCCTCCGATTCCTTTCCGACGGCCTCCCCCTGGCCTGGAACTGCCGCCCCCTCCACATATGCCAGACCACCACTCTTCCCCTTTTCAGTGCATTCTTAAGATCGCCAGTCACAGAAGACTATTCCTTGCCCTCCATTGCACTCGTTGCACTGCCTAACATGTATTTTTTTAATGGTGTTTAATAAGCGCTTACTATGTGTCAAGCACTGCTCTACGTTCTGGGGTAGATACAAGTTTATCAGATTGGACGTGGTCCCTGCCTGCCATGAGGCTCATTCATTAATAACGGCATTTATTAAGCACTTACTGTGTGCAAAGCACTGTCATTCATTCATTCAGTCTTAATTATTGGGTGCTTACTGGGTGCCGAGCACTGTACTAAGCACTTGGGAGAGTACAGTATAGCAATAGACACATTCCCTGCCCACAACGGCAGCGTGACTCAGTGGAAAGAGCCCAGGCTTTGGAGTCAGGGGCCATGGGTTCAAATCCCGGCTCCGCCACTTGTCAGCTGTGTGACTTTGGGCAAGTCGCTTCACTTCTCTGGGCCTCAGTTACCTCATCTGTAAAATGGAGATGAAGACTGTGAGCCCCCCGTGGGACAACCTCATCGCCTTGTAACCTCCCTAGTGCTTAGAACAGTGCTTTGCACACAGTAAGCGCTTAATAAATGCCATCATTATCATTACATTCTAGAGGGGGAGACAGATGTTAATATTAAAAAAATTACATATATGTACATAAGTGCCGTGTGGCTGCCTGAGGGAGGGAGAAGGATTTAATCCCCATTTTACAGATGAAGTAACTGAGGCACAGAGAAGTTAAGTTAGAGAAGCAGCATGGCTCAGTAGAAAGAGCACAGGCTTTGGAGTCAGATATCATGGGTTCAAATCCCAACTCCACCAGTTGTCAGCTGTGTGACTTTGGGCAAGTCACTTAACTTCTCTGTGCCTCAGTTCCCTCATCTGCAAAATGGGGATTAAAACTGTGAGCCCCCTGTGGGACAACCTGATCACCTTGTAACCTCCCCAGAGCTTAGAACAGTGCTTTGCACGTAGTAAGCGCTTAATAAATGCCATCATTATTATTATTAAGTGACTTACGCAAGGTCATACAGCATGCAATGGGCAGTGCTGGATTTAGAACCCAGGTCATCTGACTCCCAGGGCTGTGCTCTTTCCATTAGGCCATGATGCTTCCCAAATTCATGAGCTACTGATTTTTCTCCCCCAAATCACTGTTGGTTTTTGGTAGACATTGGGCATCTGCTCTGGCTAAAAGATTGGGTCACAGCTTAGGTAAACACTGCCAACCTCCATCCTTGCTTACAAAACCTGATACAATGGATCAGTGGTGTGGATTGTTTCTGATACAGTTGAGAGCTTGTCTCGGGGTACCCTGGTGGTTTGATTCAGAGAAACTAGGGCGTATCTTTATTTCTGGATTTCCCCTCTCGTCTCATTAATGAGTCCAGATTTAGAGGTGTCTGGTGTTTAGGTCTCAAACCTTTGTGTGGTGGTGGGAAGCAGGGGAGTGGAAGCAGGAAGGGTGTTAATTTAGAAAACTAGAAAACACAAAGCTAGAAAGGATCGTCTTGCCTCTTGGCAGGCATCTTCTGATCACTTTCTGGACATGTCCTTGTCCCTGAAACCCGAAACTTCGGTGTCATGCTGGACTCCGCCCTTGTCATTCAGCTTTCACATTCATTGAATTGCTAAATCCTGCTTCTTTTTCCTCCAAAACATTTTCTGCTGCTCCTCTCTTCTCAGTCACCACCCTGGTTTAAGCACCAGTCATAACTCAGATAGCTCAGATCCAGGCTACTGTATCTAACTCCTCACTGGCTGTAGACCTTAAACTCATTATGGACAGGGAATGCTTAGGAAAAATTCAACTTTGGTTTACTTTCTGACTTACTTTCTACCATCTCTCTCTACCATCTCTACCATCTCTTAATTTCTATCTGTTATATTGTACTCTCATGAATGCATAGTAGAGTGCTCTGCCCACAGTAAGTACTCAATAAATACCATCGATTGATTGATTGGCTCCTTGTCTCTCATCCCTTCTGTTCACATTCCACGTTGCTGCCCGGATCAACTTCCATGTCCCAATTAGGGACATGTTCCAGTCCCTGTCCCACAGGGGGTTCACAGTCTTAATCCCCATTTTACAGATGAGGTAACTGAGGCCCTGAGCAGTTCAGTGACTTGCCCAGGATCACACAGGAGACAAGAGGGAGAGCTGGGATTAGAGGGACCAGGTCCTCTGACTCTGAAGCCCGTGTTTGTACTATGCCATGCTGCTTCCCTGTTTGTTTTCTCCTTGGCTGAGAACCATCTTTAGAACCGTCTTTGATCTTTCCCCAAACACTTAGCATAGTGTGTTGAACTCAGTGCCTAATAAATACCACTGCTACTACTTTATCCACTTATTAAGGCACTCTATCCTGGGAAGAAGATTTCACTAGTTAGCCCTTCCTAAATCTCTCCTGCTGCAAGTGAAACCCATCCTATTTTTCTGGGTCTTACCAGAGATGGCCAACGGCTAGTCACTGTCTAGAAAGGAGGCCCACTGGTACCTCCGCATTTATGGTATCTCTAGTTTGGAACAAAAATGGCTTTCCTCTGAAAAGGAGTTAAAGGCTGGAGCTGGATATGGATCTCCTCAGCTAATGGTCTAATCTTTATTTCTGAGAGAGTCCGATATTTGTATCCCACTTCCTTCCCTGGATCAGTTAGAGCAAATCCAGAGCTTCAGTCCTGTTGACTGTACACTCCTTGTGGGCAGGGATCATGGCTAGCTACTCTACTGTATTGTACTTTCCCAGGTTCTTAGTATAGTGTAAGCCCTCAGTAAATACCACTGATTGATTGATTGGGTGGTGATGGATGAGGAGAGCAGAGGATAGGATGATTTCTGCGTAAGCCTCCTTATTGGCCTCTCTGCCTTCTTCAGTGTTTTCTACATACAACCTCCAATATCATCCATCTACAACACTGTTCAGAAATCCTTACCCCCCTCTTCCAAAATCTACACTGTCTCTCCCCATTGCTTCTTGCAAAAAGCTGTAATGACATCATCGGGTAGGGATTGTCTCTATCTGTTGCCGAATTGTACTTTCCAAGCACTTAATACAGTGCTCTGCACACAGTAAGCACTCAATAAATAGGATTGAATGAATAAATGAATTCAAAAGTCTCTTCATCAGCCAATTCCTACTTTACCCATCTGCTCACTTCTCAATCGATCAATCACTCAATCGTATTTATAGAATGCTTACTCCGTGCAGAGCACTGTACTAAGTGCTTGGGAGAGTATAATGCAGCAGAACTGGTAGTCACTTTCTCTGTCCACAGTGAGTTTACAGACTAGAAGGGAAGACAGACATTAACATAAATAAAAAGAACTTAGGGATATGCACAAAAGGGCTGTGGGGCTGAAGAAAACGTGACTAAAGGGAACAGATCCAAAGTGCAAGGGCAATGCAGAAGGGAGTGGGAGAAGAGGAAATGAAGGCTTAGTCAGGGAAGTCCTCTTGAAGATGTGTCTTCAATAAGACTCCCCCTCCTTCCCCCATCTCAGTTCAAGGCCTTTCTTCCCCCTCAGGGCAGCTGCCCAACTTTCCTTCACTTTCTCAGCTTTCCCCTTTTCAGAACACTCACTCACCTCAGTTCCACCAAATCACATCCTCCCTCCTCTTCAAAGTCCTTTGAAAAAGTCACCTCCTCCAGGAGGCCTGGTTGACTCTCGTTTCTAGTCATTGCCACTCCCTCAGTCTCCCTAGTACTGAGTTATTGGTTTATTATTAATCGTTATTGGTTTATTGTAATAATGAGAAGCTGCATGTCCTGGAAATCAGAAGGACCTACCTGGGATCTAATCCCGCCACTTGTCTGCTGAGCGGCCTTGGGCAAGTCACCTAAATTCTCTCTGCCTCAGTTCCCTCATCTGGAAAATAGGGATTAAGACTGTGAGCCCTCTGTGGGACAGGGACTGTGTCCAACTCAATTACCTTGTATAATAATAATAATTATTATTATTATAATGATAGTATTTGTTAAGTGCTTATTATGTGCCAAGCACTGTTCTAAGCACTGGAGTAGATATAAGGTAATCAGGTTGTCCCACGTGGGGCTCACAGTCTTCATCCCCATTTTACAGATGAGGTAACTGAGGCACAGAGAAGTTAAGTGGCTTACCCAAAGTCACACAGGTGATAAGTGGCAGAGCTGGAATTAAAACCCATGACCTCTAACTCCCAAGCCCATGCTCTTTCCGCTGAGCCACAGTGCTCAGCACTTAGTAAGCGCTTAACAAATACCACAATTATTATTAGTTTTGCTTCCCGGCCCTTCACTCCCAGGGTCCCACCTCCTGACCACCTAAGGAACCAACCTGGCCCTTTCCTGTCCATGGCCGACGAGACAGCCAGTTTGCAAAGGGAACAGCACTGTTGGACAACCTCTCTCTCAGCAAGCCATGATCAGTGCCGGCCAAGAGGGCTACAGTCTGCGGCTGCTCCTTGGGGAATTTAAAAGCAAAATGAAGTTTCAAACCTAGGCCTCCTTGCCCCGGTTGGATTTCTCTCTCCAGAGGTGTTTTCTCGGTTTGGCTTGTCCTGGAGAAAAGGAAGCGTCAAGCCGCTCTGCAGTTACTGGGGGAGGAAGAAATACCAAGGAAAAGGTCGCGTTTAATCCATCAATGGGTTGTATGGCCCGCCGACTGTGCACAGAGCACTGTACTAAGCATTTGGGAGAGTTCAATAGAGGAAGACACGAGTGTTTGAGGAACTTGCAGCATAGCTGGGGAGACCGATGCTAAAATAAATTGAAAGTAGGGGAAGCAACAAGGTATTAGGATATGGGCATAAGTGCTGTGGTGGCAGGGTGATTTTCTAAGCGCTTAGGGGGTATGGTTCCAAGTGCCTTGGCAATAGAGATGAGAGAGCAAATAGGGTGGGGAGATGAGAAATTCATCAGGCAGGCCTCTTGGAGGAGATAGGATTTTGGGAGGGCTTTGAAGATGGTGCTGTGTCAGATGTGAAGGGCGTCGGGGTGCTTGACAGGAGCCAGGAGTCAAAGTTGGGGGAGAATCAATCAATTGTATTTATTGAGTGCTTACTGTGTGCAGAGCACTGTACTAAGCGCTTGGGAAAGTACAATATAACAGACCTGGGAGACATGTTCAAGAGAGCAATTTTTCCCCTGCATGGGGTAGCATTCCCCGTATCCTCTGGTTCACTCTCTGGTCAGTCGCCAGGCTGTCCAGTAGATCCTGTTAAGGAAGCCAAGTAAGAAAGAGGGTTAATTATGGCTAACACTACCCAGTGGTCCTTCCTGCCAGTGTAACCTCAGCACTTATTCATTCAGTCGTATTTATTGAGCTCTTACTGTGTGCAGAGCACTGTACTAATACAACTATAAGCAGACACATTCCCTGACCACAGGGAGCTTGCAGTCTAGGAGGGGGAGACAGACATCAATACAAATAAATAAATGACAGATGTGTACATAAGTACTGTGGGGCTGGGAGTGGGGGAGAACAAAGGGAGCAAGTCAGGGCGATGCAGAAGGGAGTGGAAGAAGAGGAAAGGGGAGGCCTAGTCTGGGAAGACCTGTTGGAGGAGATGGGCTTTTAATAAGGCTCTGAAGCTGGGGAGAGTCATTGTCTGTCAGATTTAAGGAGGGAGGGCATTCCAGGCCAGAGGCAGGATGTGGGCCAGGGGTCCGTGGTGAGACAGGCAAGAGCGAGGCGACAGCGAGAAAGTGAGCACTCTAGCACTTATGTTCGTAACCATAATTTATTTATATTAATGTCTATCTCCCCATCTAGACTGTAAGCTCGTTGTGGGCATTCATTCATTCATTCAATTGTATTTATTGAGCGCTTACTGTGTGCAGAGCACTGTACTAAGCGCTTGGGAAGTACAAGTTGGCAACATATAAAAATAGTCCCTACCCAACAATGGGAATGTGTCTGTTATATTGTTGTATTGTACTCTTCCAAGTTTTCCAAGCGCTTAATACAGTGCTCTGTTCACAGTAAGCGCTCAATAAATACGATTGACTGACAGACTGTCTGACTCATCCGGTACTCCCCACCGCCAACCTGCAGCCGCTGATCCTCTTTCTCCGCCTGGCCCTCCGCTGCTGGGACCTTCCCTTCCATCTTCCGGGGTTTGGTGGCACTTTGCCCACGTGGCATTCATTCAATCGTATTTACTGAGCATCCTCCGGCACCTCCAAGATATTGGTCAGTGCTCACGAGTTTTTGCACCAGGAATCCCTTCAGTACTGTGAGGAGCTGTAGCTGACACTCCCTCTGTAGTAGGAGAATCATTCATTCAGCAATTCATTCGGTCGTATTTACTGAGCGCTTACTTGCCGACAGACAATGACTCTCCCCTACTTCAAATCCTTATTGAAGGCATATCTCCTCCAAGAGGCCTTCCCAAACTAAGCCCCAATTTTCCTCATCTTCGACTCTCTTCTGCTTCTCCCTGACTTGCTCCCTTTGCTCTTCCCCCATCCCAGCCCCACAACACTTATGTCCATATCTGCCATTTGAGTTATTTGTATTGTTTTCTGTCTCTCCGGCTCCAGACCGTGAGCCCTTTGTGGACAGGAAGTGTCACTGTTTATTGTACTGTACCTTCCCAAGTGCTTAGTACAATGCTCTGCACACAGTAAGTGCTCAATAAATGTGAACAAATGTGTGCAGAGCACTGTACTAAGCGCTTGGAAGAGTACAATATAACAATAAACAGACACATTGCCTGCCCTCAATGGGCTTAGAGTCTAGAGGGGGAGGCAGACATTAATATAAATAAATTAGATACGTTCATAAGTGCTGTGGGGCTGGGAGGGGGTAGTGAATCGAAGTCCCTGGGGAGGGCAGGCTCCATCCCATGCCAGGCCAGGAGATCCTTCAATCAATCAATCGTATTTATTGAGCGCTTACTTTGTGCAGAGCACTGTACTAAGCGCTTCAACACCCAGAGCAGCCATATCTGGGGTTCTGGCACCAGATCCAGATTTCCTAGATTATCCGCTCTTTCAAGGCAGGGATCCCGTCAACTTACTCTTCTGTTGTCCCCTCCCAAGCCCTTAGTACATAGAGCGCCCTGCCCATAGTAAACGCTCAACAAATACCGATGGAACCATCCCTGGCTAGGGATGGGCAGCAGACGTACCAGCAGATGGCCCCAAACACCCCCAGCATCTGGAACAGAGAGGAACAACCCTTTTTCTTAAGTTAGAGGTTTGCCTCTAACTTTGTGCCCAGGCAAACCGAGGCTTGGGCTGGGCCTTCCCCGAAAGGATTCCGGACCTCGTCCGGTGGAGATCTTAGAACGGAGCTATATCTGCAGAGCCAGGCTGTTAAACAAAGAAGCAAGAGTTGTTATAAAATGCTTCTTTATAAGGCCGATCGAAGCATATGTGTAAGTGCACGCGTACATAGTAATTCCTTAATCGTTTTTATGGAGCACGTACTGTGTGCAGAGTACTGTATTAAGCATTTGGGGGAGTACAATATAACAATAAGCAGACATCATCATCATCAATCGTATTTATTGAGCGCTTACTGTGTGCAGGGCACTGTACTAAGCGCTTGGGAAGTACAAGTTGGCAACATATAGAGACAGGCCCTACCCAACAGTGGGCTCACAGTCTAAAAGGGGGAGACAGAGAACAAAACCAAACATACTAACAAAATAAAATAAATAGAATAGATATGTACAAGTAAAATAAATAGAGTAACAAATATGTACAAACATATATACATATATACAGGTGCTGTGGAGAAGGGAAGGAGGTAAGATGGGGGGATGGAGTTGGGGACGAGGGGGAGAGGAAGGAAGGGGCTCAGTCTGGGAAGGCCTCCTGGAGGAGGTGAGCTCTCAGCAGGGCCTTGAAGGGAGGAAGAGAGCTAGCTTGGCGGATGGGCAGAGGGAGGGCATTCCAGGCCTGGGGGATGACGTGGGCCGGGGGTCGATGGCAGGACAGGCGAGAACGAGGCGAACCTTTATAAGAGGTCCTGGGGGCAGCTCTGCCAGCTGCAGTTTTGTTGCTGAATTGTACTTTCCAAGCGCTTAGTACAGTGCTCTGCACAGTGTATGTGCTCAATAAATGCTATTGAATTCCGGGCATCCTGTGATCACCCATATGTATTTTTAAATGGTATTTGTTAAGCGCTTACTATGTGCCAAGGCACTGTACTAAGCGCTGGGCCGGATACAAACAAATCGGGTTGGACACAGTCCCATGTCCCACGTGGGGCTCAGTCTCAGTCCCCATTTCCCCATTCCCTGCCCACAAAGAGTTTAGAGTCTGGAGGGGAGACAGGCATTAATATAAATAAATTACAGTTATGTACATAAGTGGTGTGGGGCTGGGAGGGGGGGATAAATAAAGGGAGCAAGTCAGGGTGATGCAGAAGGGAGTGGGAGAAGAGGAAAGGAGGGCTTAGTCAGGGAAAGCCTCTTGGAGGATTTGTGCCTTCAAGAAGGCTTTGAAGAGGGGGAGAGTAATTGTTTGTCAGAATTGAGGAGGGAGGGCATTCCGGGACAGAGGCCGGACATGGGTGAGGGGTCGACAGCGAGATAGATGAGATTGAGGTCCAGTGCAAAGACCTGTGGGCCTTGGGGGGCCATTTGTCTGATTTTATACAGGACAGTCAGGTTTTCAGCGATTATGGTCCCTGTCCAGTACTTTGGGGAGGGGAGAAGCATCGGCAAACATGTCCATTATTCTTGTCAGGTGCCTAGAACCAGCACCAATTTATGGTGAAGCAGTAATGAAGTTATCTTTAATTCTATCTGCATTACATCAACTGCATAGCAGAGGATGATTTGGGAAAGGTCATTACACTTGTAAGTTAAATTTACCTACAAGACAATATCAATCAACCAATTAATGGTATTTATTGAGTACCTATTGGGGACAGAGCACTGTGTCAAGTGCTTGGGAGAGAACAGTGCAACAGATTGGTTAAAAAAAATTCCCTGCCCACAAGGAGCTTACAGTCAAAAGACATTCATGAATTGTAAATATCCTGGTTATACCAAAAACCTGCATAAAATGAAAGGAAGCCCACAGGACTCAAAGGGTAATAATAATAATGACAGTATTTGTTAAGCACTTACTATGTGCAAAGCACTGTTCTAAGTCCCGGGGGAATACAAGGTGATCAGGTTGTCCTACATGGAGCTCACAAGCTTAATCCCCATTTTACAGATGAGGTAACCGAGGCACAGAGAAGTTAAGTGACTTGCCCAAAGTCATATGGCTGACAAGTGGAGGAGCGGGGATTAGAACCCATGACCTCTGTCTCCCAAGCCTGTGCTCTTTCCACTGAGCCATGCTGCTTCCCGTGGTATTCTACTTGTGAGACATGTTTTATTGTGTGTATTTACAAACAAGTGTGTGTGTGTGTGTGTGTTCACACCTTCAAGGTGTGTGTGAACAGATAGCTGGATATCCATATGTATTTGAAAAAGCAGCCACTATTAAAAATAACTGGTCACTTGCCTCTGGAATAAACTACTCTGGATTCTGGGATCGCCTGTAGTTTCCCGTAGATTGTCTGCTGCAAAATCCCAAGTAGGCGGCTGTGCCAGGCTCACACCATGGGTTGTATAGTTTTTTCACGGTATCGGGTGAAGCCTTTTCTGCCCTTCACCCAAACAGGAAGACAATGAGCCTTATTGCTCAGGAGAGATGCATGTAGGATTTCAGTATTTTTCCTAAGAGACGTGCGGTTGAGTTCAGAGAAAATGAAGATCGCCTCCCTCCCCCCTGCCTCCTCTCCTGCATGCACCGATTGACTTTCCTGTCTGCTGTGTTTCATTAAAGCCTCCAAACAGCTTTGCAGACACCTATTTCAAACGGAGAACTGTGTGCCAGGAATTGCAAATGAAGCCAGGCACATAAGCTTAATGCGCAGCAAACTGTAAAGTATATTTGTCCTGGAATGTGGAGTAATTAATGGTTTGGGGGATCAAGTGAATTACATAGAAACTGTGGCCCAATTAGTTAAACTAATTGAGAAGTAAAGATGAATATCAGAAGGAGCTTTCTGGAATAGTCAACAGCCACCACAGGACACAACCATCCTCTTCTGTCCCTTTCACGTTTGGAAAGGGAGTGGTTTTCTTCCATAATCCCTTCCTGGCTTTCCTAGATGTAATTGGAGATCTAATTTGTAATCTCCGGTGTGTCATTTCCCCAAAGGCCGGCCTGAACACACTGTGGGGCGTGGAACAATTTGGAAAAGAAATCCAAGAAAAGATCATGAGGATTTATTTTTTAAAGAACAGAAAACAATTATGATTTTAAGTGGATCATGCCCACTCTACTGAAGGATTTGGTTTTCATCGGGACCGTCACCATGGAAGGGGAGAAGCAGAACTGTCCTCTGGGATCTTGGCTCAAATGTAAAATATGAACTTGCCTATTATGATGCCCCTAATTGCCTATTTTTATGGGGATCTGTTAAGCACTTAGTATGTGCCAGGCACTGTATTAAGTGCTGGGGTAGATATCCGAGAATAGAGTTGGACACAGTCCATGTCCCACATGAGCTCACAGTCTAAATCCCCATTGTACAGATGAGGTAACTGAGGCCCAGCAAAGTGACTTGACCAAGGTCACACAGCAGAAAGGTGGCGGAGCCAAGATTAGAAACCGTGTCCTTCTGACTCCCATTGTGTATTGCGTTCAAAAGGCCCAGTCTCCAAGTGAGTGAGGTATAAGAAAATTAGTGCAATCTAACCGGCATCATAACCAAATAAGATCCTATCCAACCCCAGTAGTCAGAGCTAACAACGCAAAAGTCATTCCAGACTGATAAAACCGATTAATTTATTCCCATTCCATATAGGAGGAGATGAGTGCTCTCAACCCACACACATGCACACCCCCGCACACACACCCAGCCACACACACACACGTACATACGTAATGCACACGCGTCTGTGCACCGTCCTGAGAGAAGCCCTCATACAGAGAAATTGGGGCGGATGAAAGAGAGGAGACACTGCCACTGCCCTGGTTGGAAGGATCGGCTTCCAAGGAGCCAGACCGGATCCCTCTGCTCCCATCTATGTCCCGAGGATAAAGCAGTCTTCCCGCTGCCCTTCGGATTCATCGAAGACATCCGTTGTGCCGGGTGTAGAGATGGCGGTGGCGTAGCGTTGAATTATGCCTTCCCTAGGATTCCGCGCGAGGGCAAGGCTTGATAGAGGCGTCAATTTAGTTATTAACAAAGGCCGCTATTCAAAGGAGGCTGGCACCGTTCCAAGTGGCAGGAGCTTACGTGGGGCGAGAGAGGGGCATTAAATATTCATCGAAATCTTGGCATTTCATTTGTGCGGTGGGTTCTCCGTTCTCGCCCCTCCCTTCCCCCCCCCCAACCCCCACTTTCCCGTTCGGTTCTAACGGTGACCAGCCAGCTTCAGAAATGAATTCTTTCATTAACCTGTTATAAACTGGGGGGCGGGGGGAGGGCACTAAGTTTGGAGGGCTCTGGCTGAATGGCGTTCAGTGGCACTTCATCAGGTTTGGCTCGTCACGTGATCGGTGACCTTGATCATGTGATGGCTCCGACTGATGCTCAAGGCAACATGTGACTCAATGCTACGTGGGCTCAAAAAAAAAATTTAAATACAAAAATATAAGCAGGTCTGTCTCCTCCTTATACCTGCCCTTTCTACTTCAATCCCTATCTTTAGACGGGTGAGAGGCTGGATGTAGTCCGCACGCTGCTTCAAATAGCCTGCCAGAGCCGGCTAGCAGTAGGTGTCTCCCCCGCCCCCCCGAAGTGCACAGAGAAACCCTGCCCTATAATTGTGCATCACGACTCCCAATTTGGTAAGTTTACGGATACTTTGAGCAATTAATTTGCGCAGCTTTCCCGGCGTAACTCATTAGCATGCATGGTACGACGCTGGATGTAAATAGGCATGCAGTCTCAGAGAGTCAGCGGAAAGGTGCCCTCTCAGTAGAGTTGATGTTTAGCCCTAGCGAGAGCACAGGCATGCTTCACTGCAGATGCTCGCGTTCCTTTCCATTTTCCCAGAAGGGTCTCCTCTCTCTTCTCCTTTTTTTCTCTCTCTCTCCTCCCTTCTCTCTTCCTCCTTCTTCTTTTCTCTCTCTCTCACCTCTCCCCCTCTCAGCCATTTCCTCCCACTCCTTTTATTTATTTTTTCCCCATTTTAGCATCCTCCTCTCTGGAGTTTCGGGGACTCCCATTCTAATGGCTAAATGAGTGAAAATGTTTTGACAGTCTGTTATGGAATGTTTTCAGTCGAGCCCTGTTAGTGAGACAGACTGTCAGACTTTGGGATGATGTGTGTGTGTGTGTGTGTGTGTGTGTGTCTAGGGTTGCTTTTTCCTCACGATGCCACCACAGTTATTTTATACACGGGCTTTCTTGGGCATCTGTCAGGACAACAACTCGGTGGGCTACTGTGTGCTCTCCTGGTGTCTGCAAGGGCTCCTTCCACCCTGCACATGTAAACCAGGAAGGGGTGAGGGAGTGGGGTGGGGGGCTGCCCTCAGACAAAGATGGTCTGCTTCTTGTATGTTGTGGAGATGGGGGGCGGGGATCATCCAGCAGCACACAACGCCAAGGGCAAGCCGGGTTTGGGGGTGGGTTAGGGGAAGAGGAGGTAAAGGGGCAGCTCGTGGGATCTGAGAGAGCTAATTCTGCAGTGGGGTGGGGCTACTCATTTTGTGAAACTGGTCCTTCCCAAATAATGAAAGGCCGCACACTTGGCGGAGACTCGGGGGTGGGGGGTGGGGGTTCAATCTCCTAATTAATTTTGCAAGTGTCATTAGCTACGTGGGGCTGAGTTCATGGTTAAAAGGCGCCCGGGATGACCTGCTTCCCAGGTTTTTCCGGCTCTAGGCGATCCCCATCGCCTCTTCATTAGGATGCGAGAGGGCTGCCATCTCCGTGGAGACCATGGGAAAGGAGGGCCAGGCTGAATTAGTGTCTGGTACAACTGGCAGCCATGCTGAGACTAGGGCAGCTGCGTGCAGGCTCTGACGGGCCTTGATGAATTACGGCCCCTGTTCTCCAAGCAGCCTTTGTTCCTCGGTTATTGTCAGCAGAGAAACCAGAGAGCCAAGTAAAATTTACCGGCCGCAATTTGTGAGATCTGAAGGCAACCGGAGCTGAAGACTCACTCCAACATCAGAAGGGAGTTGGAGGATCTGTTCAGTAGTTTAAGGGAGAATTCCCCCCGCGCCCCCCCCCCCCCCAATGCTAATTATCCAGAGCAGGCATTTAAGCTGACAGAATATGAATCACCATCACTGGAACCAGAGGGTTCCCAAATGCCATACCTCAAACCTTACTGGCCAATAGTGATTTCTTTTGTGTCCCTAATGCTTCATGGGGGCGGGGGGGAAGGGGGGCACAGGAGAGAACCCTAAGGATATTTCGGAAGCATCCTTAGAGGTTGTTGGGTTTTTTCCTTACAAAAAGGAGGGCTCGTTTCTTCATGCCACAGCTGAATATGTCTGCCAATCAGGCTGCCTTTCATGAGAGCCCTTTCAGAGGCTTTTGATTATATTATGGGTTTCCTGCCCTGGAATGTGAATTGGGTGCTTAGGTAAATAAGATTCCGTGTTTGTATTCAGGATTTTCCATTTGGTGGATGAATAATGCAGTCTATTTAATTGGCGTGAAAGTCCTTCTTCACAATCACCAGCCATCAGCAGTGCAACACCCAGAATAATCCCAGAGATGGAGAGGAGCTGCCCTAGCCACCCTGACAGAAAATAACGTATTTTTAACATTCAGATGAATTTGAGAAATTTCCCTATTGTCCCATGAATAAAGGGGAAAGCCTCCAATTTGGCCATAGAAGTTCTCCCCCAAATCTATGCTCTCTTTATTCGCTGAACTCTCCCAAAGTCACGGGGTTAAGAGTGTCAGTCTGTGAATTTTTTTGAGACATTTTCCGAGTCATTCTAGAGCAGGAAAGTGTGCTGTTATTCCTGTATTTCAGTATTCCCCCTTATTTACTGTGCCCGGTCATTTCTTCTTAAGGTGCAGTGCTTAAAACAGTGCTCTGCACACAGTAGTGCTTAATAAATACCATTGATCAACCGATCAAAGAATGAAAAATGAATGCATGTACTGCCAGTTACAACAGTCGAACACTCGTGATGAAAAGAACTTTTTGAATTATGTGCCCTGCCAACCCACTGAGACTTTTAAGAAGGGCCCAGTTGATTTCTTCTTTTTATTTTCTTCTTGGGGCCATTGTTTTCAGATTGAGTCTTCTTCCAGGGACACTTCAGGAAGTGAACCAGAACAGAAATGAATGTGTCCCTCTCACCCTTTGACTGCCAGTTGGTAGGGTCATTCACTGATTTGATGAGCGAGGATGGTGTTTTAATTTGTGCCGGTTTTTCTGGTGTTTACTGACTGGAGAGAGTGGAGAGCTGAATAGAGGCGTCATTCCACCTTTGCTAGGGTTAAGGCCAGGAATGTCTACGGTATTACATCTGAACACATTGATATCAATTTTTCTAAACTATGTCAACAATAGAATGCCTTGTTTTCTCCAGGGAGAAGTAGATACGAGAGTCCTTTTGTTCGGCTTATACATCTCGGGGTTAACTGGGTAGCATGCTGGCCTAGAAAGAAGAATTGATTATAAACCCCTATCTACGAAGAGTGGGAATTCTAGTTAAGGACTTCTTTAATTCACCCCTTCAGATGTATGTCTGACTAAGGAGATGCTAGAAGGTGATGGGTTAAGTCATTTTGTGCTATTTGCAAGGTCTTGATAACTCAGTGATCAGCTGTCACTCAAAATGCTTCTCAGCCTTTTTCTGGGAGGTTATTAGGAGATAAAAAAAATGCAAAGACCAAAAAGATTGAATACTGTAAATATTTCATCTCATGCATTCCAAGCGGAATAGCAAGGTGTTTGTGATGAGTGAACCGGTACATTAGGGAGGTAGATCAAATCTAATCCCAGGAGGGTCTGGCAGGGAGTCAATGTCTTTTTGCCCCAACTGAACTCTAATGGACTCGTTTTGCGACTGTGAGCAAATACCTCACCTTACTTCCATCTGGGAAACGAGGGTGTCATGGGATGGCTGATATCTTTCGAGTAGGTTGCTATCCCTTCAGGTAGTCTTAAAGCCCAATGAAGGACTTCCTACCATTGAGGAAACAGACTTCCCAAATGAGCTGTGCTAGATTCAGAGCAGGGTGGCCATGCATCTCATTTTATACCGGACAGTCTGATTTTCAGCTGGCCTGTACAGGAGGGAGAGGGGTTAGCAAAGGAGTGTCTGGTCATTTTGAGGGGCTGAAGGGCCCACCCTAGCAGAAGAAGGCAATGGTAAACCACTTGCGGATCTTTACCGAGAAAACTCTGTGGATACACATACCAGAATGACTTCATGACAGAAGATGGGGCGTTCTGAAGAGGGTGAAGCCATGGTGTCTCTAGGGGTCGGAAATGACTTGACGGCATTTGAAGAAGAACAAGGGGTCACCCTAATTCAGAATGGCTGGGGATCGCATCCTTCTCTGCTAGACCCTGGAGAGCTTCGTTTCAAAAAGCAGAGGATTGGGCAGGCTGTTGTAATGTCACCTTTGTATTGAATTTCAAAAAGAGGCCATGGTCAAATCATTTAAATTCTGCCCTCCTTCCAGTGGCCAATCTTAGTCATTGTAGCTGCAAAGAGCTGCTTGCTCACCCGTCTAGAGCCAGGGATAATCTAGATAGAGAAACAGCATGGCCTGGTGGATACAGCCCGGGCCTGAGAGTCAGAAGGATCTGGGTTCTAATCCTGGCTCTGCCATTTGTCTGCTGTGGGACCTTGGGTAAGTCACTTCATTTCTCTGTGCTTCAGTTACCTCATCCGAAGAATGGGGATAATAATAATAATGATGATGATGATGGTATTTGTTAAGCGCTTAGTATGTGCCAAGCACTGTTCTAAACACTGGGGTAGATACAAGATAAGCAGGTTGTCCCACGTGGGGCTCACAGTCTTAATCCCCATTTTACAGAGGAGGTAACTGAGACACAGAGAAGTTAAGTGGCTTGCCCAAGGTCACACAGCAGACAAATAGCAGAGCTGGGATTAAAACCCGTGTCCTCTGATTCCCAAATCCATGCTCTTTCTACTAAGTCACACTGCTTCTGAGGGGATTCATTCATTCAATCGTATTCATTGAGCACTTACTGTGTGCAGAGCACTGTATTAAGCTCTTGGGAAGTACAAGTCGGCAACATATGGAATTGGACCCTACCCAACAACAGGCTCACAGTCTAGAAGGGGCAGACAGACAACAAAACAAAACATGGAGACAGGTGTCAAAACCATCAGAATAAATAGAATTATAGCTATATGCCCCTCATTAATAAAATAGAGTAGTAAATATGTACAAGTAAAATAAATAGAGTAAAAAATATGTACAAATATATACAAGTGCTCTGGGAAGGGGAAGGAGGTAGGGCCGGGGGGATGGGGAGGAGGAGAGGAAAAATGGGGCTCAGTCTGGGAAGGCCTCCTAGAGGTGAGCTCTCAGTAGGGCTTTGAAGGGAGGAAGAGAGCTAGCTTGGTGGATGTGCGGAGGGAGGGCATTCCAGGCCAGGGGGAGGACGTGGGCCAGGGGTCGACGGCGGGACAGGCGAGAACGAAAGACACAGTGAGGAGATGAGTGGCAGAGGAGCGGAGGGTGTGGGCTGGGCTGCAGAAGGAGAGAAGGAAGGTGAGGTAGGAGGGGGCGAGCTGATGGACAGCCTTGAAGCCCAGAGTGAGGAGTTTTTGCTTGATTCGAAGGTTGATAGGCAACCACTGGAGATTTTTGAGGAGGGGAGTGACATGCCCAGTGCGTTTGTATAGAAAGATAAGCCGGGCAGCAGATTGAAATATAGACTGAAGCAGGGAGAGACAGGAGGATGGGAGATCAGAGAGGAGGCTAATGCAGTAATCCAGTCGGGATAGAATGAGAGACTGAACCAGCAAGATAGCAGTTTGGATGGAGAGGAGAGGGTGGATCTTGACGATGTTGTGGAGGTGAGACTGGCAGGTTTTGGTGATGGATTGGATGTGTGGGGTGAATGAGAAAGCAGAGTAAAAGGTGACACCAAGGTTGCGGGCTTGTGAAATGGGAAGGATGGTAGTGCCGTCTACAGTGACGGGAAAGGGAGAGGACAAGGTCTGGGAGGGAAGATAAGGAGCTCAGTCTTGGACATGTTGAATATGTTGAATAAGCCACATGTGGAATATGTACTATGTCCAACCTGATTACCTTGTATCTATCTACCCCAGCACTTAGAATCATGTTTGGCACATAGTAAGCTCTCAATAAATAGCATAAAAAAAGAGAAATAACAAATCCTGAAGTTACTTATCTAAGTACCTGGTATCCCTCTAAGGAAAGGCCAAGGTAAAAAAACACATTTTTGAAAATAGTATAGGTGTGCTCTGGGTTAAGTCCCCTCCACACTATATGCAATCTGGGAACACACCCTGTGAGATAAGTCATGCCCGATTTGCTGATCTACCCTTGCAGATATCAGCACCTCCCCCTACATTACTCCCATCACTGTAGAAAACTCAATTCCCTCTCCTCTCCTTCCTTCAGTTGCCCAGCTCCCTTTCTGCTCTTCCTTATTTCCAGTGGTTTCCCTGTTCCTCTCCCACACTCCAAACCCCTTCTCAATCAGTCGTGTTTATTGAGCACTTATGGAGTGCAGAGCACTGTACTGAGTGTTTGGGAAAGTACAGTACAACACAGTTGGGAGATGCGATCCCTACCCACAAGGAGCATACCATCTACGAGGAGAGACAAACATTAAAATAACCGCACTATCCCCTTTTCCAGTTGTAGCCCCCACCTCCCCATTCCACTGTGAGAAGGGGGACAGTGGCAAGCTGTAGGAGAGTGGTCAGAGCTGTGGCCCCCAAAATCCTTTCCCTCCCCAGCTCGTTATCAATAGCGAGATCTGGGTGGGGGCTGTGGAAACAAAAGCCAGGATGGGGAAGGGAAAGGCAAGGGGCAACCTGACATTTTGGCCATAATGGCGCCACACAGCCTAGGGGTTAGAGCCTGGGGCTGGGAGTCAGAAGGTAAGCACTTAACAAATATCAACATCATTATTATTGTTATTATTATTAATTATAATCACGGCTCCACCATGTCTCCTGTGTGACCCTGGGCAAGCCACTTAACTTCTCTGAGCCTCGGTTACCTCATCCATAAAATGGGGATTAAGACTGTGAGCCCCATGTGGGACAGAAACTCTGTCCAACCTGATTTGCTTATATCCACTCCAGTGCTTAGTACAGAATCTGGCACATAGAAGTGCTTAACAAATACCACAATTATTATTATTGATGTTACTATTATGTGGAGGAGATGTCTATGGTTTTGCTTTTCCCCTAAACCCCTTCCTCATGGATACTGCCCAGGCTTTTCAAAGGTAACCTTTGGTCTCTCTTTCTGGTGGAGGTCCACTTTATCTGACACTTTATGCTCAGGAATCCCTCTTATCTTATTTCTTCCTCCCTCTGTTTGCTGTCCTTTGTAGTTGCTGCCTTCCTCTCCACTAAAGATAACCTCCTGCTTCCAGTAGCTACTCTTCTTGTGCTAGCCATCACTCTGTCCCTGGGCTCACAATCCATTAACCCCTCAGACCCCAAGCTCTGCATCACAATTGCCTCCAATACCAATTACTGGACATGATCATCCCTGCCCTCTTGAGCCTTTCTTTCTAGCATGGGAGACTGACCCTCAAATCATTTGCAAATAGGTGTGTGTTGGGGGGGGGGGGGGAGTAAAAAAGGGATGTGTACAAGAGTTAATGATTAAGTAATAGGGGATGAAAGATGTGAACTCAAGGACTTCGGAAGGTTGTGAATGCACAAGCGTTAGGGTGGCACAGAAGGGCCAAAGGGGGAGTTGGGAATATAACCTGGGAAAAGTAGAAATGAATCGAGGAAGGGATGTGATTTTAGTAGGTCTTTGAAGATGGGGAGAATAATGGCCTGCTGATGTGAAGTGGATGAGAGGTTTCAGATCGGAGGGAGGGCAGACAAGAGGCTGGTGACAAGAGGGCTCACAGCCTTAATCCCCATTTTACAGATGAGGGAACCGAGGCAGTGAGAAGTGAAGTGACTTGCCCAAGGTCACACAGCAGACAAGTGGCAGAGGCAGCATTAGAACCCAGGTCCTTCTAACTCCCGGGCACATGCTCTATCCATTAAGCCATGTCGCTTCTCCACAGTTAGTTGGTTTGCTTGGAAGGAGCAAAAAGTGTGAGCTGGGAGATAATAAGAGAAGAGAGTGGTTAAATAGAAAGGAGTGAGTCAGTGGACTCTTAGTTTCTTCTTGATGCCAAGAGGCGTGGATGACCATTAGGAACTTTTAATAATAATGATGATGATGGTATTTGTTAAGGGCTTACTATGTGCAAAGCACTGTTCTAAGCTCTGGGGAGGTTACAAGGTGATCAGGTTGTCCCACGGGGGGCTCACAGTCTTCACCCCCATTTTACAGATGAGGGAACTGAGGCACAGAGAAGTTAAGTGACTTGCCCCAAGTCACACAGCTGACAGTTGGCGGAGCTGGGATTTGAACCCATGACCTCTGACTCCAAAGCCCTTGCTCTTTCCACTGAGCCATGCTACTTTTGAGGAGTGGAAAGATGTGAGCAGAGTGATGTTTAAGAAAAGTGATCCAGGTAGCAGTGTGACAGGTGGATTGGAGAGGGGAGAAACTGGTGTCAGGAAGATAATCGAGGAAGCTGATATAATTAATTCATTTGATTGTATTTATTAAGCACTTACTGTGTGCAGAGCACTGTACTAAGCGCTTGGAAAAATACAATAAATAAACAGTGTCAATCTCTGCCGACAACAAGCTCACAGTCTAAAACAGGGGAGACAGACATTAATACAAATAAATAAAATTACAGATATGTACAGAGGTGCTGTGGGGCTGGGAGGGGTGGGGAAGAGGCTGGGAGGGGTGGGGAAGAGAAAAAGAAGCCGGTCAGGGTGACGCCAAAGGGAGTGGGAGGTGAGGAAAAGTGGGACTTAGTTTGGGAAAGGCCTCTTGGAGGAGATGGGCCTCAGTAAGGCTTTGAAGCCGGGGAGAGTAATTGTCTGGCAGACTTGAGGAGGGAGGCCAGAGGCAGGACGTGTGGGCCAGGGGTCGGGGGTGAGGCAGGTGAGAGCAAGCTGGGATCTAACAGGTGCCTGGGTTAGTGTGTGGCTGTTCAAATAATAATAATAATAATAATGATAATTTTGGCATTTAAGTGCCTGCTATGTATCGATCACTTAATCATCTTATATCTACCCCAGCACTTAGAATAGTGATTGATACATAGTAAGCACTTCAGCTCAAAGTCTAAATAGGAGGCAGAACAGGTATTAATCCCCCTTTTACGGTTGAGGAAACTGAGGCAGAGAACAGTGAAGTGATTTGCCCAAGGTCACACAGCAGTTAGGTGGCAGAGCCAGGATTGGAACCCAGGTCCTCTGACTCCCAGGGTCTTGACAGAGTGGTCAGGATAGATTTTGGAAATGAGGAAGACCTGACTGGATTTGGCAACAGATTGAATACGGGGTTTGAAAGAGAGGGAGGAATTGAGGATAATGCAAAGGTTGCAGCCAAGTTCAGGGGTGGGAAGGTTGGTGGCAGTGTCCCTTGGATAGAACTCGTTGTGGGCAGGTAATGTTGTACTTCACTCTCCCAAGCGCTTAGTACAGTGCTTTGTTCACAGTAAGCGCTCTATAAATACGTTTGAATGAATGAATGAGTGAATTTAATGAAAGGACAATTGGGTGGAAGAGAGGATTTAGGGGGGAAATGAGGAATTAGTTTTGAATGTGTTGAGCCTGAGATGCCAAAGGAACATCTATATAGAGATGTCTTGGGGGTCAAAGGAGATGTGGAATTGCAGAGAAGGAGAGAGATTGAGACAAGCAATCAAGCAATCATATTTATTGAGCACTTACTGTGTGCAGAGCATGGTAATAAGTGCTTGGGAGAGTACAGTGTAACAGAGTTGATAGATGTATTCCCTCTCCTCAACATGCAGTGTGGTCTAGTGGACAGAGCAGGGGCCTGGGAGTTAGAAAGACCTGGGTTCTAATCCTAGCTCTGCCACATGTCTGCTGTGTGATCTAGGGCAAGTCACTTCATTTCTCTGTGCCTCAGTTACCTCTCCTGTAAAGTGGGGATTATGACTGGGAGCCCCATGTGGGACAGGGACTGTGTCCAACGTGATTGGCTTGTCTCACCCCAGAGCTTAATCCAGTGCCTGGCACATAGTAAGCACTTAACAAATGCCATTAAAAAAACCGGGCCAGACAGCCAAGAGATCAAGGAGGATGGATGAGGATTGGAATAGAGTCCGTTGGATTTGACAAATGGGAAGTCATTGGTGACCTGGAGACAACAATTTCAGTGAAGTCAAGAGGTTGGAAGCCAGACAGTAGTGGGTCAAGAAGACATTTTGACTTGACATTTGGACTACTTATTCTCGTCTTTTCCCATGTGTGTCTCTGTAATTGGGGTGGGATGACGTGCACAGACCCTTTTATGTTGCTCTGCAATACACGGCTCAACATCCAATAAACCGGCCTGTTCAAATTAACAACATACACTGAGCTACTAGAATCACTTCTTATTTGTATTGATTAAATCATTCTCCCACCTAGTGATAGAAGAAGGGAAAATAAATCTGAGTGCTCTTTGTTCTCAGGATACCTACATGTGTTACCTGGTCTTTGTTCATTCATTCATTCAATCGTATTTATTGAGCACTTACTGTGTGCAGAGCACTGTACTAAGCACTTGGGAAGTACAAGTTGGCAACATATAGAGACAGTCCCTACCCAACAGCGGGCTCACAGTCTAGAAGGGGGAGACAGACAACAAAACAAAACATGTGGTCTGCTGTCAAGTCATCAGAATAAATAGAGGTAAAGCTAGATGCACATCACTGACAAAATAAATAGAATAGTAAACATGTACAAGTAAAATAAATAGAATAACAAATCTGTACAAACATATATACAGGTGCTGTGGGGTGGGGAAGGAGGTCACTTAACTTCTCCGTGCCTCAGTTACCTGTAAAGTGGGGATAAGAGAGTGAGCGCAATGTGGGACAGGGACTGTGTCCAACCTGATTAACTTGTATCTACTCCAGTATTTAGAACAGTGCTTGGCACAGTAAATGCTTAATGATAATAATAATAATAATTGTGGTATTTGTTAAGCGTTTGGTGTGTGCCAGGTACTGTACTAAGCGCTGGGTTGGATACAAGCAAAGCGGGTTGGACACAATCCCTATCCCCATTTTCCATTGAGAAGCAGCGTGGCGTAGTGGAAAGAGCCCAGGCTTGGGAGTCAGAGGTCATGGGTTCTAATCCCGACTCCTCCACTTATCAGCTGTGTGACTTAACTTCTGTGTGCCTCAGTTACCTCATCTGTAAAATGGGGATTAGGACTGTGAGCCTCAAATGGGACAACCTGATTACCTTGTATCTACCCCAGCACTTAGAACAGTGCATGGCAAATAGTAAGCTTTTAATAAATACCGTCATTATTATTATTTTATTATTCCTGATGAGGTAACTGAGGCCTAGAGAAGTGAAGTGACTTGCCCAAGTTCATCCAGCAGAGAAGTGGCCGAGCTGGGATTAGAACCCATGGCCTTCTGACTCCTAGGCCTGTGCTCTAAGCCACTATGCCAAATGTGCCTAGAAATTTTTTTTATTATTTTTTTATTATTCTCTCCTTCTCCCCAGTTTCCGGAAAAGGGAACTGCAGGGGAGAAAAGCCAAGAGGACTAGGGGCTGCAGGATGCACTGAGAGAAGAGGGATGTCCCTCGCTTCGGTGAATAGTGCTCATTGAAAGCCCATCTGGTGTAGCCCAGTGCTCAGTCCTCTTCCTGGTGTCCAGAAGACCCCAGGAATCAATCAATCAATCAGTCATATTTAGAGAAGCAGCATGGCCTAGTAGTTCAAGCACGAGCCAGAGAGTCAGAAGGACCTGGGTTCTAGTCCTGCCTCTGCCACTTGTCTGCTGGGTGACCTTGGGCAAGCCACTTAGCTTCTCTGTGCCTCAGCTTTTTTGTTTTTGTTTTTTAATGGCATTTATTAAGTGCTTACTATGTGCAAAGCACTGTACTAAGCTCTGAGGAGGTTACAAGGTGATCAGGTTGTCCCACGGTGGGCTCACAGTCTTAATCCCCATTTTACAGATGAGGGAACTGAGGCACAGAGAAGTTAAGTGACTTGCCCAAAGTCACACAGTTGACAAATGGCGGAGCCGGCATTTGAACCCATGACCTCTGACTCCAAAGCCCATGCTCTTTCCACTGAGCCACGCTAGGACTGTGAGTCCTGTGTGGGACAAGGGACTGTGTCCAATCCCATTTTCTTGTACTCTCCCGAGTGCTTAGAACAGCACCTTGGCACATAGTAAGCACTTAAAAAATAACACAGTTATTATTATTATTATTATTTATTATCATTATTTTTTGAGTGCTTACTGTGTGCAGGGCACTGTACTAAGCACTCAAGAGAGTACAGTGCAACACTATAACAGGTAGAAGATTTACCTATTCCCTAGCCAGGCCCATCCCAAACTCCCAGCATGGACTTGGGCGGGTCAGTCAGTCAGTCAGTGGTATTTATTGAGAGCGTACTATGTGCAGAGCAGTGTACTAAGCACTTGGGAGAGTACAGTGGGACAATAAACAGACATATTCCCTGCCCAGAACGAGCTTCCAGTCTAGAGGGGAAGACAGACATTGACTCCGCCACATGTCTGCCGTGTGACCTTGGGCAACTCACTGTACTTCTCTGTGCCTCAGTTACCTCATCTGTAAAATGGAGATTGAGACTGTGATCCCCATGTGGGCCAGGGACTGTGTCCAACCCCATTTGCTTGTATCTACCCCAGTGTTCAGTAGGGTGCTTGGCAAATACCACAATTATTATTATCATTGAGTGAATTATAGATATGTACACAACCTCTATGAAGGAGGTGCAGGTACCCAAGAAACCTCCTCTTCTCTCTCCTCCTTCCTTGCCCTTGCCTGTGTGCTGCAGGGAATCGTCTAGTAGAAAGCGGCTGATTCAAACCCCCCAAGCCCACTCCAGCCGTTAACTCCGCAAAGCTCCCGATGGCAAGCGTAGAAACCGGCGGGCAGAGCAACCTATTTAAAATACCAGCCGCAGCCTCAGTTCAGCCCGTTCCGTCTCTTTTCATCGCAACACCCCTTGCAGATAAGCAGTGAGTTAATAATAGCACAGCCTTAATCTGTACCCCCCCGAGACCCAGCCAAGGACTGACGGACTGAGGAGCCAGGGAAATACCGTAAGGCGGCAGAGCTGAATTCCGGACAACCTTGAGTTTTCCTCTTACTTCCCTTTGCACTCCCTCTAGACTGGAAGCTCCCTGTGGGAGGGGAACATGTCTACTAACTCTGTTATACTGTACTCTCCCAAGCGCTCAATAAATACCACTGCTCGGATTGATTCTCCTCAACAGCCCTGACCTGCTCCTTGCTAGCCCCGGTTTTTCCCCCTGCTGTACCTTTGTGCCCTCCCCTGCCATGCCCCGCTCAGCTCCTTACTAGCCAGCTTCCTCCCTATCTTGCCCTCATCTACCCATTGACATTGAGAAGCAGCGTGGCTCAGTGGAAAAGAGCACGGGCTTTGGAGTCGGAGGTCGTGGATTCAAATCCCGGCTCTGCCAGTTGTCAGCTGTGTGACTTTGGGCAAGTCACTTAACTTCTCTGTGCCTCAGTTCCCTCATCTGTTAAATGGGGATTAAGACTGTGAGCCCCCCGTGGGACAACCTGATCGCCTTGTAATAATAATAATAATAATAATAATAATAATAATAATAATGGTATTTGTTAAGCGCTTACTATGTACAAAGCACTGTTCTAAGCCCTGGGGGGATACAAGGCGATCAGGTTGTCCCACGTGGGGCTCACAATCTTAATCCCCATTTTGCAGATGAGGTAACTGATGCACAGAGAAGTTAAGTGACTTGCCCAAAGTCACACAGCTGACAATTGGCGGAGCTGGTATTTGAACCCATGACCTCTGACTCCAAAGCCCATGCTCTTTCTACTGAGCCACGCTGCTTCTTAACCTCCCTAGCACTTAGAACAGTGCTTTGCACATAGTAAGCGCTTAACAAATGCCATCATTATTATTATTATTATTATTATTATTATTACCCGGCTCCTTGCTCACCCAGCTTTCTTCCCTGCCATGTGACCTCGCTGTGGGTAGAGATTGTCACGGTTTATCATTGTATAGTTCTTTCCCAAGTGCTCAGGCCAGTGCTTTGCACACAGTAAGTGCTTAATAAACACGAATGAATGAATGAATGAATGTCCTTCCCAGCTCCGTACTAGCCCAGCTTCCTTCCCTGTTTGCTCTTCTCCTCCCGCTGAGGGTGACATGCATAGGAGCATCTTTTAGCCCCTATTATGCATTTGCTTTGACGTTCAGGTGTTTCTCCCCCTCTAGACTCTAAGCTGCGTGTGGCAGGTAACACACCTAATTCTGTTTTACAGTAGTCTTCCAACTGCTCAGTAGGGTGTTCCGTCTACAGTAAGCACTCAGTAAATATGATTGATTGACTGATTCCCTGGACATGTGACTGGGCACTACCCAGGGGAACAGGTTTTATAGTCAGGGGTGAGGCCTAAAGATGGACAAAGCCAAAGGATATTTAGTATTATAATTATTGTAGTATTTTTTAGGCCTTCAGTGCATGCAGAGCACTGTAGCAAGCACCAGGGTAGATTCATGGTAATCAGGTTGTACACAATCACTGTCCACATGAGGCTCCCAGGTACTACTACTACTAATAATAATAGTGATGGTAATTGTTAAGTGCTTACTCTGTGCCAAGCACTATCCTATGCGCTGGGGTAGATACAAGGTAATCAGGTTGTCCCACGTTGGGCTCACAGTCCTAATCCCCATTTTACAAATGAAGTAACTGAGGCACAGAGACGTTAAGTGACATGCCCAAAGTCACACAGCCGACAAGCGGCGGAGCCAGGATTAGAACCCACGACCTCTGACTCCCAAGCCCGGTCTCATTCCACCTAGCCATTCTGCTTCTCTGTGCTGAATCCCCATTTACAGATGAGGAAACTGAGGCACAGAGGTTAAGTGACTTAGCCAAGGTCACCCAGTTAACAAGCAGTAGAGCTGGGATTAGAGTTTAATCCAGAAAATGTGTCAGTTCTTTATTCCGTACTTCCCAAGAGCCTACAGTTTACTACAGTAAGTGGGTACTCAGTTAGTTCTGAGTACCATTACTACTACTACTACTACTACTACTAATAATAATAATGACATTTGTTAGGCGCTTACTATGTGCAAAACACTGTTCTAAGCGCTGGGGAGGATACAAGGTGATCAGGTTATCCCATGTGGGGCTCACAGGCTTCATCCCCATTTTACAGATGAGGGAACTGAGGCATAGAGAAGTTAAATGACTTGCCCAAAGTCACACAGCTGACAATTGGCAGAGTTGGGATTTGAACCCGTTACCTCTGATTCCCAAGCCCGGGCTCTTTCCATTGAGCTATGCTGCTTCTCTGAGCTACTACTACTACTAGAGAAGCAGTGTGGCTCAGTGGAAAGAGCCCGGGCTTTGGAGTCAGAGGTCATGGGTTTGAATCCCGGCTCCACCACAAATCTGCTGTGTGACCTTGGGCAAGTCACTTCACTTCTCTGAGCCTCAGTTCCCTCATCTGTAAAAATGGGGATTAAGACTGTGAGCCCCCGTGGGACAACTTGATCACATTGTATCCCCCCCCAGCGCTTAGAACAGTGCTTTGCACATAGTAAGCGCCTAACAAATGCCATCATTATTATTACTACTAAGCTGCTACTACTCCCCGGAGAGCAGAGGAGGCCAATTGTCCCTTCATCCTTGTGCCTGCCATTTGGAAGTCAGAGGTCGTGGGTTGTAATCCCGGCTCCGCAGGGCATTCATTCACTCAATTGTATTTATTAAGCACTTACCGTGTGCAGAGCACCGGACTAAGCGCTGGGGAAAGAACCATTAGAGAAGAAGCGTGGCTTAGTGGAAAGAGCATGGGCTTTGGAGTCAGAGGTCATGAGTTCAAATCCCAGCTCCTCCAATTGTCAGCTGTGTGACTTTGGGCAAGTCACTTAACTTCTCTGTGCCTCAGGTACCTCATCTGTAAAATAAGGATTAAGACTGTGAGCCCCACGTAGGACAACCTAATCACGTTGTATCCTCCCCAGCGCTTTGAACAGTGCTTTGCACATAGTAAGCGTTTAATAAATGTTATCATTAACCATACAATGATAAACCCTGACAGTCTCTACCCACAAAATGCTCACATGGCAGGGGAGAAAACTGGGTGAGCAAGGAGCCGGGTAGATGAGGGCAAGATGGGGAGGAAGCTGGCTAGTAAGGACCTGAGCAGGGCATGGCAGGAGAGGGCACAAAGGTACAGCAGGGGAAGAAAGCTGGGCTAGCAAGTAGCAGGGCAGGTCTGGTGAGGAGAATCAATCTGCTGTGTGACCTTGGGGAAACCACTTAATGTCTCTGGGCCTCAGTTATCTCATCTGTAAAAATGAGGATTAAGACTGTGAGCCCCATGTGGGACAACCTAATTACGTTCTATCTACCCCAGTGCTTAGTACAGTGCTTGGTATATAGTGCTTAACAAATACCATTATTATTATTATTATTATTATTATTATTATTATTATCATCATCATTATCAGGTTAAGGGTAAAAACTGCCTGAGCAGTGACAGTTGGGTGAATTAATCAATCAATCAATCAATCAATCGTATTTATTGAGTGCTTACTGTGTGCAAAGCACTGTACTAGGCGCTTGGGAAGTACAAGTTGGCAACATATAGAGACAGTCCCTACCCAGCAGTGGGCTCACAGTCTAAAAGTCAGCAGTGCTTCTTCAGGGCCTGGAAAGCAGCATGGTCCGGTGAGTAGAGCTCGGGAATGGGAGCCTGGCTACTCCCGGCTCTGCGACTCATCTGCTGTGTTACCTTGGGCAAGTCATTTTGTTTCTCTGGGCCTCAGTTACCTCACCTCTAAAATGGGGATTAAGACCATGAGCCCTATGTGGGACAGGGGCTGTATCCAACCTGATTATCTTGCATCTGCGCCAGTGCTAAGAACAGGGTCTGGCACATAAACACTTAACAAATAACAGTCGTCATCTGCGGAGAATTACGAAGGAAAGAAAAGACACAGTCCCTGCCCTCAAGGAGTTTATGATCCAAGGGGCAGATTAAGACAAACATAGGTTCACCAATGTAAACTAAGACTTAATAAACCAAATCCAACCAATCAGGAGTATGTACTGAGGGCTTACTTTGTGCAGAGTACTGTCCTGAGGCCTTGGAAGAGTGCAATATAGTAGCTAAGCACCATCCCTGCAATCACAAAACAGAAATGGATGATGATTATCAGAGGCGAACCAAACTACCAGGGAGTCACTGGGGTGATTGGAGAATTTAGAAGGGGCTTCACTTATTTTAGTGTTTTTGGCTTCTAAGAGGCAGGAATTATATTTGTTCTTACTCATTTTGTACAGCACCGAGATAGGGTTGTCCTTCACATTTGAAGAAGACATCACTGATGGGGAAACTCCTCGCCTTTGGGTTTAAGCAGTCCGTTACCTTGCTCTCTCCTTCTACAACCCATTCCACACACTTGGCTCCTCTGGTGCTAACCTTCTCACTGTGCCTCCGTCTCACCTGTGTCACCGCTGACCCCTGGCCCACATCCTGCCTCTGGCGTGGAACACCCTCCCTCCTCAGATCCTACAATTACTTTCCCCCCCTTCAAAGACTTACTGAAGGCACATCTCCTCCAAGAGGTCTTTCCTGACTTAAACCCCAATTTTCCTCATATCCCACTCGCTTCTGCGTCTCCCCGACTGCTCCCTTTGCTCTTCTCCCACCCCCACAGCAATTACGTATTTATGTCATTTTATTTATATGTATTGATGCCTGTCTCTCCACACTAGATTGCGAGCTCATTGTGGGCACTGAATGTTGCTGTTGTGTCGTATTGTACTTTCCCAAGTGCTTAGTTACGGTGCTCTACACAGTCAGTGCTTAATAAATAAGAATGAAGGAATGAATGCCAGCGAAAAGGTCAGTGAAACATCTTGAGTCCTGACCAACACTGGACTCACAACAAGTCTGTCCTTTATTGCTTGGTCAGGTTTAATCTCTACAGTTCCTAGTGCTGTTTTCTCTCCTTCCTCCTTGTTTCTTGTTCTTTACGAAGGTTTTACTCAAAAAGAGCCACTCCTTGCTTGTGGAGAGGGAATGTTCTACCAACTCCATCACAGTGTACTCCTGCTAGATCGTGAGTTTGCCGTGGGCAGGGAATGTGTCTCTATCAGCTCTGTTATAATATACTCTCCCAAGTGCTTAGTACAGTGTCTGCACACAGTAAACACTCAATAAATACCATCAATTGACTACTCTCCCAAGCGCTTAGTCCAGTACTCTGATACAGCATTCAATAAGTATCAGTGATTAACAGCAGTTTTTTTAAGTGGGGAGGGAGGGTGTTATGCTATTTGTTAAACACTTACAATGTGCCAGACACTGTATTAAGTGCTGGGGTAGATACAAGCTAATCAGGTTGGACACAGTCCATGTCCCACTTGGGGTTCACAGCCTTTATCCCCATTTTACAGATGAGGTAACCAAGGCCCAGAGAAATTAAGTGCCTTGCCCCAGGTCACACTAGCAGACAAGTGGCGGAGCCGGGATTAGAACCCAGGTCCTTCTGACTCCCAAGCCCGTGTTCCATCCACTAGGCCACACTGTGCCATGTTGATCTATCCTCAGTTCCAGTTTTCAGGAGGTTTTTGTTTTAAATATTTCCTCTACAATTTCAGCTGTCCACCCGGCACTTGTCTGGGTGTCCTGCCCCAGCCCAATCTCTCCTCGGGGTCCCCCAGAGGGGAATGGGGCTTCGATGCTAGGAGACTATCCACATTTCAGAACCTCAGTCCACCATCTTGTCTTGCCATTTGACGCCGAAATGTTCATGCCGCACCTCTGGCAAAAAGGTGTAGGATGAATGCTTTTATTGATGAGATTGGTGATTTTCTGCAGCGATTTCTTGTTCTTCAGCTACCCATCAGAGGCCCCAGGTGAGCAGTGATGTAACGGCATTGCTGGTTCAAGTCGCTCCCTAAAGCAGAAACCTGCATGATTGCAGAACTGGCTCTAATTTTTTTTCCTTCATATTCAATCTTTTAGTATAGCTCTCTACACACAGAAAACACTCAATAAATAAATACGATTGAATGAAAGAGGCCACCGCCCATCCCCAAAGGGAGACCAGGAATACAGCGCCTGGTACAGTGCCCAGCACAGGGTAAGCGCTTAACAAATACCATCATTATTATTACTCTGGCCAACTCCTCGCCTTTTCTCGGGGTCACGTCCATTTCAAGAATAATAATAATAATGACATTTGTTAAGTGCTTACTACGTACAAAGCACTGTTCTAAGCGCTGGGGAGGGTACAAGGTGATCAGGTTGTCCCAGGTGGGGCTCACAGTCTTAATCCCCATTTTACAGGTGAGGTAACTGAGGCACAGAGAAGTGAAGTGACATGCCCAAAGTCACACAGCTGACAAGCAGTGGAGCCAGAATTTTAACCCATGACCTCTGACTCCCAAGGCCATGCTCTTTCCACTGAGCCACGCATTTTCCCAGACAGTTGTCCTGGCTGAGGAAGGAGAAGCCAACCTTTCCTCAACCGGGGCCTCAGGGCACTGATCTCGGCCAGATGTCCGGGTTTTCGGCTGGAGGCGGGAATTGGAGACCGCGGGAGCCAACAGCAGCACCCCATGTTGGCGATTAGAGTGAGGAATTAAAGAATTAATTTGTCAGGCTCTGTTAACAAATGGTCAGCAGTTAAGAAGGCAACGAGCAAATGGGGTGTTGGCTCACACTGGCTTCCTCCAGAGTGTGAGCGGGATTATTTGCAGTTTGTGAGAATCTCCTACTGCTCAGGAGCATTCACCCTGCCTACGTGCCACCCTAGAGGAGTGGAAAGGGGCATCAAAAGGGGGCAAATGCCCTGCAGGGCACAGACATTAATCCTGGCTCTGCCACTTGTCTGCTCTGTGACTTTGGGCAAGTCACTTGTGTGACTAATGGATAGGGCATAGGCCTGGGAATCATAATAATAATAATGGTATTTGTTAAGCACTTACTATGTGCCAAGCACTGTTCTCAGAAGGACCTATGTTCTAATCCTGCCTCTACCACTTACCTGTTGTATGAACTTGGGCAAGTCACTTCACTTCTCTGTGCCTCAGTTACCTCATCTGTAAAATGGGGATTGAGACTGTAAGCCCTCTGTGGGACAGGGACTGTGTCCAACCCAATTACCTTGTATCTACCCCAGTGCTTAGAACAATACCTGGCACATAGCGCTTAACAAATAGCACAGTTATTATTATTATTACTTCTCTGTACCTCAGTAACCTCATTGTAAAATGGGGATTAAGACGGTGAATCCCATGTGGGACATGGGCTATGTCCAATCTGATGAGTTTGTATCTACCCCAGCACTTAGAACAGTGCCTTCTACATAGTAAGCACTTAGCAAATACCATTAAAAAAAAGTGTTCGGAAATAGAGAAACGGATAGACGCCACCCTTCATGGAAGGCTGGCTACCATCTTTTCCAGACTTGGAATGGTGGGTGTCAGTACTCAGCCAAGCGGATGTGCAGCAGATCTGGCCTCACCCCTGATTGGATTTGAAGTCATAAAACAGCCTTGTGAATAAGCAAGCTGTTAAATGGAGAGGGCATGGACCCACCCAATCATTGTTCACTTTAATTTATCGCTGGCGGATCATCTGTGGGGCTTATGCTTGCTCTAATATTTTCTGGTATTCACTCAGAAATGAATATTGGTACAAACAATATTCACTCACTGGATAGAAGCCAGGTGGGAGATTGGAAGGACACAGGTTCGGGGGGCGATGGGTGTGGCGGGTGTGTGTGTGTGTGTGGTGTTTTATGGCATTTCTTAAGCACTTACTATGTGTCACACACTGCACTGAGGTAGAAACAAGCTAATCAGGTTGGACACAGTTCACGTTCCACGTGGGGCTCACAGTCTTAATCCCCATTTTACAGATAAGGTTAGAAGTACAGTGTGCCCTAGCCAAGGTGCAATAGCATAATGAACAGTTTTGCGAGCTGATGTATTCAGTAAAACTTCTTCAGCATATAAGAGTTCATCCCCAGGGCTCCTCTCAGTTGGAACTGTGGGATCTGGGAGTACAGGCAGGGAGGTCTCGACTGATTGTCTGTTCTCTCCGTTTGCAGCCTATAAGTTGTTCACAAACCCCCTTACCTGAACTACAGGGGATGTGACAGAATGCGGGGGGTGGGGTCTAAAAGACAGAGAGCCCCAGGGAGTCAGAGGACCTGGGTTCTAATCCCAGTTTTGCCTGCTGGGTGACCTTGAGTGAGTCACTTAATGTATCTGGGCTTTGGCTTCCTCATTTACACAATGATAATAACTGTGGTATTTATTAAGCGTTTACTCTGTGACAGACATTGTTGTAAGTGCCGGGGTAAATACAAGCTATTCAGGTTGTTCACAGTCCCTGTCCCACATGGGGCTCACAGTCTTAATCCCCATTTTACAGATGAAGGAGCTGAGGCCCAGAGAAGTTAAGTGACTTGTCCAGGGTCACACAGCAGACAAGCAGCGGAGCCAGGATCAGAACCGAGATCCTTCTGATTCCCAAAACTATGTCCAACCTCATTAACTTGAATCTACCCAGCACTTAGAGCAGTGCTTGACAAATAGTAAGTGCTTAACAAGTACCATAATTATTATTATTTACCCCAATGCTTAGTACAGTACCTGGCACATAGTAAATGCTTAACAAATACCACAATTATTATTTTATTATTAGAGACAGGCCCAGAAAAGAGATTGAGAAAAGAGACAAACCATCTTCAATGGCCAGGCAGTGACTTGCCAAAAGGGATTTCCAAAAGTGAAGAGCATAAATGGGGTAGATTAAGATACTAATTTCTGCTCATTGTATGTTCTCCATCTTTTCCCCATTTTGACAGACAGAAATAAATGCCCCTTTTCTCCTGAGCCCTATCCGCCTCTTCTCTCCTTGTTGTAACCGCAGGGTGTCCATGGCTGTAACAGTCCATTTATTTCCTAGATTTGATGCTTTATCATTTTCAAAGGAGACGCTCCAATATAGTTCATCACGCATTCCCCTGGTAAGCACTGCCACTTAAAAAGCAGATAGAGATTCTGATGGCAATAGCGAAATTTGATTTTTCGACAGTTTAAAGTGTCTCCCTAAATTAAAGACCTGCACTTGGCTTCTTTGTTTTCCCCTTGCTGAGAAAGGAAAGGGAAAAGTGATGGGGGGAGGGAGAGAGAGAGAGAAAAAAAGGCAAATAAATAAAAGATGCATAAAGAGAGCTTGGAGGCAGGACAGAAACATGTCTGAGGTAAGAGGTTTTTCATTATTAATCAGTGAGAGAAATACCCCTTTTTAAAAAAAATTGAGTTGGGTATCAAATCAAGTGCCATCAGGTTCCCCCTGCACAACAGAGATAATAATAATAATAATAATAATGGCATTTATTAAGCACGTACTATGTGCAAAGCACTGTTCTAAGAACTGGGGAGGTTACAAAGTGATCTGGTTGTCCCACGGGGCGCTCACGGTCTTCATTCCCATTTTACAGATGAGGGAAGTGAGGCCCAGAGAAGTTAAATGACTTGCCCAAAGTCACACAGCTGACGACTGGTGGAGCCGGAATTTGAACCCATGACGTCTGACTCCAAAGCCCGTGCTCTTTCCACTGAGCCACGCTGCTTCTCGCTGCTTCACGCTGCTTGCTGCCAGCAAAAAGTATCAGAATCACACAGCCCCAGAAAGGATGAGTTCTGCTTTATTAGCCAGCCCTTGCTTAGGTCTAGAGTAATTGACTCCGGGCCTCCTGGTAGGGGAGAGCTATTTCCAAGGCCTGCTAGAGGTTAGGGGAACTGGGAAGAGACAAATCTTCAGAATTATCTTCTGTTGCCACATTCTCTCTAAGCTCATGGAAGATTCCTGAGGAATCATGAAGACCCCCGTTTCCTCTTCTCCCATTCCCTTCAGCGTGGCCCTGACTTGCTCCCTTTGTTCATCCCCCCACCCCCCAGCCCCTCAGCACGTATGTCCATATCTGTAATTCATTATATGAAAGTCTGTCTCTTCTCCTCTAGACTGTAAGCTCGTTGTGGGCAGAGAATATGTCTGTTTATTGTTGTATCATATTCTCCCAAGCACTTAGTACAGTGCTCTGCACACAGTAAGCCCACAGTAAATGCGACTGATTGAATGAATGAATGGTTGGTGGATATTTAGCCCTGAAAAGGACAAAAAGATGTGAATGACGAACCAGAGCTAGAATCGCTTCCCTCCTTAAACCTTGGCCTCTTTGAAAATAGCGAAGGAGGCACAGAAAGTGCAGTTCGGGCAAAAATGTGTCTTAATGTCTGCAAGTTCTTGCGATGTGGAGACACATTCTGTGAGCGTGGCACTTGCCTGGAGAATTTGCCACTGGGACCTGTTGTCTGGCGGACTGCAAGATGGGCGGATGCCAGAGGCCAACCAGGTGACCTTAGCTCTCTCTTCCTGTACCTCCCTTCTTTCCTTTCTTTCTTCCTCTTCCCACTCTCCCCTCCCTCCTGCACCCCCTCCATTTCCCTCCTTTATTTTTCCCCTTCCCCACTCCCCCCAGATCCATTTTTGTGCTGGCTGATGGGGTTCTGGAAACTGATTAATCCAACCGAGTCATTGCTATGTGCTGATATTGGGCCCGTTTGGAGATAGAGTTGTCTTTTGTGCTGGCTAGGTAGAGCAAGCCCCGAGGTCTGGTTCCCTGAACTGCCCAGATGGGCAGAGAACTAGGTGTGCCACTGCTCAAACAGCCCAGCTGGTAGCCACTGGCTGATTCAGTCAAGATGAATAAGAAAGTTATTCGGAAATCAACTCCTCTCTGGAAGCTGTAAAATGGGGCTCTCCATCATCTGAGGAGCTTCACGTTTTCTTCTCTCTTGGTAACAAAGTCCAAATCAGTCAGTCCATAGTCAGTCAGTCATATTTATTGAGCGCTTACTATATGCAGAGCACTGTATTGAGAGCTTGAGAGAGTGCAATATAATAATAAACAGACACATTCCCTGCCCACAGTGAGTTTACAGTCTAGAGGGGAGTTTACAATTTAGAGATTGAAATTAATATAAAAAACGAACTTCTGGGAGTTTGTCATTGTTGTTTGATTTTTTGGGTTTGGGTTTTTTTTTTAAATGACAGTTGTTACTATGTCATTTTTTAAAATGACTATTAATTATTATGTGACAGGGTAAATTCAAGCTATTCAGGTTGGACACAGCCTCATACAGAGCTCACAATCTTATTCCCCATTTTACAGTTGAGGTAACAGAAGCACAGAGAAGTAATGAAGTGATTTGGTCAAGGTCACACAGCAGACATTGACTGTGAGCCCACTGTTGGGTAGGGACTGTCTCTTTATGTTGCCAACTTGTACTTCCCAAGCACTTAGTACAGTGCTCTGCACACAGGAAGCACTCAATAAATATGATTGATTGATTGATTGGTTGATTTGTCAGAGTCAGGATTAGAACCCAGGTCCTTCTGACTCCCACACCTGTGCTGTATCCTCTAGATAACATTGCTTCAGGAACGGTTTAAAGATAGGAAGTTCCTCGAGGGCAGGTAACTTCTTCCATGTCTTTAGACTTTAAGCTCCTTGTGGGAAGGCATCATGTCTACCAACTGTTTGGGTTAAGTGCTTAGTACAGTGCTCTTCACAAAGTAAGTGCTCAATAAATACGACTGAATGAATGAATGGGTTTTTTTATGGTATTTGTTAAACCCTTAGTATGTACCAGGCAAGCATTGGAGTAGATACAATAATAATAACAATAATAATAATGTTGGTATTTGTTAAGCGCTTACTATGTGCCAAGCACTGTTCTAAGCACTGGGGTAGATACAAGGTTGTCCCACGTGGGGCTCACAGACTTAATCCCCATTTTACAGATGCAGCAACTGAGACCCAGAGAAGTCAAGTGACTTGCCCAAAGTCACACAGCTGTTAAGTGGCAGAACCGGGATTAGGACCCATGACCTCTGACTCCCAAGCCTGGGCTCTTTCCACTAAGCCATGCTGCTTCTCTTTCTCTTTCTCTTCTCTTTCTCCAAGCAAACCTTGCTTTCTCCAAGCAAATCAACTTGGGCACAGTCCCTGTCCCTAGCTCACAGTCTGAATCCCCATTTTACAGATGAGGAAACTGAGACACCGAAGTGAAATGACTTGCCCAAGGTCACCCAGGAGACATTTGTCAGAGCCGGGATTTGAACCCAGGTCCTTCTGGCTCCCAGGCCTGTTCTCTATCCATTACGCCATGCTGCTTCTCACTGTTGTAATGTACTTTCCCAAGCACTTAGCACACAGTAAGTGCTCAATAAATACCATTGATTGATTAATTGATTGCTTCCCTGTACTCTCCCAAGCACTGAGTACAGTGCTTTATACTCAGTAGGTCCTCAGTAAATACGGACATACCCCACCATTCAGTGGGGCTATGTCCCAGGAAAATGTATTTGTATCATCATCATCAATCGTATTTATCATCATCAATCGTATTTATTGAGCGCTTACTATGTGCAGAGCACTGTACTAAGAGCTTGGGAAGTACAAATTGGCAACATATAGAAACAGTCCCTACCCAACAGTGGGCTCACAGTCTAAAAGGGGAAGACAGAGAACAAAACCAAACATACTAACAAAATAAAATAAATAGAATAGATATGTACAAGTAAAATAAATAAATAAATAGAGTAATAAATATGTACAAACATATATACATATATACAGGTGCTGTGGGGAAGGGAAGGAGGTAAGAAGGGGGGATGGAGGGGGGACGAGGGGGAGAGGAAGGAAGGGGCTCAGTCTGGGAAGGCCTCCTGGAGGAGGTGAGCTCTCAATAGGGCCTTGAAGGGAGGAAGAGAGCTAGCTTGGCGGATGGGCAGAGGGAGGGCATTCCAGGCCCGGGGGATGACGTGGGCCGGGGGTCGATGGCGGGACAGGCGAGAACGAGGTACGGTGAGGACATTAGCGGCGGAGGAGCGGAGGGTGCGGGCTGGGCTGGAGAAGGAGAGAAGGGAGGTGAGGTAGGAGGGGGCGAGGGGATGGACAGCCTTGAAGCCCAGGGTGAGGAGTTTCTGCCTGATGTGCAGATTGATTGGTAGCCACTGGAGATTTCTGAGGAGGGGAGTGATATGCCCAGAGCGTTTCTGGACAAAGATAATCCAGGCAGCAGCATGAAGTATGGATTGAAGTGGAGAGAGACATGAGGATGGGAGATCAGAGAGAAGGCTGATGCAGTAGTCCAGACGGGACAGGATGAGAGCTTGAATGAGCAGGGTAGCGGTATGGATGGAGAGGAAAGGGCGGATCTTGGCAATGTTGCGGAGCTGAGACCGGCAGGTTTTGGTGATGGCTTGGATGTGAGGGGTGAATGAGAGAGCGTATCATAAACTGTGGGGTATGTTTTTCCAAAGACCTGCGTTTATTTATAAAAGAAGTTCAACGCATCAAATCACAATATTAAATAGATGAGGAGTTGAAATATGATTGAGTCTTTGCAGGAGGCTGCAGTACGTAGACAATCGTTTTCCTGATTGAGAGAGTGGTTTTTCAACTTAGCAAAGAATGTATTCAATTTAGGTTGAACTGCGGCTCTCTTCTTTTCTACTCGAAGTACTTTTCAGCAGGCTAACTCCTTCTGAACACCTCCGTGTACCACCGAGCTTTATCAGGGTCTTCTTCAATCATGTTTATGGGTTCATCCACTTTCTGGAAACTCTGATGCCTGACTTTTTAATTCCCAGATTTTTGCCGACGGTGGAGAAACCATGACTTCTTCCTCATCGGGTTCAGCACCTCGTAATGAAGCACTGGATGGTCAAAGCTTGATGGGGTCCCCAGTGGACAATGACTCCTTTGAATGAGATGCAATTAACTCGTTGACATTTGTATCAACCATTTCTAAATCGTTGCCCCAATAGTTCAACAACTATTCTTAGAGGCCTCTGCTTAGAGGGTTCTTCAGTGTCTTGAAATTCTGGCCCACACTGTGGGCGGAACTTCCTCCAACATCCATCCATTGAAAGGCCTGTGCCCTTTCAATTTTGGCCCCGCTGTTCCATACCCTGTAATCCAGGGTATGCCTTTATCATTGGTTCACACCCCATTCTGCAATCGTTCCCCCAACAAAATAGCCAGAAGTGTCCTGCCTGTCCCAGAGAGCGGTCCAAATCCTTGCAGCCATGGGCGGCAAATGGAGGAACCAGGATTAGAACCCAGGTCCACTGACTGCCAGTCCCATTCTTTCCACTGGAGCACACTGCTTCTCAGTGTGGGTATTTCCTTCTATTCTTCCTGTTGCTGCTATCTGTAAATATCTTTTTAGCGGTTTGAGAGCCACAGGGCCTGTGTCTTCCTGCTGCAGTAGCATGGCCTGGTGGAAAGAGAATGAGCCTGAGAGTCAAGGGTTTTAATCCTGGCTCTGCCACTTGCCTGCTGAGTGACATTGGGCAAATTGCTTTATTTCTCTGGGCCTCAGTTTTCTCATCTGTAAAATGGAGATTCATTGTTTATTTTCACTTCTACATAGACTGCAAGCACCATGTGGGACATGTTTGAAGTGATTATCTTGTTTCTGCCCCAGTGCTTAATACAACACTTGGCACGTAATAAGCATTTAACAAATATCACAATAATAATTATTATCATTTACACTATTAAGCCATAATACAGTGCTTCACCTTAAGTAGGTGCTCAAAAAATTCCACTGGTGAATCGCTTGATTGAAGAGTTGGGATTCAGGGGCAGTTTGGAAATTTCCCTTGGACGGAGCTTAGTGTAGGGTGGGAGAAGAGAACAGAGAGTTAAGAGGAAGGCAGCTGATATAGAGTCTTGAAGAGATGGTCAGGGCCAGGAGAGAGCCAGTGAAAATTTTTAACGCGCTCCAAGATCATTCAGTGCTATGTTAATTAGATGGAAGAGGGGAGAGACTTAGAGAGATCAGTAAGAAGGCTGTTACCAAAGAAGCATGGCCCAAAGGAAAGAGCATGGGCCTAGGAGCCCAAGTGCTTGGGTTTTAGTCCCAGCCCTGCCACTCATCTGCTGTGTGGTCTTGGGCCAGTCACTTAACTTCTCTGTACCTCAGCTACCTCATCTGTAAAACGGGGGTTAAATCCTCCTCCCTCCAATTTAGGTTGTGAGTCCCATGAGGGACAGGGGCTGGTTCTAAATTGATTATCTTGTATCTACCCCTATGCTTAGAACAATGCTTGACACATAAGATACCATTAAAAAAAGCTACCCTGAAGGAGATGAAAGTTTGCACCAAGGTGGTTTTTGTCAGGGGGGAGAAGATGGGGCATGTCTGTGAAATACTGTAGCTAAATATAGAAATAAACAAATTTGATTGATAAAGGAAAAACTAGCAGGATTTAGACAAAATATCGGAATGAGGAATCAGTGTTCCAACAGTAGAGGGAGTAAGGGTCTAATTCCCTCTTGCAGTTAGGGAAACTGATCCCCCAAGAAGGGGGACACTTTTTTGTGGTATTTGTTAAGTGCTTACTATAATAATAATGATAATTTTGGTGTTTGTTAAGCACTTACTATGTGCCAAGCACTGTTCTAAGCACTGGGGGACATACAAGGTAATCAGGTTGTCCCAGGTGGGGCTCACAGTCTTAAATTTTCCATTTTCCAGATGAGGTAACTGAGGCCCAGAGAAGTTAAGTGACTTGCCCAAAGTCACACAGCTGATAAGTGGCAGAGCTGGGATTAGAACCCATGACCTCTATGAGCCAAGCACTGTATTAAACACACATGGGTAGATACAAGATAATCAGATTGGACACAGCCCCTGTCCCAGCTGGGGGATGAGGTACAGATGAGGTAACTGAGGCCCATGGAAGTGAAGTACCCAAGGTCACACAGGAGACAAGTGGCAGAGCGGGGATTAGAACCCAAGTTCTTCTGTTTCCCAGGCCTGGGCTCTAGCCACTAGGCCACGCAGCTTCTTGCTCAGAGTTAAATTGGGACCACGTCAGGTTTCCTGACTCTCAGAGTAATATTTTCTCCCTGGCGGCTTCCTTTTATCTTTCACATTTTAATAGGGAAACTGAACAAAAGAATCTCTCCACTTTAAGATGGAAATGCTCCAGGTTCCTAGAGAAGAAATGCCCATGGAGTTGACTTTAAAATTGGATTTTGGGGAAGTCAGGTCAAGTGTGGCAAAGATTAAATTATGGAAATTTCCTCTCTGCTACCACGAGGACAGGAACCACATATGCCTTTCCGATGGGGGTTTTAAAAAAAAAATCTGTCTTATTAGGTATTCAAGTGCCTACAGCTGTTCTGTGGGAATGTAATAGAATTACTGTAATAAATAGAAATGAAGTAGGAGCCCCTTCCTGCAGCTGGTTGCATTGTTTGATGCGTTGGCAGCTCGGTAAATGTCCGCACTAACATGTTTAATGCAGAACTGAAGAATACAATTATGTAGGGCATTTAAATTTTATTAACTTAGCTCCTAATGCAGTACTCAGTGGAAAAATGGCTCTTTCCTAACAGAGCTAGGGGACCCAGGGGTCCGCAGATCTTTTCTTCATCTTACCTTTCTCTTCGTCAAGCGAGGAACATCAAGTCTGGGATGGATTCAGGTGAATGATGGATTGGAGTCCCAAAGGTAGCTTTCCGCTTCTACCCTTCTAAGACCTCATCTCCTCCAGGAAGCCTTCCCTGATTAAGCCCTCATTTCCCCTAGCCACCCTCCCTTCTGCATCATCTTTGCACTTGGCTGTTTGCCCCTTAAGAGCTCTGATACTCACTCTGACCTCACACCACTTAGGTACCTATCCCTATGCTCTACTCTTTCTTCTAGGTGTAATTCATTTTATTGTCTGTAAGAATAATAATAATGATGGTATTTAAGTGCTTACTGTGTGCCAGGGACTGTACTAAACGCTGGGGTGGACACCAGCAAATCAATTTGCCACGGTCCCGTCCCAGGTGGGGCTCACAGTCTCAATCCCCATTTTACAGATGAGGTAACTGAGGCACAGAGAAGGGAAGTGACTTGCCCAAGGTGACACAGAAGCCAAGTAGTGGAGTCCATGACCTTCTGACTCCTAGGCCTGTGTCCTATTAACTATCTTCCCTTGTAAATTGTGGGTGGGGACCTCCCCTACCAACTCTATTGCATTGTCCTTTCTCAAGTGCTTAGTAAAGTGTACACAGTAAGCACTCAGTAAATAACACTAATTGATTACCCTGTGCCTCACCTGAGGGGGGAGTGTGGGGGCAAGACCTCAATCTCCACACCCCTTAATGGACAGGAATTCTTATATCAGCCCAATCCCTGCTCTGCCCCCTTGTCTGCTGTGTGACCTTGAGAAAGTTACTTAAATTCTCTGTGCCTGTTACCTCATCAGTAAAATGGTGATTAACACAGTCCTGTTCCATGCGGGGCTCATAGTCTCAATCCCCATTTTACAGATGAGGTAACTAAGGCACAGAGAAGTGAAATGATTTGCCTAAGGTCATACAGCAGACAAGTGACAGACCGGGGATTAGAATCCAGGTCCTTCTGACTTCTAGCCCTGTGCTCTATCCACTAGGCCATGCTGCCTGGCTTGATTAGCGTGTATCTATCCCAAAGCGTAGTAGTGCCTGGTACATAGTAAGAGCTTAACAAATATCATTTAAAAAAACTGGAGTGGAGATGTTTCAAAGTTCATTGTTCAGATATTTGTCAGAATTTTTTTGGCACAGAGCGGAACAACAATATACACATCTGTAGCCTATACAATGCTTTCCATACAGTAAGTGCTCAATAAGTTCAATTGAATGAATGAATCTCCTGTCTTCCCTTTAGACTGTAAGCTCCTTTAGGGCTGTGACTTCATTAGACTGGCACAGGTTTTTAATAATAATAATAATAGGTGTGGTATTTGTTAAGTGCTTACTCTGTGCCAAGCGCTGGGGTCGAATACAAGCAAATAGGGTTGGACAGCATTGCTATGCAGTGTGTCTCGACTAGGCAAGCTTCCGGAGCCAGGGAACCGTCTTGGGTTAATTTCCTCTGAACTGTGCTCAGCGGCCCCGGGACCCAGGGGGATGCTTAATGGTAGACTCTACAAGAGGCAAAACATCCATTTGAAAAGAAACCCATACCAGAAATCACATTTTTTAATGTCAGCCTCAAACGAATGTAGAAGGAACTTGCAGCTAGTATCTTTTGTCCCTATTTGGCAAAGAGGTAAAAACTAATTTGATTAAGATCATTCAGGTAGGGATTTAGGGCCCTGAGGCTGGTCCTGGAGCTTCTTGCGTGGGTGAGTCTTCCCGGTTGTCAGTCGAGTCTGGGAGGGCTAGCGGGTCTGCTGAGTTGACCCTCTCACCCAAACACTATTAATTGCCTGGATTCTACTGGGATTGATGTCCAGCCACGACTTGTTTGCCGATCTGATACCAGCCTGCGGAATTCGGCAGGCTCTTACCATCGTCACCGTAAATAAGGATCAGCTTCAGACTTTTGGTTATCCTGAGGTGGTGAAAAAGTTGGCACTCCCCTCTGTATGATGTCATTTTATCACACTGCAGGCATAGGCCGTAAAATGGTGTTGCATGCAACATGCAACGTTTTACAGCTGTCTGCTCAAGACAGTTCTGCCGCTACTGCCCCTCCCCTGGACTGATTGCCCTGGGCAGCTCGGCTCCGGATTCCCTAGCTTCTGCCCCAATAATAATAACAGTGGCATTTGTCTAGGTCGAGCACTGTGCTAAATGCTAGGGTACAGTACAGTCAGATCAGACAAATTCCCTGCCCCACACTGGGTTCACAGTCTAAAGGAGAAGCACACCAGGTATTTAATTGCCATTTTACAGAAAAGGAGACTGAGGACAAGGGAAGTTAAGTGACTTGCCCAGTGTCGCGCAACAGAAACATGGCAGAGCTGGGATGAGAACCCAGATCTCATGACTCTTAATCCCCTGGTCTTTGAGAAGCAGCATGACCTGGTGGAAAGGGCGTGGACCTGCGAGTCAGAGGACCTGAGTTCTAATCCCAGCTCCTCCATTTGTTGGCTGTGTGACCTTGGGCAAGTCACTTCACTTCTATGGGCCTCAGTTTCCTCATCTGTAAAATGGAGATAAAGACTGTGAGCACCATGTGGGACAGGGACTGTGTCCAAACAGATTATCTTAACTACCTCAGGACTTAGTATCATGCCTGGCATATAGTAAACGCCTAACAAATACCATAATAATAATAGTTATTATTATTATTATGTAGCATATGGACTGTGTCCAACCTGATTAGCTTGTATCTACCCCAGCAGTTAGTATAGTGCCTGGCACGTAGTAAGCGCTTAACAAATAACAGCAACAACAAAAAAACAACCAGGGAGGGCCATTAGCTACCTCTTTCATAAGATACAGAAAATGGTTTCTTCCACTTTATGTGATGAGAATGTGATGCTTTAGAATTTCCAACAAAACAGATTTGTGGAGCAGAGTGAGGTGGAGAATTGAGGGCCTGGTCGGATCTCTAGACTGAGCCCGTTGTTGAGTAGGGATTGTCTCTATTTGGTGCCAAATTGTACTTTCCAAATGCTTAGTACAGTGTTCTGCACACAGTAAGCACTCAATAAATACAGTTGAATGAATGAACACATCTAGTGAATTGTCAGGCAACGAGATTGACCAACCCTGTTGAGAGGTAAAAGGATTGAATCCTTCTATCCATTGCATCCCAGAGTTGCTTTTCATCAGTCCAGTTTGTTCAATAGCCATGAATGATAGAGAGGCTGGCGTAGGCTTTCCTGCCAGTTCTGCAGTACTCTGATACTTCAGGTTGCCCCCACAGTGTAGCTCCAGGCTTAGGCCACCCTGGTGTCCATTACGAGTTTCACATTTATAGGGTAACAATAATAATGATGGCATTTGTTAAGTGCTTACTATGTGCAAAGCACTGTTCTAAGTGCTGGGGGAGATACAAGGTGATCAGGTTGTCCCACGTGGGGCTCACAATCTTCATCCCCATTTTACAGATGAGGTCACTGAGGCACAGAGAAGTTACGTGACTTGCCCAAAGTCTCACAGCTGACAAGTGGCAGAGCAGGGATTTGAACCCATGACCTCTGAATCCCAAGTCCTTGCTCTTTCCACTAAGCCACGCTGCTTCTCTGTGAGCCACGCTGCTTCTCCGTAATCTGCAAGGCCTAGCGGAAAACGTGCCAGGCTGGGAGTCTGAGGACTGGGTTCTAATCCCGGCTCCACCACTTGCCTGCTTTGCGACCTTAGCCAAGTCACTTTTAACTTACCTGTGCCTCAATTTCTTCATTTACAAAATGGAGATTCAGTACATGTTCTCTGTCCCCCTTAGACCGTGAACCCCATGTGGGAGAGGGACTATGTCTGACCTGCTGATCTCATATCTGCCCCAGCACTTAGTACAGTGCTTGGTTATATAGTAAGCGCATATCAAATACGATTATCATTATGATTAAAGTGACCTTTTAAGGGAAAACCAGCAAAGTATAATGTTTTAAAAAACTAAGGGGCCTCAGAGCTCCTTGCCCCACCTGGCAGTGGAGGTGGATTTTCTCTCCCCATCTTCCTTCTGCCCACCATCAAAAGCAGGTAGCAGAGCTGAGATCCCATCTCCCTCCTCCTGGCGTCCTCATGAAAGTCAATCAGTCATTCTTATTTATTGAGCACTTACCGTGTGCAGAGCGCTGTACTAAGCACTTGGAAGAGGACACTACAACAACAATAAACAGACACATTCCCTGCCCACAATGAGCTTACAGTCTAAAAGGAAGAAGACAAAAGAGGATCTTCTGGGTTGCACCCTCTTCACACCACCTTCTGTGAAGGGGTGAGGGTAGTTGGAGTGTATCCAACCCCCTCCTGGCTGCCAGTCAATTAGGGGTATGTATTGAGCACTTACTATGTACAGAGCACTGTACTAAGTACTTGGGAGACAATAAGCTCTAAAACATTTCTGCTTCACTCCCCATTGGGCCTCTTGGCTCTGTGGCCTCCTCCACTGCTTGCCACTACTCCCCACACGACTCGGGGATTATTATAATAACAATAATAATCGTATACAAGATAATCAGGTCCCATATGATGATGATGATGATGGTATTTGTAAAGCGCTTACAATGTGCCAAGCACTGTTGTAAACGCTGGGATAGATCCAAGTTTATCAGGTTGTCCCACATGGGGCTCACAGTCTTAATCCCCGTTTTACAGATGAGGTCACTGAGGCACAGAGACATTAAGTGACTGGCCCAAAGTCACACAGCTGACAACTGGCGGAGCTGGGATTAGAACCCATGACCTCTTACTCCCAAACCCAGGCTCTTTCCACTGAGCCACGCTGCTTGTCTATGCAGCTCCCAGACCTATGGGGCTCCCAGACCACGTAGGAGGGAGAACAGGTGTCAGTTTCCCACAGATGAGGAAACTGAGGCCCAGAGAAGCGACTTGCCCAAGGTCACACAGCTGATAAGTGGCGGAGCCGGGATTTAGAACCCAGGCCCTCAGACTCCCTGGCATGTGCTCTTTCCACTAGGCTATGCTGCCCATACGTGGAACTGGAAGCAGGTCGTTTGGACAGGGGTAGGAGCCTCCAGCCACCCCCCACCCCAACCGGGAGCAGCGATTCCGCGGCTCAGCAGCGGACCCAAGGGGTTAACCTCAGAACTTGGGCTGTCAGGTTGCCAGAGTCCAGAGGCAAGCCAAGGACATGGCGTGCCACTCTAGTTTCCCCAGGGGGGATTGGCCAAGGGCCCAGAACTCCCAGGGTACGAGGAGCGAACAGGCCTGCAGTATCTCCCAGCTAACCTCCGGCCGGGGTTTGCGATGAAGCTGCAGGAGGGGGTTGGCAACTCTTTCTTATCACGGTCCCTCAAATGCTCCCCAGACCCCCCATTCCTCTGCACCTCTTTTCCCTTCCTTCCAGAGACCGAGGGCTGTGGGCCTCTCTTCTCCCTGGCACCAGGGTGCTTGGAGTCGGGCAGGCGGCGGGGGCCGGGGGGAGGCAGGTACAGAGTGGCCAGGATTGCAGAGGAACTCTGGCATCACTTTGGGCATTTAAAAGCCCGTGCAGGTCTCCGCTTAGGCAAATGTCTCAGGTTTTATCCCGGCCACCGGCCCCGAATGTGTCCGTAATGAAAATTAAATTCAATCAACCAAGGCCCTCGTTTTGGTAAATTGGCCTAACTGGCAGCCACAGAATAAATGACACCTAATTACCGCTCGGGGAAGTTCATACAGAAATCCTTAGCCGTGCGATGATCGTGCGGAAACACCATCGGCGTCGGGAAACGAACAAGATGCCGGCTGTAGGAAACTGTAATTACAGCGGACTGACATACTGTGAGCTATTTATGATAATGAAGCGGTGCATCAAATCAAATTAACCTTAGTTATTTAACATGGAACGCACCCAGGGCCTGTCTCCACAGACGTGCGATCCCAACGTAGAGCCAGCCCCTCTAGGTAGCTGGCTCCTCGAGCGGCGGCCGGCTGACAGAGCCTGGGGTCTGAGACGGGGTTAGCGGAAGGGGTTAGTGGACAGGGCTGTGACTGATGCAATGGGTAGGACCCTCTCAGGCAGGGCGTGTTGGGGGAGAAGCTCGAGGGTCTCACCCCTCCAGAGAGCCTCGCTGCAGCTGGTTAACCCTTCCACTCCCTCCCTCACTCCCTCGCTCCTGGAAAAAAACAAAAAACCACCTGGCGGGAGACTGATAATCGTCTCCTCCACTGACAGCACCAGGTAGCACAGCATCCGTTTCGGTTCCTCTCCCACCGCCCCCAACCCTGTCACCCCTTTCCCACATCCTCCCTTCCCTCTTCCCTCCTCAATCCACCCTTCCCTCCCCCTCAAAGTATCCAGGTTCCCTTTCTCCTTCCCCAGTTATGCCTGCCTCTCTGTGCTGCCGTGTCTCTCCTGCCTCTGGACCGGAGCCAGGGAAAGGTCAGTATCCCATCCCAGGAGGAGTTAACCAAAGCGAAGGGGTTGTTTTTCTCTAGTCTCAGAGTCATCCACTTGAGTCAATGCCAACGGGCCCGCGTCGCCTGGTGTCTGAACAGGCCGCTCTGCCGCATCTCCTCGAAATGTGAAGGATGCAAGCGCGACTTGCCCTTTTTAAGAGGGTGATTTGGGGGGCACTGGTTTTCGGCGCCTTTCTTCTCCTCCAGAAGGCATCTCTCTTCCCCGGAGGGACATTTTTCCTTCAAATCCCCTCGTCCTGACAGGTAAGGAGCCTGGGGAAAGCTCCCCTCGAGGCTGGGGAGGAGCAGAGGGAACATAGCAGAAAAACAAGGACCCCGGGGTGGTCTGCGTTGTTATTCCAGCCCGCGGGAAAATGGGCTGCGGACCCAGTGAAGGGATTGATTTTAGCTTCAGCTCCTGGAGTCTCCTTATTACCGGCTTGTCAGAGAAGCTGGGTGGGCAGAGCTGTCAAGGCAATCTCATTCTAAGAGTGAGTTGCAGGGGAGAGAGGAGGAGTCATTATCTCTTCTGCTACTGTGATAGATTTTGGGGGGAGGATCGGGTTCCTGGGCTTTTTCAGATTGCTTTTCAAAAAGGCAAGCTGCATCTCTTTGTGCAGTTGTGCCTGACCAATAGTTCCCTCATCAGAGCAGGCAAAGTAGCTTTTGAAAGAACAGAGACTTGATCTGGATGAGCTAAAGCAGTCCTCTTGAAAGTTAAAAGTGGCCCAGAACCAGTAGACAGCTTTGAGTAAACCAGGATTGGTCAGTGGGGTCGGCCCAGAATTGCCCTTTAAAAATAAAACAGCTTCTCAAGAACTAGAACCAAAACTGCACCTCCTTTAATGTACAGGGGGGAAAAAAAGCAGGAAAGAATGAAGACTGGCAGATCACATTTGGATGGATCAGGCTGCCTGAAGTCCACAATCCCCTGTCAGCATTTTCTCAAGCAACTATGTAAAAATGATCATCTGATGGAAAAATTATAAGCTGCTTTTCAGTTGAAAGTTCCCTCCTTCTGTGACTCAATGTAGTTGACAAATTACTTGAATGCATGCAACCAGAAATGTCAAGTTTTTGGACTCTGCTTCATTTCCTTTCTTGGCTACTTACTTTCCTTTGTATTGGCTATCTCTGCCCCGCCACCCCCCACCCCCACCCCGCCGCCACCCTGCCGCCCCCAAAAAAAGGTAAAAATCAAAGAGTTCATCGCTTAAATAGTTGAAACGGGTTTATTTTCAGGTTTACAACCCCAAAATCGCGTTCATTTTGAGTTCTGCATTTACAGTCATCCTGGAGACCTGAAGAAGTTTTATTAATTAGTAAAGAAAGCATTTAATGAGGGTGTGTTACTTCGATCATCTAGATCCGCGAGCCCTTTGTGATAAAGGATAAAGGGATGGAGGGAATTTTATTGTTATAAACCAGTTTGGTGCTGGTTCAGGTGTGGTTAATAGACCGGAAGTTAAATCTGACTTGTTTTTTTCAAATGCAAAGTTGTCATGGATGGAAGAAAAGCCTCTGATTTTTCAGAGTCTTGTTCTCTGTTTTTTTTATTTTGGGGGGGAGGTTGTTTTTGTTTCTGCACTGTAGACTGTGGGTTTCCTTCTACATCAGGTACAGGCAGAAATAGGGAAGCTAAGTTAATGGAGATCGTGGCTGGGGCGGGGGGAGTCAGAAGGGCAGTGGAAATCAGGGACATTTGGGTTAAGGCCAGTGGAGGGTGAAGGCATAAATGCATCTGGGATGGGAGCAGAGATAGAATGAGGCACAAATCATCTTTCTGGTGAGCGTCCCCCAGGTGATAGGTCTGAGTAGCTTGAATATAAAAAGAACTGATTAAATTGTAATGGGTTCAATGTGAAGGCTTCAACAGTTGCAGCTGAGCTGACTCGTGATTCCTATACCTGGATGTCCTTTTTCTCTCCTTATTCCAAGGCATCCCAGCTCTGCCATTTTGCCTCCATGAAGAGTCAATCGATCAATCAGTTAGTTGTATTTATTGAGTGCTTACTGCGTGGAGAGCACTGTACTAAGCGCTTGGATAATAGAACTCTGTACAATAGAACAGAGTTGGTAGATGGGTTCCCTCCCTACAATGCGCTTGCAGTGTTGATCCGTGTGGCTCCATCCTGGCTCTTGGCTGAGGTAACACATTGAAAAAGTGGATTGGTGGCATGAGAAACAGTGTGGCCCAGTGGATAGAGCACAGGCCTGGGAGTTAGAAGGACCTGGGTTCTAATCCCATCTCTGTTACTTGGCTGCTGGATGACCTTGGGTAAGTCACTTCGCTTCTCTGTTCCCTCATCTGTAAAATGGGGATTAAGATTGCGAGCCTCAGGTAGGATGGGGACTGTGCCCAATCCACAATTTGCTTGTATCCACCTCAGCACTTACCAGAGTGTCTAGCACATGGTAAGCGCTTAACAAATATCACAATTGCCACAATTATTATAGGGCTGGCACGGGATGTAATGGAAGGGCTAAAAGGACTGTGTGCAGTTCATTTGGGCTTCTCATCAGGAGAAGAATTGACCCTTGGTACTCCATCACTGGTGTTCAGGAAGTAAGGGAGAGAAGATTTCCCCTAATCCCCTTTAAATGGCCTCCAAATGAGGAGCTCTAGCACAGATGACTAATGCCAGACATGATTAAACTAATTTAGGCCACGGAACTTTGATAGACATTTCCCAAACCCAAACCCTGCCTTGAATCCGTCTCCGATTATCAGTGTAGGAGTGAGGGCCTGGGGTTGGTTTGGGTTGGGGGCGGGAAGCGCAGTCTTGAGAAAGACAGAGCGTGTGTGTCTGTCTGGAAATGAGGAGGCAGGGAATGTTTTCATTGTTTGTGAAGAGGAGTTGGCACTGAATAAACATTCATAGCTCCCTTTTCCCTCCTCCCCTCCTCTCTTCCCCCCACCCAGGTCTGGAAGGATGTCAACCCTGGCCCTGGACCAAAAGGACTCGGCCCTTTCCCCCATCCCAGATTGGAGGATCAGGCTGGGGCTGTAAAGGATGCAAATACTAAACTCCTCAGTCTATCCATCAATCAATCAATCGGTCATGTCTCTTGAGGGCTTACTTTGTGCAGAACACTGTATTAAATGCCTGGGAATCGGTAGACGTGTTCCCTTCCCACAAGGGAGCTTACGGTTGAGTCCTCCAGTAGGGTCAAGGGAGATCAGGAAGAAGAAAAGCTGCATATCTCAGGCGGCGTTCCTGGCTGTGGGCTGAAACGGTTCTATTATTATTATCTAGTGCCGTCGAGTCGTTTCTAATTCATAGCGACTCTATGAATATATTTTCTCCAGAACGTCCTGTCTTCTGCCATAATCCATAGCTTTGCTAACAGTTTTTCCATTATCGTTGTTAACGATAGCAAAACTGCTTCGCTACATATGAAAACACCGAAAACAAACGGAGTGACAAAAATCCGGGGAAGAGCCTTTCTAATCCATCCATCAATCAATCAATGGTATTTATTGAGTGCCTACTGTGTGCTGAGCACTGTATTAAGTATTTGGGGGAGTACAATACAACAGAGTTGGTACACATGTTCCGTGCTCACAACGAATTCACAGTCCAGGGGAGACTCATTAATATAAATAAATAATTTATAATTTATAGATATGTGCATAAGTGCTGTGGGGTTGGAGGTGGGGTGAAAAGTGCCCAAAGGACACTTCCCACTACCACATGCTTGTTTATCATTTCTAATGTTATTATTAATAATAATATTAATGGCATTGGTTAAGTATATACTACATGTCAAGTACTGTACTAAACACTGGGATAGAAAAGAGATAATCAGGTCAGACACTGTCCCTGTCCTACATGGGACTCCCAGCCTAAAAATCCCTGCCATCTGCCAGTCCATCCAACTGCATTCCCTAATAATAATAATACTAATTATTAAGCATTTACTATGTACCAAGTGCTGTCTGTGCTAAGCCCTAGGGTAGATACAATCAGGTCAGACACAGTCTCTGTCCGTCATGAGGTTCACAGCCTAAGTGGGAGGGGAGAACAGGCATTTCAACCTCATTTTACAGGTGAAGAAACTGAGGCACAGAGAAGGCAAGCAAATCGCCCAAGATCACACAGCAGGCAAGAGGCAGAGCCAAGACAGGAATCAAGGTCTCCTAACTCCTAGGCCTTTCCACTAGGCCAACCTGCACCCTTTATTCTCTCAAGGTCAAGAAATTTATTCTCTTCTCCTCACCTTCTTAATCCCTTATCTTATGCTCCCTGTTTCCCCACTCTTAAACTGGATTTGGGGAGTGGGGAATTTGGTTGGGAGAGTGAGAAGGGAAGCAAGAGGATTTGCAAGTCTTGAAAAAAAATATTTATGAGCGACAGGAATTGGAATTATTTTGCTTGGATAAAAGATGGCGGAGGAGAGGCTTAGTACAGTAATGTTTTCCAAATCCATCGAGGTCAGTTGAGAGAAAATGATCCCCAGCACCTCTGCGGAGAGGACAAGAAAAACATTAAACTGCAGCATGAGGGATTAAGTGTGTGTGATATGAAAAGTTTTCTTGTGAAAATGAGAACTGTTCAGTGCTGGAATGTATTTCTGAAAGAAGTTTGGAATCTCTTTCATAAATAAGAAAGAATCTCACCTGGTGGGGATGTTGGTGGTTAGAGTTGGTCGGAGTTTTCAGGCCTTTTTGAGGAAAATACCAGTGAGGTTATCCCAGGCCCCAAATCAGTGCCACTGGGAACACTGGGAACACCGGAATGGGAATGGTGGGAGCTGATAGTCCCAGAATAGACATGTAAACAATAACCTTTGGAATAAGCAAACATTTAAAGAACAGGGACCCTCTTACATTACAGAGATTCAGCAGTGATCTAAAGAAAATGGATAATAATAATTATGGTATTTATTAAAGGCTTGGTATGTGCCAAGTACTGTTCTAAACGCTGGGGTAGATATAAGTTAATCAGGTTGGACACAGTCCCTGTCCCACGTGGGGTTTATACTCCTAATCCCCATTTTGCAGATGAGGTAACTGAAGCCCAGAGAAGTGAAGTTACTCGCTCAAGGTTACACAGTAGACATGTGGTGAAGCTGAGATTAGAACCCAGGTCCATCTGACTCCCAGGCCTGTGCTCTATTCATTAAGCCATGCTGCTTCAAGCACACAGGTGATCCTCAGCTTCCCTTAGTACAGCAAACACTGCTGTGATGGACTTGAAAACTATAAAATTCCATTAATGGAACTAACAACGGCAATAATTAGGGCACTTAATTGCTACCTGTGTCCTAAGCCCTGGGGTAGATACAAGATTCTGAGTTCAGACACAGTCCCTGCAACTAATGGGACTTACAGCCTACCTTATTCCCCTTTTACAGATGAGAAAACTGAGGCCCAGAGATGTTATGACTTGCCCAAGGTCATACTGTAGGCCAGTGACTGAGTTGAGATCCAAACCCAGGTCTCCTGATTCACACTCCTATACTCTTTCCACTAGGCCACACTGCCTCTCTTTTTTTCAGCTGGTCAGAAAGTACAGACTTAAGGCAGACTTGCCCCAAGACCCCTTGAATATTTGATTTGGTAAACCCCTTCATTAAAAGGGAAAGGCTGCCACTATTGAAGCATGTTTTTTTTAACTATTTGTCCTCCATTAACTCACTGTAGGAAGTGTCATCAACAGATAACACTTCCTAGTTTTGTCTCATTGCTAACTCCTTATCAAGATCTAGCCATTCTTTGTAGTCCACAGCCAAAGACTTTATTAATCAGTCATTGGCACTTACTGTGTGCAGAGCACTTTACTAAGCACTTGGGGTGTAAACTCACTGTCTCTAGACTGCAAGCTCTTTGTGGGCAGGGAACATGTCTACCGATTCTGTGGTATTGTAATAATAATAATAATGACATTTGTTAAGCGCTTACTATGTGCGAAGCACCGTTCTAAGCGCTGTGGGGGATACAAGGTGATCAGGTTGTCCCACATGGGGCTCACAATCTTAATCCCCATTTTACAGATGAGGTAAATGAGGCACAGAGGAGTTAAGTGACTTGTCCAAAGTCACACAGCTGACAAGTGGCAGAGTCGGGATTAGAGCCCATGACCTCTGGCTCCCAAGCCCATGCTCTCTCCACTGAGCCAAGCTGCTTAGTACTCTCCCAAATAGTACAGTGCTCTGCAACTAGTAAGTGCTCAATAAATGCCATTGATTGATTGGTAGAATGCAATAGAATAGGTGGACATGATCCCTGCCTCCAGGGTGCTTGCAATTTAATGATGTGGATCCTGATGTCACTGAAGTCTGGTTTATTCCATTATAAAAAAACATTCCTCCAAACCATCTGGAAGATTGTTAAACTCCAACAATGTACATTTTGCCCATTTTATTTGTCCCTTGACTGTGTAGACAAAGCTAATCTACTGCTTTATTGTGACATGATTCACATTTGCTGATGAATAACCCAAATCGTCTAGGTAGACCACTGATCCAAATGAGATCCGGTCAACTGGTCCATATGTAGGGGCTCCTGCAACTGTAAGCACTTCCACTTGAGCGTAAGCTCCTTGAGAGCAGGGATCATGTCTACCATGGCCCTAGTGGAAAGAGCACAGGCCTGGGTGAGAGAGGACATGGGTTCTAGTGCCAACTCTGCCAGCTGTCTGCTGTGTGACCTTGGGGAAGTCATCTCACGTCTCTGTGTTCCCTCATCCTCAAAAATGGGGATTCAATTCCTGTTCTACTCCCACTTCGACGGTGAGCCCCTTCTGGCTTGGATACTTTGTCCTACCTGGTTAACTTGTATCTATCCCAGCAGTTAGAACAGTAACTTCACTGTGCCTCAGTTAGCGCATCTGTAAAATGGGGATTAAAACTGTGAGCCCCCCTGTGGGACAACCTGATCACCTTGTAGCCTCCCCAGTGCTTAGAACAGTGCTTTGCACATAGTAAGTGCTTAACAAATACCATTATTATTATTATTGTTATTACTTGACATTCATTCATTCAATCGTATTTATTGAGCGCTTACTGTGTGCAGAGCACTGTACATGTAGTAAGAGCTTAACAAATATAATAATAACAACAATAATAATAATACCACCAACCCTGTTGTATTGTACTCTCCCAAGTACTTAGTACAGTGTCATGCACACAGGGGTTGCTCAGTAAATACCACCGATGGATTGATAGAGAGGCCATGTACCTCCGCCACCAGGAGTTTCCTTGCTGTAGTACAGCTTCATTCACTCTCGAATTGAAACTTTCAACAGTGAAGCAGAGACTTCACCCTCGTCGCCTCCAATTTCTCTATCCCGGACATTTCTAAATAAGGATCTAGCTTCGTTGTCCATTTCTTGGATGGGATAAATAGGACTAATAAATCCCAGAAAGCTGTCATATGTCTGCCTCCCCCATCAGACCGGAAGCTCCTTTTAGGTAGGAAAGGTGTCTTGTGCTCCCGTTGTCCTTTCCCAAACACTTAGTACAGTGTATTTCATTAAGGTACTCAATCAGTGCCATTACTACTACTGATACTTATGAAACTGGACCCGTCTCTGCCTGGCTAATGGCTCCTGCAGTTGAATTGGTATAAATCCGTCCTGAAAAAGGGAGAATCCAGGTGAGAGAACATTTTCTGGTTCAGCTGCGTAAAAGGAAGCCCGATCAGGCCTGCTGCTTCTGCCTCTTCCCCCACTGACGTAGTCGTGCTCTCTGCAGTGGGCCAAAACTTAGAGCTCAAGACTCAGGATTTCCTGAATGAGTTTCCACAAGGTCTGAAAAATCGCTTTTGCCTCTGCGTCTCCAAGTAGAAAAATAACTTAGATTCAGCTGGTTGGCTCTGGCCCGAGCCGTTTGAAGGTGGCAGGACAATGCTTTAGTGTGTGTGAGTGAGGTATTTGTTAGGCTTTACAATGCTCACGCACTGTACTAAGCACTGGGGAGGGTACAAACTAATCAGGTTGGACACAGTCCATGTTCCACGTGGGGCTTACAGTCTTTGATGAATGGCATTTTCAGGCCTGGGTCGGAGTTGGGGACCACGAGGCGGAGAAATTCAGGTTGTGGGAGCCGGGGCATGGGAAGCTGAAATGGAGGGCCTGGGGCCCCCGGGGAGAAAGTGAGGGGTAATGAGGCCGCCATCTGATAGAAAAAGGGCCAGGGGGTGAACTAGAGATCATTTTGGATTGGGGGGAGGCCGCTACAGAGAAGCAGCGTGGCTTAGTGGAAAGAGCACAGGCTTGGGAGTCAGAGGTCGTAAATTCTAATCTCATCTCCACCACCTGTCAGCTTTGTGACTTTGGGCAAGTCACTTGGCTTCTCTGTGCCTCAGTTACCTCATCTGTACAATGGGGATTGAGACTGTGAGCCCCACTTGGGACAACCTGGTAACCTTGTATGTATTCCAGTGCTTAGAACAGTGTTGGGCACGTAGTAAGCACTTAACAAATGCCATCATCATTATTATTAATAATAATCCCCATTGTACAGATGAGGTAAACGAGGCCCAGAGAAGTGAAGTGCCTTGCTCAAGATCACACAGCAGAGAAGTGGCGGAGCCAGTATTAGAACCCAGGGCTCTCTGACTTCCAGGCTCATGCTCTATCCATTAGGCTGCACTGCTTCTCGAAAGCTTGGAAATTTTAGAAAAGTCCTTGATGGGAAGAAGCTTGGTTTCTCTGGAGAATTGTAAAGTAAGATATCTAGGGTCACAGTCTCATCTGTTGTGGGATCTTCTCCTAGGAAAACCCTTGGGGTTCAATTCCTGGCATATAGAGAGCTGATCCTGGGTTTCCATGGGAGCAGAGATGCCATCCTCAATTCACTAAGGATCCCATGAACGGTGCTACAAATGATCAATCAATCAATCAATCGTATTTATTGAGCGGTAATGATGATGGTATTTATTGATACCCTCAGAAGCAGCATGGTGTAATGGATAGAGCATGGGCCCGGGGGTCAGAAGGTCAGGAGTTCTAATCCAGGCTCCTCTGCTTGTCTACTGGGTGACCTTGGACAAGACACTTCACTTCTCTGTGCTTCAGTTACCTCATCTGTAAAAGGGGAATTGAGACTGTGAGACCCATGTGGAACAGGGATTGTGTGCAACTTGATTTGCTTGTACCTACCCCAGTGCTTAGTACAGTGCCTGGCATGTAATAAGCACATAACAAGTACTATTATTATTATTATTAATACTATTAATAAACACTAGGTAGCAATCACTAAGCTCAGATCTGTAACGATACAAGATTACATGAACCCTATTTACGGGACTTGTGGAATGTTCAATCAGTTGTATTTATTGAGTGCATACTGTGTGCAGAACACTGTACTAAGCACTTGGGGGAGTTCAATACAACAGAGTGGGTAGGCACATGCCCTGCCCACAACAAACTTACAGTCTAGAGGATGAGCTCATTCAATTGTAAACCTCTTCAAGTGTAGGAATTGAGTCTTTCATCTACTCCTTCCCCAAATGCCCAGCAGAGTGTCCTGCACGCAGTAAATGCTCAATCTATTCTGTTGCTACCAATACTGATATTGAGCTAAAAGATCGGCAGGATAAATCAATCTATTGATAATGTGTATTGAGTGCTTACTGTATGTAATAATAATAATGATGGTATTTATTAAGCGCTTACTAGGTGCCAAGCCCTGTTCTAAGAGCTGGGGTAGAAACAAGGTAATCAGGTTGGTAATAGAGCTACGGTCTATTCATTCAATCATATTTATTCATTAATTCAATCATTTATTGAGCTCTTACTGTGTGCAGAACACTGTACTAAGCGCCTGGGAAGTACAAGTCGGCAACATATAGAGACGGTCCCTACCCAACAACGGGCTCACAGTCTAGAAGAATTTACTTAATATTACTTAGTATTTACTTAGTATTCATTCATTCAGTCATATTTATTAAATGCTTACTGCATCCAGAGCACTGTACTAAGTGCTTGGGAAAGTACAATACAACAGTAAGTGACATTCCCTGTCCCACATGGGGCTCACAGTCTTAATCTCCATTTTACAAATGAGGTAACTGAGCCACAGAGAAGTGAAGTGACTTGCCCAAAGCCACACAGCACACAGTAATAATAATGATAATAATGATGGTATTTGTTTAGCACTTACTACGTGCCAAACACTGTTCTAAGCACTGGGGTAGATATAAGGTAATCAGGTTGTCCCACATGGGGCTCACAGTCTTAATCCCCATTTTACAGATGAGGTAACTGAGGCACAGAGAAGTTAAGTGACTTGCCCAAAGTCATACAGCTGATAAGTGGCGGAGCCGGGATTAGAGCCCGTGTCTCTGACTCCCAAGCCCAGGCTCTTGCCACAAGGCCATGCTGCTTCTAAGTGCTTGGAAGAGTGCAACACACCAAGATAACAGACACATTTCCTGCCCACAACAAGCTAACACACTGGATGATTGAGCCTGGGATTTGGAATGGGTCGTTCGTAAATTCCCCTCCTCTATTCACTGGCTTTCACATCTCAATGGATGGGTCCTTGGTGCTGTGTTTTTGGAAGGGGCTGGGTGGTCTCCCAGAGTGGTTGTAGACCGACAGTGTGGCCTCTCCTCCACTTCTGGGCCTCTGCTGTCCAGACTGGACAGGTCACGATGGGGTTTGGTTTGCAGGTGTCCAGTTTCCCCTAAGTTCCAGGTGATTGTGGACCACTCTGCCTCTTGAGCCCCCTCTCCTTCCCTCCCCCAGATCCACAGCACTTATGTATATATCTGTAATATTATTTATTTGTGTTGATGTCTGTCTCCCCGCCTGTAGACTGTGAGCTCGTTATGGGCAGGGAATTCATTCATTCATTCAATCATATTTATTGAGCGCTTACTGTGTGCAGAGCACTGTACTAAGCGCTTGGGAAGTACAAGTTGGCAACATATAGAGACGGTCCCTACCCAAAAGCGGGCTCACAGTCTAGAAGATGTCACTGCTTATTGTTGTATTGTACTCTCCCAAGCACTTAGTACAGTGCTTTGCCCACGGTAAGTGCCTATGATTAAATGAATGAAAAATAAATACGATTGAATGAATAGATCGTAAGCTCATTATGGGCAGGGAATGTGTCAGCTAATTCCATTGTAGCGTACTCTCCCCAAGTGCTTAGTACAGTGTTTCCTACACAGTAAGCGCTCAACAAATACCACTGATTTGCTGACTGATTGCCTGGAGAAGTCATTCGAGCTCCTTTCTCAGAGGAACTCCATGGCTTTGGCAGATATTAATTCTCTGAACTCTCTGGTGAGACTGAATTTATGATTATCAGAGCCTTCTTTCTCATTAATATTTCACGAACACCGTTAAAATCTCAGGGAGAGTTGAAGAAGCTGGAGGGAGGAGGAATGAAAAATGAAAGAACGGAGAGCAGCTAAGGGGCCTGGTAGCAGGGGCTCAAATATTTGAAAGGGGAAAAGGACCAAAGGGAAGGGAAACTTGAGCTGGATATGTGAATAGCAGACCTTCCCATCAGGAAGTTTGGATTTGGAAGGTTTCCCAGTGGAGAGTAGAAACACAATCACGCCAGTCATTTGCAATGGAGGGAACAGAACCCTGGGTTACGGGCTGGCAGGAGAATCTGTCCTTGGTGGTCGAGGTGCCAATGTGTTGGATGGGCAGTTGGCAATTAGTAAGGAGAGTTGTTTTGTTTCTTTTTTTTTTAGCGAGGGAGAGAGAGTTGTTTGCTAATTGCAGTGTTCTGAAACTTCTTCAATATTTAGTGTGATGTGGCCTCAACTGTGTACTTGGTCTGTCGGCCCCTTGGATCGGTCTTTTTCCTAGAGAGACAGAGGACTCTGGAACGGAAAGTGCCCTGGCGATAATTAGCTTGGACTTTGTATTCTATTAGTTAGTAGTATTTTTTTTATGGTATTTGTTAAGTGCTTACTATGTGTCAAACGCTCTTCTAAGTCCTGGAATAGGCACAAGTTAATTAGGTCGGACACAGTCTCTGTCTTGGGTATGGGGCTTACAGCCTAAGTAGGAGGATTTGAGTGCTTACTCTATAAATTGAGGGCTTACTGTGTGCAGAGCACAGTACTAAGCACTTGGGAGAGTAGAATGCAATCCCAATGCAGTGTAATGCAGTAGATTTGGTAGAGCCAAATCCCTGCCCACAACGAGCTTCCAGTCTAGAGATACTGAACCCTCCTCTTGCCATTTTCCCCATGGGTCTGTGCTGTGACCACTGGCATCTTAGAACACAGGTCCCCTTTGTGAGCTTAAACACCCAGTGCGCCTCTGTAATAATTGTGGATTTTTGGGTTCAGCACTAACTCTGGGTCGAGCACTGTGCTAAATGCTGGGGTAGGTACAATCCAGTCAGATCAGGCATAGTCCCTGCCCCACTGTCCAAGGGAGAGGGAGATCAGGTCTTTTATGCTCCGTTTGACAGAAGAGGAAACTGAGGCCCAGAGAAGCCAAGTGACTTGCTCAGTGTCACGCGGCGGCCAGCGGCAGAGCCGGGATTAGGACCCAGAATTCCCGACTCCCGGTCCCGTACGCTTTCCACGCTGCAGTCTGGGTTGGCGCAGCAGATGTGAGTAAATACGGTAGACTTCAGCAGCTCCTTTATTCACTTCACTAAACACTTCTCAAGTGCCCACAGGCTGCATTGCACCATACAAGATGTCGACCCTGACATTCAGACATCTGTCTTCTGTGATTTACTCACAGCAGCCTTTGCAGTGGAATATGTACATTTTGTTTGGCTCTCTCTCTCTCTCTCTCTCTCTCTCTCTCCCCCTCTCTCCCCACATTCCTCCCAATTCCCTTGCAGAGCGCTGAGCAAACTCGAAATCTCCAATGGACCTCTTCGTTGCAGTCCAGAAATGTGTCCAAAGGCAGTGAGCTCAGAGTGTTTGGAATGCAGCTCTCAAGAGCTTATCCAACCAGACTAACTCTGGAATCCTTTCAAAAGCCTTGAGGGCTTTCTTTTATATAATGACATTACAATATGCCTTCATTCACCAAACCATAATTCATTCTCATTCATAATTAACAGTAATGTGGTTCCTTCCAGGCCTATTAAAATACTGAAACAATCGTGGAGAGGGACAGAAAAAGAAAAAAAAATGTTCCAAAAGCATACAGAAATCAGAATTTCTATTAACCATTCTGTACGATATTGAAAGTGACTAATGTAACTCTACCGCTGTCCGTCTTGCTTTTCTTTAATTATCAGTTTGGTATTGTTCTTGTCTCCAGAGACTTGATCTGGCGGGAATGGCTTGATGGATTATGTATGAAATCCAGGTCAACATGTCCAAGTATATTCCTACCTCATAATTTGCTGCGCCACGGAGGCTAATATAGATGCCTTGTGTTATTAATTAGACCAATATATTTTCATGAGTAATGTGATTCATTAGGGGGCCAGTATTACCACTCCAGTTCTCTTCTGTTGGTTTGTTTGCTCAGAGGTGTAATGCAGTGGGAAAGGAAAGCAAAACATGCACAGAGCATCATTGCATTTCTCACCCTGTTCAGATACTCCTAGAATATATCCTCTGAGCCTAGGCTTTTTGTGAAGGTAAATATGAGGCAGGTAATAAAATCAATCGTATTTATTGAGCACTTACTGTGTGCAAAGCACCGTACTAGACGCTTGGGAGAGTACGATAGAACCGTATAACGGACACATTCCCTGCCCACAGTGAGCTTTCGGTCTAGAGGAAGTAATCATCACGGTATTTACTGAGCCTTGCTTTGAGTCGGGTACTCCTCCAAACTCTAGGCTGAACAGAAAACTATACAAAATCAGTAGGTAACCCTAGGCAAGTTCACCGAAAAACTGCCCTTCCTGAGTTCATTCAAGAGGAACTCTTGCCTCAAGCTCCTTTTTTCAGACACAATTCCTTCCCACAAGTGCTGACCGCACTTCAGAATGCTGAAACACAGAACTTTTAAAATCCTATTTACATTTCTCTCCAAACACTTGATTTCTGTATCGATTCTCTAGACTGTAAGCTCGTTGTGGGCAAGGAGCTGTCTAGCAGCTCTGGTGTATCCCAAATGCTTGAGCAGTGTTCTGCACACAGAAAGCCCTCAGTAAATACCACTGATTGATTGATTATTCTGTGGGATACAGAGATCTGAAGCTAAAAATTTTCTTGTCCCGGGTCTGTGGACTCTTTTCATTTCAGGGGGACATTGCTTGATTCTTTCTGAATAAATGTTAGTTTCCCTCTGGCTTGTTCATAAACCTGCCCTTTTTGACTTGTATTTCTCCTAATGACCGGCCAATAAAGACAAGTTGATGCCTTTTCAAGGGATCAGTACATCAAAATCGAAACTCGATGGGTATTTGTGGCTTCAGGGGCTTTAGAGATAGGCAAGGAACTCTCTCGTTTAGGGACACAAAAAGGGGTATTAACTATTTGTAGTGGAATGAAGGGAAGAAAAGAAAACCTTGAACAAAATATCAGGAAAATACTTTAGGTCTGAAAACAATCTCTCAAAAGAAATTCTAGAAATCATGTGTTTTGAAGCTCTTACAGTGCTCTACACCAAAGGCACTGAATAAATGTCACTTTTTGATTATAATAATATCGGCAGTAGACTTAACAAAAAATTTCAAAAAGAGCATGAGATGTCCTCAGTGTTGTGCTCCAGAGTCATCTCAGAAACCAAAAGGGAAGAAATTGGATTCAGGAAAAAAAACAGAAAGTCTTTCTAGAAACCAGAATTTCTTAAAAATTGGCTGACAGGAGGAGCAAAACTATGAAAAAAATTCCTAGGAGCTACCCTGGATTACTGTTTTGAGGTCAGAGAATTGAAAATAAAATTTTGCTCTTTAGGAATGCCTGTGGTTTCTTTGGGATTATACCTTGGTGCTTTGGTTATCCAGTTATCATATCAAGAACTGTTGCATTTTTTTTCATAAAGGTCAAAGAAGAGTTGTCCTCCTTTAAGTGCCAAGAAGAGGTCTTCTGCCTTCTGGTACCAGAAGACATTGAACAGTAAGAAACTTTTTCACAATTTGGGTGTCTTTCTGTCTCCTGCACTTTGAGTCAGAATGGGGCAGGCTGGCTTAGTCTGCTCTCAAAGGAGTGTCTTGGACATGGAAGAAAATATCACTTTTTCCACTTGCCTAAATTATTTCATCTGTTTTCAAAGCTCAACACAAGATGTTCAAAATAGTCATAGTAACCGCAACTCGGCTAGATGTAGCAAAGAGCCATGAAAGCTTTGAAAGTACTCTTTATGAAGAGTATTTGCTATGTCCCCAGATCCACTGGCAGAGAAGTAGAACAGCCTAGAATTTGAGGTAAGGCTACCAGTAATGTCATTTTCACCCAGAAAAATTGGTATAAAATGACCCGACTGCTGTCTAGGTAGGCTGCACCCAGCTCTGATTGGCTGTGACCTTTGGGCATTTGATATGCACCCCACCCTCAGCCCCGCAGCTCTTACGTACATATCTATAAATTATATATTATAAATTATTTATATTAATATCGGTCTCCCCCTCTAGACTGTAAGCTCATTGTGGGCAGAGACCGTGACTACCAACTCTTTTGTCTTGTACTCTTCCAAGCATTTAGTTTGGTACTCTGCACACAGCACTCAATAAATACCACTGATATTGATGATGATGATGATGAAGAAGCTACTCAGTGATGTAGGAGAATGGTGGGAGGAGTTTCTGCCACACAAATCCCCCTCTCCTTGGTTCTCAAGCATTTGATAAGTCAGTCTGGCAATAGATGAACTGGGAGTAATAACAAGCATCCGTAGAGGAGCATTGTGGCCTAGTGGAAAGAGCCCAGGCCTGGGAATCCGAGGACCTGCGTTCTAATCCCGGCTTCTCCAAGTGTCTGCTATGTGGCCTTGGGCAAGTCATTTCTCTGGACCTCAGTTTCTTCATCTGTAAAATGGGGATTCAATGCCCGCTCCCCCTCCTACTTAGACTGGGAACCCTTTGTGGGAAAGAGACTGCCTGACCTGGTTATCTTGAATCTTCCCCTACCCTTAGAAAAGTGCTTGACACATAGTAAGCACTGAACAAATACCACAATCATCATCATCTTACAAAGAACTCCCGCTACATCTAAGCACCAATAATAATAATAATGATAGTATTTGCTACCCTCATCAATGGTATTTATTAGTGTTTCCTGGGTTCAGAGAGAGAGCTGGAAGATATTTTGTCTGCCCACAATGAGCTTACGTGCCAAGCACTGTACTAAGCACTAAGGTAGATACAAATAACCAGATCAGGCACAGTCCTGGTCCCACACAGAGCTCACAGTCTAAAGGGGAGGAAGAAAAGCAGGTGAGGAAGCTGAGGCACAGAGAAGTTGACTGACAGAGAAGCAGCGTGGCTCAGTGGAAAGACCACGGGCTTTCGAGTCAGAGGTCAAGGGCTCAAATCCCGGCTCCGCCAATTGTCAGCTGTGTGACCTTGGGCAAGTCACTGAACTTCTCTGTGCCTCAGTGACCTCATCTGTAAAATGGGGATTAAGACTGTGAGCCCCCCGTGGGACAACCTGATCACCTTGTAACCTCCCCAGCGCTTAGAACAATGCTTTGCACATTGTAAGCGCTTACTAAATGCTGTCATTATTATTATTCTCTGTTGACGGCACTACCATCCTTCCCATCTCACAAGCCCGCAAACTTGGTGTCATCCTCGACTCCGCTCTCTCATTCACCCCTCACATCCAAGCCGTGACCAAAACCTGCCGGTCTCAGCTCCACAACATTGCCAAGATCCGCCCTTTCCTCTCCATCCCAACCGCTACCCTGCTCATTCAAGCTCTCATCCTATCCTGTCTGGACTACTGCATCAGCCTTCTCTCTGATCTCCCATCCTCGTGTCTCTCTCCACTTCAATCCATACTTCATGCTGCTGCCCGGATTATCTTTGTCCAGAAATGCTCTGGGCATATCACTCCCCTCCTCAAAAATCTCCAGTGGCTACCAATCAATCTGCGCGTCAGGCAGAAACTCCTCACCCTGGGCTTCAAGGCTCTCCATCACCTCACCCCCTCCTACCTCACCTCCCTTCTCTCCTTCTACAGCCCAGTCCGCACCCTCCGCTCCTCCACCGCTGATCTCCTCACCGTACCTCGCTCTCGCCTGTCCCGCCATCGACCCCCGGCCCACGTCATCCCCCGGGCCTGGAATGCCCTCCCTCTGCCCATCCGCCAAGCTAGCGCTCTTCCTCCCTTCAAGGCCCTGCTGAGAGCTCACCTCCTCCAGGAGGCCTTCCCAGACTGAGCCCCTTCCTTCCTCTCCCCCTCGTCCACCTCTCCATCCCCCCATCTTACCTCCTTCCCTTCCCCACAGCACCTGTATACATGTATATATGTTTGTACATATTTTTTACTCTATTTATTTATTTATTTATTTTATTTGTACATATCTATTCTATTTTATTTTGTTAGTATGTTTGGTTTTGTTCTCTGTCTCCCCCTTTTAGACTGTGAGCCCACTGTTGGGTAGGGACTGTCTCTATATGTTGCCAATTTGTAGTTCCCAAGTGCTTAGTACAATGCTCTGCACATAGTAAGCGCTCAATAAATACGATTGATGATGATGATTATTATTACCTAAGAGCATGAAGGAAGCAAATGGCGGAGCTGGGATTAGAACCCAGGTTCTCTGGCTTCCAGGCCCTCACTCATTCTGCTAGAGGACTGAACCGCTCAGCACAGGACTGTATTGATTCTTCTCTTGGCTGACTGAAAATGGAAACAGAGAACCGAGACCCCTCTCAACCCAGTGATGACAACCCAAACAAGAGAAACTTTGCTTGTTTTCACTTCCTTGCCGCTTGAAGGTTTTCGAAGACGATAACATTGTGCCTCGAGTTTGTGTAAAGCTTTTCCAAAATAAGCTCACATCATTATAATCATTTTATTCCTGAGGAGCAGGCATTATTCTTCCCAATTTACGGAAGCAGGAACTGAGGGCCAGAAGGGTCAAGTGATTTGTCTGAAGTCATACAGGACACCAGTGTAAGGCCAAGCTGGGACCAAAACACTTGATTCTTGTCCTGGCTGAGTCTGGTCCCAGGTTCTCTAATCCCGGTTCTGCCACTTGCCTGCTGTGTGACCTTGGGCAAGTCACTTCACTTGCCTGGGCCTCAGTTTCCTCAACTGTAAAAAGTGGATTCAATACCTGTTCTCAATAATAATGATAATAATAATAATGATGATAGTAATGGTATTTTCTAAGTGCTATGTGCCAAGCACTGTACTAAGCGCTTGGCTAGATGCAAGATAACCAGGTACCACATGGGGCTCACAGTCTAAGTAGGAGGGAGGACAGACATTGAATCCCTTCTAGTTAGACTGTGAGTCCTCTGTGGGGCAAAGGACTGTGTCCAATCTGATTAACTTGTTTGCACCCCAGTGCTTATAACAGTTCTTGACACATAGTAAGCACTTAGCAGATATTATTATTACTATTACTATTAAGGCCTTTGTTGCCCCTTTACTCCTATTCTATCTCCTTCTCTCCAAGGCTAGCCATCCCTCTAGGTTCCCATTCTGTCCATCTGGAATGGCAGGCATGTTCAAATACTCATTGATATGTATAATAATTACGGTATGTGTTAAGTGCTTACTATATGCCAGGCACTGTACTAAGCTGTGGGGTGGATATAAGCAAATCCGGTTGGGTACAGTCCCTGTCCCACATGGGGCTCACAATCTCAATCCCCATTTTACAGATGAGGTAACTGAGGCTCAGAGAAGTGAAGTGACTTGCCCAAGGCCACACAGCAGGCAAGTGGAAGAGCCAGGATTAGAACTCGTGGCCTTCTGACTTCTAGGCCTGTGCTCTATCCACTACGCCCTGGGGTGCAGACGCTCCCTCGGGGAAGACTGGGGAAACTGAGCAGAGGAGAAATCTCAAAAGGCAGCCCGGCCCTGCTTACGTTCTCCTTCGCCACCTCTGAAGGGCCTGAGAAATGTCTGTCTGTCTGCCAATCTGTCTGTCTCTCTCACCCCTTTATGGGCAGAAAGCCCTGGCGTATCCTACCCCAGCCCGGCAGTCTCGGGGTTAGGAGACCCTTTCAGGCCCCAGCAGCTGTTTATTTGTTCACTTTTGACGGCAGGAGGGGGAAGTGGAACCGAAGAGAGGAGGGGGACTGGTTGGTTTCCGGCTCCGTGGCATGACACCTCTCTACATGTTTTGTTTTGTTGTCTGTCTTCCCCTTCTAGACTGTGAGCCGGTTGTTGGTTAGGGACCATCTCTATATGTTGCCGACTTGTACTTCCCAAGCGCTTAGTCCAGTGCTCTGCACACAGGAAGCGCTTAATAAATACGATTGAATGAATGAATGAATGAAATGAAGCTAAACCAAGCCCCAGCTGCAAAGGCCTTCTGGAAACTCTGGTCACAGTCAAAATGAAATCAGAAAATGAACTATTACTTAAAGCAACTGGGAGGCACTCAAGATTGAAATGCTTTAGGCTCCCGGAACTTCATTTGGTGGGTTGTGGGGGTGGGGAGGGTGACGGCTACCTAGGGAAACCTTAGGAGCGTAGTACACCATGACCGCTTGCAATTTCACACCATTTACACTCGCTCTCAGGGAGAGGGGGAAGATGAAAAATGTCTTTATTATAGGAAGTCACAGGTCTCTGATTGGAGGCTAAATGTGTTTTAATGGGTGGTGTGGCTAGTGGGGATATTTGAGGTAATGTGGGGGTGGGGAGAAAGAAGGCACCCAAGCCGGGTTGATGTGATGCGGCTCACAACAAAAGAATTGTATTTCAAATTTCAGGTTGTGTTTTCACTCATCACCCCACACTCTTTCTCCTTCCCCAACCCCCCTTTCCTCCTACTTCCAGGGAGTAGGCTGCAGGAGTTGATTGCAGGGCCACAAGATGTAAGTCTCAGTACCCTCTCTGCCTTAGTTCTCAGTCATCTCCTGACGGTTTATTTGCTTCTACTCTTCCTTTGGCACAGACCCAAAGTCCTCCTCATTCCCCTCCCCTCCCCGCAGCCTCTTGGGTCCTTTGTTCTTCCTTCCTTTTTGGGCCTTGTCTTCCTCCTTCTCAGTTTCACAGGAATTCTGTTGCCCTGGCATGGTGTATCTGCCCTGGGCACTATCACTCGGAGTCTGTGGAGATGCTCCCTGGTCAGCTGGCAAGGCATTTCGTGTTCTGCCCATCATTCTCATCCCTGACAGAGGCTTTGGCTACCCAGAATTTATCAGAGCCACTTGGCCGTAGGGAGGAAATGGAAGGAAGCCTTGTGGCCTAGTGGAAAGAGCCCGGGCTTGGGGGTCAGAGGGCCTGGGTTCTAATCCCAGCTCCACACCTTCCCTGCTGTGTGACCTGGGACAAGTCATTTCACTTCTCTGGGCCTCGGTTTCCTCATCTGTAAAATTAGGATACCTATTCTCCCTCCCCCTTAGACCTGGAGCCCCATGTGGGACAGGGACTGTGTGTGACCTGATTATTCTTACTACCCCAGTACTTAGGACAGTGCTTGGCAAATAGTAGATGCTTAACAAGTATTACAGTTGTTATTATTGTCAGCTGCTCTGGAAAAATAAAAACTTAGATCAAACTTACTATGTGCAGAGCACTTTACTAAGGCCTTGGGAGAGTACAGATGGTTCCTCCTTAGGTGATCACAAGAAGTTAATGATTGGTCATTTCTTAGAATCATAAGCTAAGAAGTTTGGGTAGCTGCTTGAGAAATCATCTCATTCGTAGCCCTGATTCCAAGCAGGAGTATCCCTAAACCGGTACAGGCAGAAAGCTGTCAGTCTTCTGTGGCAGAAAGCCTGACACATCTTTTAATCACTTCAGTTCTTCCTTCTGTTTAACCTAACCTTCCTATTGTGATGCTTTAAGGAAATAGGAAACAGTCTCTGCCCCACACGAGACACCTAAGAGGAGAACAGGTATTTTATCTCCATTTTACAGACGAGCAAACTGAGGCAGGTGCCTTGCCTCCCCATATACTTGAAGAATCCCCCTCAGCCTTCTATTTTTTTAACGATGTTTGTTAGGCTCTTCCTAAGTGCCAGACACGGTGCTAAGTGTTGTGGTAGATACAAGCTAATCAGGTTGATGATGATGGCATTTATTAAATGCTTACTATGTGCAAAGCACTGTTCTAAGCACTGGGGGGGATACAAGGTGATCAGGTTGTCCCAGGTGGGGCTCACAGTCTTAATCCCCATTTTGCAGATGAGGTAACTGAGGCCCAGACAAGTTAGGTGACTTGCCCAAAGTCACACAGCTGACAAGCGGTGGAGCTGGGATTAGAACCCATGACCTCTGGCTCCCAAGCCCGGGCTCTTTCCACAGAGCCAAGCAGGTTGGAAACAGTCCCTGCTTCCCTGTCCCGCATAGGGCTCACGCTCTTAATCCCCATTATACAGATGAGGTAACAGAGGCACAGAGAAGTGAAGTAACTTGCCCAAGGTCACATAACAGACAAGTGGTGGAGCCAGGAACAGAACACAGGTCCTCGGGCTCACAGGCCCATGCTCTTTCCACTTGGCCACGCTGCATTTCTATTCCAGAGATGAACTAACCTCAAATCTTTAAACTGTTCCTCCTGGGATACCTTCCCCTTCCATATAATCATTTTTGTTCCTTATTCCCTGAACCATCTCCAGTTTCTCCAAATCTCTGAAAACATGGAGGCCAAAGTGAGTTGGAAGGGAATAGATGCCCAACTCCAATCAGCCAGTCAATCAATCATATTTACCAAGAAGTCATTCCCATCCTCCTGGTGATCACAAGTTTGGAAGAGCTTTTTTTTTTTCATCTTTTAAGCTCTTACTATGTGCCCAGCACTGTACTGAGCTCTGTGGTAGATACAAAACAATCAGGTTGGACACAGTCCATGTCCCACATGGGGCTCACAATCTTAAATCCCTATTTTACAGATGAGGAAACTGAGGTACAGAGAAGTTAAGTTACTTGCCCAAATGACACAGCAGGCAAGTGGCAGACCCGGGTTTAGAACTCAGGTCCTGTGACCCCAGGCCCCTGCTCTTTTCACTAGGTCACATTGCTTTTTAGCGGCCCACAGAATCCTTCCCCGCTTTGTGCCCTTTCATGATGCTCTCACCTGGGTTCCGCTTTGCTCTGCCAGCCCAGATGGTGGAATGTATCTACCAAGGAGGTCTGACTCTGAGGCTGTGGCTTAATCATGTCTCCTTTCAGCAGGCAATGGCCAAGTTACCAAGCCCGAAGCTGGGCCATTCTGCTCTTCCCGCTTTGGGAGGGTGGCCCTCCGCCTTCTCATTATCCTTCTATTCCTGCAGAGCACTGCCATCTCGGGGTAGATGGCTGCCATCCTCTTCAGACACAGGCATCTCAGATCTGAGCCCTGTGGTGGCTTCTTGGGCCCAGTCGAGGCTTGGTGCATTTTCAACTAGCAGCCAATAACTGAACACCCCACAGTGCAAAAACTGTACCTAGAAAGCTTGCTTCTGTAGCTCTGGTCTCCCATCTGCCAGAGAGACAACCATCACCGCCCCCCATGAAATATTCTGTGGGTCTCACTCGGACAATCCCCAACTCAAGCCAGACAAAGACTCTAGGCCCATGTCTTCCCAATGGGGACATTAATAATAATAACAACAATAATAATAGTAATAATAATGTTGGTATTTGTTAAGTGCTTACTATGTGCCAAGCACCATTCTAAGCACTAGGGTAGATACCAGGTAATCAGGTTGTCCCACATGGGGTTCACAGTCTTCATCCCCATTTTACAGATGAGGTAACTGAGGCACAGAGAAGTTGCAAGAAGTGACTTGCCCAAGGTCACACAGCGGATAAGTGGCAGAGCCGGGATTAGAGCCCACGACCTCTGACTCCCAAGCCCGGGTTCTTTCCACTAAGCCATGGTGCTCTGGATTGAGTCCCACTCTGCACCCGAGGATACAGTTTTATCCATCAGTAGCACTTATTATTATTATTAAGTGCTGCCGAGTCATTTCTGATTCATAACGACTCCGTGGATATGCTTACTCTGGGTTTAGGACTGTATTAAGTGCTTGGGAGAATACAGTAGTTAGTAGGCACCATCCCTGCCTAAAGGATTTTACAATCTAGCGGTAGAGACAGACACTAAAGTATACTCCAGGTAGAAGGAAGCAATATAATTATCAGTGCCACATCTTCTAGGCTGTAAGCTCGCTGTGGGCAGGGACTGTGTCTGTTTATTGCAATATTATACTCTTCCAAGTGCTTAGTACAGTGCTCTGCACCCAGTAATTGCTCAATAAATCCGATTGACTGACCACCTGACTGACTGACTAAATCTACTAGATCCACTCCTGCCCCCAGCCTGGTAAGAGACCTGCTTCCCATGTCTTTTTCAGACCATTTCACGAGAAACTTTGGATTTCTCAACCCTTGAAATATGCAGTGTCGGAGTCGCTAGGGGCTAAGGCTCCTTATTAGCCCCACAACAAATAGTGGTTACTAAGCTTTCCGCAAATCACTCTCCACCGGGAGGCCCGATCCCTGACCTAAAATGACCACCGCTGAGGATGCTATTGCTGTTTGCCGGAGCCAAATGAGCTCATCTGCATATGTTATTCCCCACCTAAGCTAATGAGCTCACCAGTGTTAGTTTAAGGCTGCACTGGAGTTCAAATAAAACTAGGTGATTTTGTTGTTTCTGCTCTTTTTGAAGGGTATGTGTGTGTGTGTGTGTGTGTGTGTGTGTGTTTTCTCATTTGCTCTTAGGTTCCAAAAGGCTCTTGTTAATGTCCTGGACTCTAGTAGCACATCTCATATTGCTGTTAATGGAGGAAATGAAAAATCCTAGTAGCAGTGCTACTTACTGAGCCCCTACTGAGAAGGAACGTCGCCTAGTGGAAAGAGCACAAGCCAGTGAGTCAGAGTCAGAGGACCTGAGTTCTAATGGCCGCTCCACCGCTTACCTGTTGTGTGACCTTGGGCAATTCACATAATTTCTCTGCGCCTCAGTTTTCTCAAATGTAAAATGGGGATTGAAAACCTGTTCTCCCCCCCTGCTTAGACTCTGAGCCCCCAGTGGATTGTGTCCGACCTGATTAACTTGTATCTGCCCCAGCACTTAGAACAGTGCTTGACACATGGAAAGCACTCAACAAAATAACATAAAATGAAATAAAAAATGTGAAGTGGGCTGGTACATAAGACAGAGAGAGTCAATTGAGATCTTTGAAACCTATCGAGGAGTTTTTGCTTGTTGCAGAAGGAAAGAAGCTTGATGCAGATTGACACAGTGCCCTCTGGACTGTAAGCTCTTTTTGGGCAGGGAATGCATCTAACAACTCTGTCATAGTATACTCTCCCAAGCACTTAATACAATGCTCTGCACATAGCGCTCAAAAAATACAATTGTTGAAATGGAAGGCTACTGAAGAGTTTTGAAGGGAGGGAAGTGATGCTTTAAGAAAAGGATACATGCAGCAAGGGATGGGAGAGATTGGAAGAGGGAGAGGCTGGAGGCAGGAAGACCAGTGAGGAAGTTGAGACAGTTTTCTTCATTCAATAGTATTTATTGAGCACTTACTGTGGCAGAGCACTGCACTAAGCGCTTGGAAAGTACAATTCAGCAACAAAGAGAGATAATCCCTGCCCACAACAGACTCACAGTCCAGAAGAGAGGAGACAGACATCAAAAAAAGTTAACAGGCATCAATAGGATCAATATAAATAAATAGAGTAATATATATATATATATATGTATATATGTATATATATATATACACAACCTAACAAGTAAACAGACAGTCTTGCCTGTCTTGTAATGAAATGATAAAAGCTTAAGCCAAAGTGGTACCTGTCTGGATGGAGAAGAATGGGTAGTTATGGGAAATCTGGAGGAATAACCGGCAGGATTTCATGGTAGCTTGCAATGTGAAAGTTAAAAGATAGTGAGGAGTCAAAGGTGACATCAGAATTGCAGGCCTCTGCAACAGGGAGAGTGGGAGAGTTGGGAGGAGAAGTTGATTTTGAAGGGCAAGTGAGCCATTCAGCCTTCAGGGCAGGGATCGTGTTTTCCAAATTCCAGTATACTTTAGCAATCAATCGATCAGTGGTATTTATTGAGTGCTTACTGAGTGCAGGAAACTATACTAAGTCATTGGGAGAGTACAACAGATTTGGTTGACATGTTCCCGGCCCACATTCATTCATTCAATCGTATTTATTGAGTACTTGCTATGTGCAGAGCATGTACTAAGCGGTTGGGAAGTACAAATCAGGAACACATAGAGACAGTCCCTACCCAACAACGGGCACACAGTCTAGAAGGGAGAGACAGACAACAAAACAAAACAAGTAGGTAGGTGTCAATACCAGTAGATAGGTGTCAATACCCACAGCAAGGTAACAGGCTAGAGGGACAGACGGGCATTAACATAAATAAATAAATTACAGATATGTATGTAGGTGTTGTGGGGCTGAGGTTGGGGTAAATATCAAGCGCGTAGATGACGCAGAAGGAAGAGGGAGTCCGGGGAAAGAGGGCTTAATCAGGGAAGGCCTCTTGGCGGAGATGCGACCTTAATAAAGGTTTAAAGGTGGGGAGAGTGTTGGTCTGTCATATACAGAGGGGAAGGGAGTTCCAGGTCAGAGGGAGAACATGGGAGAGGGGTTGGCAGCAAGAGAGTTGAGATCAAGGCACAGTGAGCAAGTTGGCACCGGAGGAGTGAAGTGTGCGAGCTGGGCTGTAGTAGGAGAGCGGTGAGGTAAGGTAAGAGGGGGCGAGCTGATTGAGTGCTTTAAAACCAATGGTTAGGAGTTTCTGTTGATGTGGAGGTGGATGGGCAACCCCTGGAGGTTCTTGAGGTGTAGGGAGATGTGGACTGAACTTTTTTTAGAAAGATGATCCGAGCAGGAGAGTAAAGTATGGATTGAGATGGGGAGAGACAGGAAACTGGAAGGTCAGGAAGAGGAAGATGCAGAGTCAATAAGAGATAGGATGAGTGCTTGGATCAGCATAGTAGCAGTTTGGATGGAGAGGAAAGGGTGGATTTTAGTGATGTTGTAAAGGTAGAACCCCCAGGATTGTGTGACAGATGAAATATGTCGGCTGTATGAGAGAGATGAGTTGAGGATAATGCCAAGGTTATGGGTTTGTGATGTAGGGAAGATAGTGGCACAGTGCTCTCCGCACAGTAGGTGCTCAATAAACTTTATTGATTGAATGGTGCCAGGGAGATAGCCAAGTGGAGATGTCCTGGAGGAAAGTGAAAATGCGGGATTGTACATTAGATGAGAGGTTGGGGCTGGAGAGATGGATTTGGAAGTCACAACCTAATCCTCAGTAAGGACTCAATACCTGGCAGTAGACCACAGGAGACCAAATACCGAGGTGGAAAGATAAGTGGAGGGAGAAGCAGCGTGGTCTAGTGGAAAGAGCCTGGGCCTGGGAGCCAGAGGACCGGGGCTCTAATCCCAGCTCCGCCACTGTTTTTATGGTATTTGGTAAATGCTTACTATGTGCCAGGCACTGTATTAAGCGAGGGATAAAATACAAGTTAATCAGGTTGGATACAGTCCCTATCTCACATAGGGCTCACAGTCTTAATCCCCACTTTACAGATGAGGGAACTGAGGCACAGAAAAGTGAAGTGACTTGCCCGAAGTCACACAAGCTAGCTCTCTTCCTCCCTTCAAGGCCTTACTGAGAGCTCACCTCCTCCAGGTGGCCTTCCCAGACTGAGCCCCCTCCTTTCTCTCCCCCTCCTCCCCCCTCCATCCCCCCCACCTTACCTTCTTCCCCTCCCCACAGCACCTGTATATATGTATATATGTTTGTATGTATTTATTACTCTATTTGTACATATTTATTCTATTTATTTTATTTTGTTAATATGTTTTGTTTTGTTCTCTGTCTCCCCCTTCTAGACTGTGAGCCCACTGTTGGGTAGGGACCGTCTCTATATGTTGCCAACTTGTACTTCCCAAGTGCTTAGTACGGTGCTCTGCACACAGTAAACGCTCAATAAATATGATTGAATGAATGAATGAACAGCAGACAAGTGGTGGAGCCAGGATTAGAACCCAGGTCCTTCTGACTCCCAGTTCCATGCTTTAGCCACTATGCCATGCCGCCTTTTTAAAGAGCTCGGACCTAGGAGTCAGAGGACCTGGGTTCTAACCCCAGCTCTGCCACTTGCCTGCTGTATGACCTTGGGCATGTCCCTTTACTTCTCTGTGCCTCAGTTCCCTCATCTGCAAAATGGGGATTCAATACCTGTTCTCCCTCGTACTTGCTCTGTCAGCCCCATGTGGCACCTGAATCTACTCCAGCGCTTAGTACAGTGCTTGGCATATTGTAAGAGCATAACAAGTGCCACAGTTATTGTCATTGTGAGGCACCACCAAGTTAAGTAACTTGCCCAAGGTTACACAACAGGTAGATGGCAGAGCTGGGATTAGAACCCAGGTCCTCTGACTCTCAGGCTCATCCTCTTTCCACTAGGCTTCTCATCCCAGAGAAGCAGCATGGCTCAGTGGAAAGAGGCCGGGCTTTGGAGTCAGAGGTCATGGGTTCAAATTCCGACTCCACCAATTGTCACCAGTGTGATCTGGGCAAGTCACTTAACTTCTCTGGGCCTCAGTTACCTCAACTGTAAAATGGGGATCAAGACTGTGAGCCCTCCTTGGGACAACCTGATTACTTTGTAACCTCCCCAGCGCTTAGAACAGTGCTTTGCACATAGTAAGCGCTTAATAAATGTCATTTTATATATATATATTCCCAGTTTCCAGTTGCCAAAACAGCCCTGAGGCGATATTGCACAATAATAATAATAATGTTGGTATTTGTTAAGCACTTACTGTGTGTCAAGCACTGTTCTAAACGCTGGGGAGGTTACAAGGTGACCAGGTTGCCCCACGGAGGGCTCACACAATTTTAATCCCCATTTTACAGATGAGGTAACTGAGGCCCAGAGAAGTTAAGTGACTTGTCCAAAGTCACACAGCTGACAGTTGGCGGAGCAGGGATTTGAACCCATGACCTGTGACTCCAAAGCCCGGGCTCGTTCCACTGAGCCACGCTGCTTCTGTAGGTGTCAGGAGAGGGGAAAATCCATGAAACTGAATTCTAGTCGCCATCAGGGCTGCAGGAAGGGTAGAGCAAACATCTGGGCAGGGCAAGCACTCAGTCATTCCATGCCCAGGGAGACTATTCCTCCCCCCAGCAAAAGCTGATGAGCAGCTATCTTCTATGGAATTCCTCTGCCTTCTGACCCAGAGTATAATTAAACTGAGTGGTTTTTCAATCTGCTATGTATTTTACATGTGTCAGTTTCTGGATGTGGAGGTTGAATATGTGGTAGGTGGCATGCATTAGTTAATTTAATTTTATTTTACACATTGGGAGCGAGGGAGGCTGCATGAACTCGGTATGTAAATGCATGTAAAGTAAGATGTAAATTAGTAGTTTGATCCAAGAGCCCTGGTACTTTAAAAACGGGATTGCACCAGAGTTTTCCACCCCCGTAATGATCCGATAACCGGGCTGCAGATCTGAAACACGGAAAAGAAAGATTCCATCGACCCCAGAGCTAAGAGAATATTGTGCCTCACAGAAATGACCGGCTCCTTGGAGACTTCTGCGAGCTAGTGGTTTCGGCCAAGTCACGCAGCGTTAGGAGATATCATCCAAAAAACTGAACATTTTGTATAGAACAAAGACAAAGCAAATGCCAGACCAAGCGTAGAACCCTGTTTGGCTCTGTGAATCATTTAGGGAAAAAGTCTCAGAAGGACTTGATCAGTTTAAGAGCGAACTGGATGTGTTCAAGGAAGGGATTGTGCAGGAGTCCAAATGGAGGGCAAACAGTTAGATGTATTAATATTCCCCGCTCCTGGTTGAAGAGTGAGTGGTTTCCATGGGAAAAGCAGAGGCAGCTGTTGAGGTTCATGAATAACCCCGACACAAATGAAGATGGTGGCCAGCAGTGTGCGAGCTGCCTGCTCGTGTGTTGATTCTTGTGGGAGAGGGGGATGCAGGGGGAAAGTGGTGCCTGACGGAGGTTTGGACGACTTGGGAGTAGATGGCCAGTTGTCTGAGTTGCAATTGGCCCATCGCCCATCTGGTATGGCTGGGGCCCCAGATGCCTTTCCGTCTGGTCATCTCTAATTTCAGCACACGACCTCCATCCGCCGCCACGCCTGCTGCCAAATCCCATGATTCAGAAGCAGTAGAAGGGGAATGGAACCAGAAAGCAACATGACCTAGTTAGCGGAAAAAAAAAAACGGCCCCGGGAGTCAGAAGACCCAGCTTCTAATCCCGGTTCTGCCACTTGCCTGCTGAGTGACTTTGGGCAAGTCACATGACTTCTCCGGACCTCAGTTTCTGTGCCTGGAAAATGGAGATTCACTATCTGTTCTCCTTCCCAACTAGGCTGGGAGCCCCATAAGGGACAGGGACTTTGTCTGACCAGGCTGTCTTTTAGCACTAAGAATAGTGCTTGGCATATAGTAAGCACTTTAACAAATACTCTCTACCCTAATGTTTAGTGTGGTGCTTGGCACATAGTAAGCATTTCACAAATATCAGAATTTGTTATTACTATCATGTAGCAGATGTGGAGCAAGTGGAGAGTTTGGTGGATCCCCTGGAAGAATGCTGTAGGTCAGGGAGAAATCAGGGTACTTCTACCAAATAGCATGTATGAGGAATAACCTCCCTCCTCAGATCCAACAGTTACTCTCCCCTCCTCAAAACCTTATTGAAGCCACATCTCCAAGAAGCCCTAAGCCCTCCCTTCCTGTTCTCCCTCTCCCTTCTGCATCGCCCTTACTTCCTCCCTTTATTTATCCCCCATCCCAGACCCACAGTACTTGTGTACATATCTGTAATTTATTTATTTATATTTATATTCATGTCCATTTCCCCCTCTAGACTGTAAGCTCACTATGGACAGGGAATGTGTCTGTTGTTATATTGTACTCTTCCAAGTGCTTAGTACAGTGCTCTGTACAAAGTATGCGCTCAATAAATATGATCGAATGAATGAATGTCACCAAGTCATGTGGCATACACAGTGTAACATAGGAGACATCCCCAGCTCCCTGTGTCTGGTTTTTCAGTGCCGTTTCATGGCCACCCTACTTGAGACGAACGGTAGGGACATAAAAAACCAAAGACCCAGACATTTCCAAATAGGTGATGAATGATTTGTTTTGGAGTAATGTGGAAATCAGCCTCATTACAAGAGAGATTGGTGATGTGACCAAAAAAAAAAGTAAGCTTATACAGAAGCAAGAGAAAGTGTAAGATATGTAAGAGTTAGCCACAGTGGAGAACTCTTTGGTGATCAGGGTGATGAGACACTCAAACAGACTTCTGCGGAGGCTTATCAATCCATAGATTGTATTTATTGAGCATTTAGTATGTGCAGAGCACTGTACTAAGTGCTTATCATTTTTTCACTTACCCGGTGAGGTGGGAGGGTTGAGCCCCCAAAGGTCTTTTGCTACCGTACCTCTATCTCATCTGTCTCACCGCGGACCTCTCGCCCACATCCTGCCTCTGGCTTGGAACACCCTCCCTCTTCATATCTGACAGACAATGACCCTCCCCACCTTCACAGCCTTACTGAAGCCACATCATCATCATCAATCGTATTTATTGAGCGCTTACTGTGTGCAGAGCACTGTACTAAGCGCTTGGGAAGTACAAATTGGCAACATATAGAGACAGTCCCTACCTAACAGTGGGCTCACAGTCTAAAAGGGGGAGACAAAACACATCTCCCCCAAGAGACCTTCTCCAACTAAGCCCTCATTTCCTCTTTTCTCACTCCTTTCGGTGTCACCCGGATTTGTTCCCTTTATCTACCCCTCCCGCAGCCCCACAGCATTTACGTACAAATCCGTACTTTATTTATATTATTGTCTGTCTCCCCCTCTAGACTGTGAGCTCATTGTGGGCAGGGAATGTGTCTACCAACTCTGTTATATTGTACTCTCCCAAGCACTTAGTACAGTGCTGTAAACACAGTAAGCGCTCAATAAATACAACTGATTGATTGATTGAGTATAATATAACAGAGTTGGTAGACATATTCCCTGCCCACAATGAGTTTACAGTCTAGAAGATGAGCTTAGAATCTAGAGGCCTAGAGAATCTCATTCTTTGGAGAGCTTGATGAAAAACATTGAAAGGTTTAGGTGTCATCTTGCTTGGCATCAGGAATCAGTCTAGAGGCCCTCATAATAATAAAAGTAATAGTAACTATAAAAATAGTGATGATCTTGGATCTGCCCCAGCCCTTTTTTTTCATGGTTATTTGTTAAGCGCTTATTATAGTGCAGGCACTGAACCAAGTGCTGGGTAGATTCAAGTTCATTCATTCCTTCAATCATATTTATTGAGCGCTTACTGTGTGCAGAGCACTGTACTGAGCACTTGGGAAGTACAAGTTGGCAACATATAGAGACGGTCCCTACCCAACAACGGGCTGAGAGTCTAGAAGTTAATCAGATTGGACTCAGTCCCTGTCCCACAAGAGGCTCACAATATTAATGCCCACTTTACAGGCGAGGTAACTGAGACATGGGGCACTTAAGTGATTTTGCCCAAGATTGGAGGAGCCAGGATTAGAACCCAGGCCCTTCTGACTCGCAGGTCTGGGCTTACTTGGTTCATAGTAATTGCTTAACAAATACCACAGTCATTATTATAGTTAAAAGAAGCAATGTGGCTCAGTGGAAAGAGCACAGACTAGAATCAGAAGTCATGGGTTCAAATTCCGGCTCCACCACTTGTCAGCTGGGTGACTTTGGGCAAGTCACAACTTCTCTGTGCCTCAGTTACCTCATCTGTAAAATGGGGATTAAGACTGTGAGCCCCACGTGGGACAACCTGATCACCTTGTAACCTCCCTAGCTCTTAGAACAGTGCTTTGCACATAGTAAGCACTTAATATATGTCATTATTATTATTATTATTATTATTATACATATTATTTCTTTACCCAGCTCCTCTATCCCTCTTCCTACTCCTCTAATTTGGTGGTTTTCCCCCTGCCCCATGGAGATCTTGGGTATTTGTCCTTTCCCTCATTCTTCCATAATCCCTCTGCCCGCTAGTGAAAATTTCCATACGTACTTTATATCATGTTCCGTTTTAAAGATTTCACCTCTTATCGAGTTAAACATTGGCAGGTCATTAGAATGGAATTAGAACCGAGTCTGTTCCCCCACCACCTTTCCCCATATTATAAATTATGTTTCTGACAGTCAGTGTGAGTTAGTCTGCAATGGTACTTAATGGACTAAGTCATATCCCATGTATGCTGCACAAGAGATAAGAAACCTATTACTGTGAAATCTGAACGTGAACTTCAAGAAGTCTGTGTCAAACGCATTCGCAGCAGGGAGAGCCTGCCCTTCAAAAAAGAGAGAAGTATTTTATGGAAATAAGAGGATACCGGAGCAGTTCGGGAATACTGTGGCCTGTCGATCTCTATCGTCGTCTTGAGTATTCATTAGCACTTCACTGGCCGACAATGCAATGACAGACAGAGTAGAAAATGAAATCAGCAATAATGATTGTGGTATGTGTTCCGTGTGTACTAAGTGCTAAGCCCGGGGGTAGATGCTGCCTTTGGCCTGGAACGCCGTCCCTCCTCAAAGCTGACAAACAATTACTCTGCCCGCCTTCAGAGCCTTATTGAAGGCACATCTCCTCCAAGAGGCCTTCTGTGACTAAGCTCCCCCCCTTTCCTCTTCTCCCACTCCCTTTTGTGTCGCCCTGACATGCTCCCTTTCTTCATCCCCTCCCTCCCCAGCCCTACAACACTTATGTACAGTTCTGTGATTTTTTTTTTATATTAATGTCTTTCTCCCCCACCCTAGACTGTAAGCTCTTTGTGGGCAGGGAATGTGTCTGTTTATTGTATTGTACTCTTCCAAGCGCTTAGTACAGTGCTCTTCACACAGTAAGTGCTCAATAAATATGATTGAATGAATGAATTAAGCAGGTTGGCTACAGTCCTAGTCCTGCAAAGGGCTTACAGTCTTAGTAGGAGGAAGAACAGGTATCGTATTCCCATTTTACAGATGAGGAAATTGAGGGCCAGACTCGCCCTCAAGTTGACTCGCCCCAGGCATATCATTTTTTATGGCATTCTTTAATAATAATAATGGCATTTGTTAAGCACTTACTATGTGCAAAGCACTGTTCTAAGCGCTGGGGGGATACAAGGTGATCAGGTTGTCCCACAGAGGGCTCACAGTCTTAAGCCCCATTTTACAGATGAGGTAACTGAGGCTCAGAGAAGTTAAGTGACTTGCCCAAGGTCACACAGCAGACATGTAGCGGAGCTGGGATTCTAACCCATGACCTCTGACTCCAAAGCCCGGGCTCTTTCCACTGAGCCACGCTGCTTCTCTAAGCGCTTACTATGTGCCAGATATGATACTACGTGCTTGGGTAGATATAAGTTAATCAGGTTGGGCACAATCCATGTCCCACATGGGGCTCACAGTCTTAATCCCCACGGTACAGGTGAGGGAACTTAGGCACAGAGAAGTGAAGTGGCTTGCCCAAGGTCACCCAGCTGGCAAGTGGTGGAACCGGGATTAGAACTCAGTTCCGTGCTCTATCCACTAAGCTATGCAGCTTGAGGTTTGGAACCCTGACAGACAGCGAGGCTGCAGCATGGCTTCGAGCTTCAGCCAAACTGGAGATTTTGATAACCACAGTTATCATCATCATTATCATTATAACTATTATTATTTGGTGTTTTGGATGAAGCCCGAAGCCTGTCAGAGCAACCCGAGGTTCAGGAAGAGACCCAGGGGCCAAAATGGCCATGGGGCTCCCCCAAGTTCTCTCATGTCAACCCACTGACACCACTCCAGTACTACAGGGGGACCTAAAGATGGGAACAAGGCCCACCCCCTGGGTGAGAATGAGGGGAGGGGAGAGGGTTGTGGCCCAAAGCAGTGCTTGGCACATAGTAAGTGCCTAACAAATACCATCATTATTATTATTATTATTATTATATTATTAATGATGATAATATAATCATTATATTATATAATATAATAGTATAATATAGTATTATATTAGTATAGTTATGTTATATAGTATAGTATAATATAATATTATATTATATATAATCAATAATATTATTATTATTATACTCTAGGCCCACTCATACCCTCTGAGAGCCCTAAAATATTGCTATCCCCAGCAAGAAAATAGCCATCATGCCCAAAGCAGGATGGATCTAGAAGGCAGTGAGGAGCCTCTGAAGGGTTTTGAAATGGAGGGAATGCAGTAGTGGCCAAGGAAGCTTGGATCTTTGTGAAGGGAAGAAAGCCAAAGAGTAGGGGAGCAGGCCCTGAGGATAAAGAGGAAATTGACAAAAGAGTTTTGTGAATGAGACTGAACAGGGAAGCAGCTCAAGTGCCCTCTGCGTGTGATATTTAACGACAGGTGGCATCCGCCAGTGTTTGAAAGCTGGGACCGATGGGCATCAGAGGGTAAAGACCTGGTCAAAGCAGAAGGGTCAACTGTGGTGAGGGAAAAGCTCACAGTGGCAGAGGGAGAGACGGGACCAGGACTGGAGCCAGGATCATGCTGGCGGCCGGTCAGCCAGACACTGCTGATGCCTCTGGGAGTGACCCACGGGGCTCAGCTCCCGAATGGAGAAAGGAAGAGGAGTTTTTCCTAACTGATGGGATGTTTAGCTCCACCCAGGGTCCCACCCAGCCCAGAAAGCCACTGACACCACCGTCCAAGGCAGTTCTAGGACATAATGGATAGAGCACAGGCCTAGGAGTCAGAAGGTCATGGGTTCTAATCCCAGCTCTGCCACTTGTCTGCTGTGTGACCGTGGGCAAGTCAGTTTACTTCTCTGTGCCTCAGTTACCTCATCTATAAAATGGGGATTAAGACTGTGAGTCCCATGTAGGGCAGAAACTGTGTCCAACCCGATTTGTCTGTAACCACCCCAGCGCTTAGTATAGTTCCTGGCACATTGTAAGCACTTAACAAATGCCACAATCATTATTATTATTATGCTGGCTCCCTGGTTTCTGGGTAACTCTTTCCCTGGTCTTTACAGTCCAGCCACTGTCTGCATTCCAGCAGGAATGGTCCTTTCTCCTTTTAATCTTTTTCCCCCCCTTCTGGAGTCAGGCACTAAACTGGGGATAGGACCCACCTCCCAGCTCATCCGGCAACACAGTTTACAGAAGGATGTTATTATCCCCCAACCACACTCTCCAGCCCTGTAATTAGATGCTTAGACTGATGATTAGCGGCATTGTCCGTTGGATGGGTTTAATCACTCTTTTCTCCTACAGTGGCAATTTTGTTCCAATTAATTATTTCAGTTTGAACGGCAATAGCCAGTTGTGTTTAGAGAGAAATTAAAAAGGGGAGGGAGGGAGGAATAATGAAGACGAAGTTCAGGGGAGACAGGCTGCAAACAAGCGCGGCAATGGTTCAGATTTTGTTTCGGGTCTCAGTTTTCTTCCCTAGAGCAGGGCCGTGGGGCTTTGTTGCAAAAGCTTGGTCCTGCTGGAGCTGCGCTGGAACTCCCACCTTGAGAGGGCAATTCGGTGTGTGGCCTCCTGTGGTATTTCCTTTTAGTTCACATTGGCATCAAGTCACCACTTGTCTGCTGTGTGACCTTGGGCAAGACACTTCACTTCATATGCCTCAGTTACCTCATCTAAAAATGGGGATTGAGACTGCTAGCCCCACATGGGACAGGGATTGTTTCCAACTCAATTTGCTTGTATGCACCCCAGTGCTTAGTACAGTGCCTGGCGCATGGTAAATACTTAACAAATAACATCTAATGCCACCTGGCAAACAAGTATCCACTCTGCCAGCTTCCAAAACAGTTTTTGTTTCTTGTTCATCCTCGCAGAGGATAAAGAGGAATGAAAGGGAAAACAAATCTATATGCTTTTTCTGCTCTCCCTGTATGAAGTGGGTCTGTTGGGCTTCAGCTTTTTTTTTTTTTTAATGGTATCCATATAAGCACTTACTATGTGCCAGGGACTGTAGTAAGCACTGGGATAGATACACTCTAATCACATTGGACATAGTCTGTGTCCCACATAGGGCTCAAACTCTTAATGGCCATTGGGCAAACGAGATCACTGAAGCCCAGAGAAGTGAAGTGACTTGCCCAAAGTCATGCAGCAGGTAAGTGGCGGAGTCGGGATTAGAATCAGATCCTCTGACTCCCAGATATGTGCTCTATCTACTGGACCTATCTATCTATAGTATCTACTATACTGTGTCTCAGTATAGGGTTGAAGAGATGTGGGATTGGGCAAGTCACTTAACTTCTCTGTGCCTCAGTTCCCTCATCTGTAAAATGGGGATTAAGATTGTGAGCCCCCCGTGGGACAACCTGATCACCTTGTAACCTCTCTAGTGCTTAGAATAGTGCTTTGCACATAGTAAGCGCTTAATAAAAATGCCATTAGTATTATTAGTATTATTGGGATTGAGAACACAAAAAGGTTGTCTTTTGTTGTGTCGTCATGCTTAGAGTTCACAGAACCCGGAGCTGTTTTCTTTTTTGTCTCCTTGTCTCTCTATAAGAAGCTTTTGCTCAAAGAGAGAGACTCCCTTTTTGATGGTGGTGTACCACTGTAGGTCTGTCAATCAGTCAGTGGCATTTATTGAGCACTTAAGTGCAGAACAGTGTACTAAGCTCTTGGGAGAGCATTCATTCAATCATTCATTCATTCAATCATATTTATTGAGCGCTTACTGTGTGCAGAGCACTGTACTAAGCACTTGGGAAGTACAAGTTGGCAACATATAGAGACGGTCCCTACCCAACAGTGGGCTCACAGTCTAGAAGGGGGAGACAGAGAACGAAACAAAACATATTAACAAAATAAAATAAGTAGAATAAATATGTACAAGTAAAATAAATAAATACAGTAATAAACATGTACAAACATGTATACATATATACAGGTGCTGTGGGGAAGGAAAGGAGGTAAGGCGGGGGGATGGAGGGGGGAGGGGAGGGAGAGGAAGGAGGGGGCTCAGTTTGGGAAGGCCTGGAGGAGGTGAGCTCTCAGTAGGGCCTTGATATTGTTGAGCGCTTACTGTATGCAGAGCACTGTACTAAGTGCTTGGGAGAGTGCACTGAAATAGCACATTCCCTGCCCACAGTGACCTTACAGTATAGACAGGGAAGACAGACATCAGTACAAATAAATAAATTACAAATATGGACATAATTGCTGTGGGACTGACAGTGGGGAGGAAGCCGGGGAGCAAGTCAGGGCGATGCAGAGGGAATAGGAGAAAAGGAAAAGAGGGGCTTAGTCTGGGAAGACCTCATGGAAGAGATGTATGTTCAGTAAGGCTTTGAAGTGAGGGAGAGTCATTAGAAGAGGGAAGGTGTTCCAGGCCAGAAGCAGGATGTGGGCTACTTGTCGGCAGCAAGACAGGCGAGATGGAGGCACAGTGAGAAGATCAGCACTAGAGGAGCAAAGTGTGCGGGCTGGGTTGTAGAAAGAGCAAAGTGAGTGAGGTAGGAGCGGGCAAAGTGAAGGAATGTTTTAAAGTCAATGGACAGGAGTTTTTGTTTGATACAGAGGTGGATGGGCAACCACTGGAACTTTTTGAGGAGCGGGGTGACATGTCCTGAACATTTTTGTAGAAATGGTTAAAGAAGTTGGAGGTGGGCTGTGAAGGGTGGTAGGTGACAGCTACTAGAATGTGGAGTGGGTAGTAGAGGAGGATGATATGGGCTATGAAAGAAGGGAAAAAAAGGGACAGGGGAGTTGCAGGAATGGTGCAAAAGCAGCACTGGGGCGTGAGAAGGAAGCCAACACCTCCTCCTTTCCCAGTGAGTCTGGGAGAGTGGTAGAAAATGAGGCCCCCTCTGAAGAGAGCAGCAGGGGAGACCGTGCCATCTGGGGAGAGCCAGTTTTCAGTGATGGCGAGGAGTGGTGGGGGAGAGGAGGAGGAGGAGGAGGAGGAGGAGGTGGAGGGACTGAGACAGGAATAGGTCAAGGATGAAGGGAAGCTTCCCCATGATGGAGCATGGGGCTTCCATGGGCCGCAATTGGCAGAAGCTGTGAAGGGGGTAGTGGGAGAGGAGACAGCGAGGGGTGGGGAGGGTTTGAATGGGACTGAGTTGACAGGGGCCAGCTTGGGTGGAGGGGGTGAGGAGAGGCATTGGGACAGAAGGATGGGGGGGGCAGGAGGAAGGGGGACATAAGGGGAGGGGAGGAGTAGGGTGTCAGAGGGGGCAGGGGAGGTGAGGTGGGAGGAGAGGCCAGGGTTTGGCAGACAGGAGCTGGGGGATTAAAGGGTCATGGAGGGGTCGATTAGGTAAAACAGCAATAACAACTTAATTCAGTGATACCCAGAGGAGGTAGTTGAATTGCCTTTGGGCTGTTGAGTGTCAGGAGGACCTGGGTTCTAATCCTAACCCTGCCACTTGTCTGCTATGTGACCTTGGGCAAGTCACTTTGCTTCTCTCTGCCTCAGTTACCTCATCTGTAAAATGGAGATTAAGACTGTGAGCCCCATGTGGGACAAGGACTATGTCCAACATGATTAATTGATATCTACCCCAGTTTCTGGCACATAGTAAGTGCTTAACAAATACCATTAACAACAATAACAGATCAGGCACAGTCCCTGTCCCTCGTCTGGCTCACAGTCTTAGTAGGAGAAGAATAGGCATTGAATCCCCATTTTACTGAGGAGGAAACTGAAGCACAGAGGAATTGTGACTCAAGGTCACCCCGCAAGGAAATGACAGAGCCCATGAGAGGAAATCTTCATTTCAAGTGTCACTTTCATTCATTCATTCATTCAATTCATTCAATTGTATTTACTGAGCGCTTACTCTGTGCAGAGCACTGTACTAAGCACTTGGGAAGTACAAGTTGGCAACATATAGAGACAGTCCTTACTTAACAACGGGCTCACAGTCTAGAAGACTGTGCCTCAGTGACCTCATCTGTAAAATGGGGGTGAAGACTGTGAACCCCACATGGGACAACCTGGTTACCTTGTATCTACCCCAGCGCTTAGAACAGTGCCTGGCACATAGTAAGCGCTGAACAAATACCAACATTATTATTATTATGTGCTTTCAGTAAGGCTTTGAAAGTGGGAGAGTGATTGTCTGTCGGGTATGACGAGGGAGGAGGTTCCAGGCCAGAGGTGTGTTGGGGGCAAGAGAACAAAATACAGTAAGTAGGTTGACATTGGAGAAGCCAAGTGTGAGGACTGGGTTGTAGTAGGAGAGCAGTGAGGTAGGAGCGGGCAAGGCATTGAGTGTGTTTTAAAGCCGAAGGTAAGGAATTTCTGTTTGAATCGGAGGTGGATGGGCAACTACGGGAGGTCCTTGAGGAGTGTGGAAACGTGGCCTGAACATTTTCACAAGCGACACTGAGGAGTGGGTCTTCTAGCTTTAAATCTAGATCTTGATTTTGGTAATTGAAGGAACCATTTCTTAGCTGGGTGTCAGAGAGCCTGGTTTCTAATCCCACCTCCACCACCGGTCTGCTGTGTGACCGTAATTCACCTGATTTCTCTGCGCCCGATTCCTCATCTGTAAAATGATGATTCAATAGTTGGTTTCCCCTCCTACATAGACTGTGAGCCCAAGTGAGATGGGGACTGTTTCCGACCTGATTATCTTATATTCATTCATTCAGTCGTATTTATTGAGTGCTTCCTGTGTGCAGACCCCTTGCTTAGTACGGTGCCCAGTGCTTAGAACAGTGCTGACACATAGCACTTAACAAATATCATTATCATTATTATTATTACAGTGCCTGGCGCACAGGAAATGCTCAATAAATACAACTGAATGAATTGAATGAATGAACAACAGTAAGCACTTAACAAGTACCACAGTCATTATTATCATTATTATTTGAACTCAGCAGCCATCCATTAGTTTTTGGACTTTTAAACAATGAGCTGGTTACCCTGCATTGGAATGTGACCCAAGAGGTCTCATGTTTGTAGAGGAATCTCTCTCTCTCTAATGGGAAAAGCCACCTCGTTGCTGTGATATAAAATGGCACCATATGGAAACCAAATTGCATATGAATGTCTACCCCACCTCACCCTCCCCGAACCGAGACTCCCCAATATGCCAGCTCAGTTCTTGAAGGTCAATCTGGTTTTCAGCCCATTCAAGTTAACCCCTCTTTTTGGAGGAGGGAGAGCCGGGAGTGGAATAAACCGAGCCATAGAGATTTCTGAAAGAGCATTTTTTTTAATGCATTTTGAAAGTTACAGAAATGCTGCTCGGGCAATTCATGTATAATTCAGCGAATTCTCAAGTAGTTTGAATATTTAAATTATATATGATCAAAGCAATAAAAAAATCTGCATTTCCTCATTCTGAGCCCCCCCCCCCCACCCCCGACATTCTCCTCCTCCTCCTCCTCTCCCCTTCTCCCCCTGCCCCCAATTCCTCTCTCCCCTGGTGGCAGCTGCCGTCTTCCGCGCTCCTGCTCCTATTGCACATTATTGCTCTGAAGAAATTGAATTCGACTGGAAAAATACCGCCATCAAGTGTAACTGATGTTCTTTAATAAATACATGACGCATCGCATCTTGAGCTGCTGCTGTTGCTAGGGTGATGGTCACCAGGCGGGCAAGCGGTTAGCTGGTGAAAGGGGAGGATGGGTGGATGCGGGGGACTCAGTCTTTGGAGCTGATTCTGCCTCTCCCTTTCTCCTTCATGCTCTGAAGTTGGCCTGACACACTGTCTCTCCCTTTCCTCCCCATTTCTAATTAGCATCTGTCTCCCAGCCAACCCCCACTGCGGTACATTCTCTGACTGGGGCTCCGGCTTGGTTCCGGTTCCGGCATTCTCCATCCCTCTGAACTCAGGCCCGCGACACTATCAACAAAGCACTGTGGTGTCAGTATGTGGCTTTGTATAGAGGATGGTTGATGATTGGTCCTTCCCCTCCATCCCTCCCCTCCTCAGGTCCGCTTTTTTTTTGGTTTTGTTTTTGTTTTTAATTAATGATATTTGTTAAGCAGTTTTACTCTGTGCCAGGCATTGTATTAAGAGCTGGGGTAGATACGAGCGAATGAGGTTGGACACAGTCCAGGTCCCACGTGGGGCTCATAGTCTCGATCCCCATTTTACAGATGAAGGGACTGAGGCACAGATAAATGAAGCGATTTGCCCAAGCTCACACAGCAGACAAATGGCGGAGCTGAGATTGCTCGAATTCCGTTTTCAGCCCTCTCTCCATCTCTGCAGCTTCTGGAACATCTAATGTCCGTACTGTTCCGTTTCACATACCCTTCTCTGGAGATAAGGAATCTTTCATGATGCATGTGAACTGTGAGTTACAGGGCTTTTTTTTTTTTTAGCCTCTATAGATACTGGCGTAGTGGATAGAGTATGGGCCTGGGAGTGAGAGGTTATGGGTTCTAATCCCAGCTCCTCCACTTCTTTTCTGGGTGACTGTGGGCAAGTCACTTCACTTCTCTGTGCCTCAGTTACCTCATCTGTAAAATGGGGGTGGAGACTGTGAGCCCCTCATGGGATAGAGACTGTGTCCAACCTGATTTGCTTGTATCTACCCCAGCATTTAGTACAGTGCCTGGCACAAAGGAAGCACTTAACAAATACCATTATTATTATTATTATTATTAATGATAAAAACAGGTATTGGGGTGCCCTGTTTGAAGTTTTTAAAATAAATACACACACACCCCAACATTAATGCAATACATTTTCTTATAATAATAATAATAATGATAACATTTATTAAGCGCTTACTATGTGCAAAGCACTGTTCTAAGCGCTGGGGAGGTTACAAGGTGATCAGGTTGATGATGATGGCATTTGTTAAATGCTTACAATGTGCAAAGCACTGTTCTAAGTGCTGGGGAAGATACATGGTGAGCAGGTTGTCCCCGATGGGGCTCAGTCTTAATCCCCATTTTACAGATGAGGTAACTGAGGCACAGAGAAGTTAAGTGACTTGCCCAAAGTCACACAGCTGACAACTGGCGGAGCCGGGAATTGAACCCGTGACCTCTGACTCCAAAGCCCGGGCTCTTTCCACTGAGCCACACTGCTTCTCAGCTGGTGGTTTCGGGCAGACCCACCCCTCCCCGGCCCAGCGCCTGGCTCCTTCAAACCGCTCGGCCAACTCGACCCCCCGACTCCCAGACTCCCAGCCTGGCAACTCCAGGCCCTTGTCCCACAGGGGGCTCACAGTCTTAATCTCCATTTTACAGATGAGGTAACTGAGGCACAGAGAAGTTAAGGGACTTGCCCAAAATCACACAGCTGGCAATTGGCAGAGTCGGGATTTGAACCCATGACCTCTGACTCCAAAGCCTGTGCTCTTTCCACTGAGCCATGCTGCTCCTCTAATAATAATTATTATCTTATAATAATAATTGTGGTGGTTAAGTGGTTACTATGTGCTTAGTGCTTACTAAGCTCTAGGGTAGACACAAGACAATCATGTTGGACACAAGGCCCTGTCCCACATGGGGCTCATAGTCTACAATAGAGGGAGACCAGGTATTAAATCCCCATTTTACAGATGAGGAAACTGAGGCACAGAGAAATTAAGTGACTTGTCCAAGGTCACACAGCAGACAGGTTACAGAACCGGGATTGTTCTGATTCCCAAGCCTGTGCTTTTCACTTAGGCCACACTGTGAGTTTTCTATTTTAATGACCTAATCCCATGAGATAATTAATTAGTCATCAATTACCCCTCGACTCCTGCTAATTTAACCATAATACTTAGGGTGGGCTAGTTAAATAGCACAGACTTGGGAGTCAGAGGACCTGGGTTCTGATCACTGTTCTATGACCTATTGCTTTTCATGTGCCTCAGTTTCCTCATCTATAAAATGGGGGTTCTGTTCTCCCTCCCTCTTTGCCTAAAAACTCCATGTGGGAGGAAACTGCAGTTGACTTGATTATCTTCTATTTATTCCAGTGTCAAGTACAGTGCCTGGCACAAAGTGAGTGCTAACAATTATTATTATTCTATAATAACAATTGTGGTATTTATTAAGCACTTACTATGTGCCAGGCACTGTACTAAGCGCTGTGGTACATACCAGCTAATCAGGTTGGGCACAGTCCCTGTCGCACATGGGGCTCCTAGTCTTAAATCCCCATTTTACAGATGAAGTAACTGAGGCCCACAGAAGTGAGGTGACTTACCCAAGGTTAAACAACAAAGTGGCAGAGCTAGGATTAGAACCCAGGCCCTTTTGACTCCCTTTTGCTGCTGTAATTTTGCTATTGCTAATAGCAATATTCCACCAATATGCCTGCTGCAGTTTACTCGTTCACCCAGACCAGTCAACTTCAGCACCTTCTCTAGAAGAACAATTATGAGAGCGAAGTGTAACAGAATCCTAAATTCCATTTTAAGCAACCTAATGGAAGATAGTTCCCACTTCCTTTCCACTGCACAAGAAGTAATCATTGACCAGGAAAAGAAGTGGAAATTGAATCAGATCTGATTCCACCACATAGAATTCCTAATTCTTAGCTAGCAGAATGGCAAGTGGGCTGGAAGAAGTGACTAAGTCTCCAATCTGCTTGTAAACACATTCAGGCACACATGCTATCTCACCATTATTCACCCAATCACCCACACGTTTATATTTTCATTCATTAAGAAGCATATACCCACATTCAGTTGCTCACAGTCCTATAAACAAGCAATCAATCAATCAGTGATATTTATTGAACATTCCTTCATTCATTCAATCGTATTTATTGAGCATTTACTGTGTGGAAGGCACTGTACTAAGCGAGTGGGAGAATACAATATAACATTAAACAGACACATTCCTGCCCACAATGAACACTTACTGTATGCAGAGCAGCATGGAGTAGTGGATAAAGCATGAGCCTAGGACTCTAGTCCTGGCTCCACCACTTGTCTGTTGTGTGACCTTGGGCAAGTCGCTTCACCTCTCTGGGCCTCAGTTACCTCATCTGTAAATTGGGGAATGAGTCTCTGAGCCCCATGTGGGGACAAGGACTGTGTCCAATCTGTTTTGCTTCTATCCACTGCAGCATTTAATACAGCGCCTGCCACATAGCGCTCAACAAATACCACAATTATTATTAATATTATTATTACTAAGCACTTGGAATAATACAATAGAGTTGATAGAAGTGATCCCTGTCCCCAAGGAGTTTACAGTATAGTGGGCTAGACTGTAGGGCTACTACTACTACTACTACTACTACTACTACTAGACTGTAGGGCTACTAGCCCTACTAGCCTAGACGAGAGAGATATTAAATTATAGATTATGCTAATAATAATAATAATAATAATAATAATAATGTTTGTTAAGTGCCTACTATGTGCCAGGCACTGTACTAAGCTCTGGGGTGGTGGGGGCGGGGGGGAGACAAGCAAATCTAGTTGGACAAAATGCCTGTTTCACACGGAGCTCACAGTCTTAATCCCCATTTTGCAGATGAGGTAGCTGAGGCATGGAGAAGTTAAGTAACTTGCCCAAGGTCACAAAGCAGAAAAATGGCAGAAACAGGATTAGAACCCAAGTCCTGCTGACTCCCAAGTCCGCGCTCTATCCACTAAGCCATGAAGTGACAGAGAATAAGGATGTGTGACATGTCTACCAACTCTGCTGTATTGTAGTCTCCCAAATCCTTGGTATAGTGCTCTGCATATACACTTGTACGCATTTACTGTTCTATTTATTTTGTTAATGATCTGCATATAGCTTTAATTCTATTTGTTCTGACAACTTTGACACCTGTCTAAGTATTTTGTTTTGTTGTCTGTCTCCCCCTTCTAGACTGTGAGCCAGTTGTTGGGTAGAGACCATCTCTATATGTTGACAACTTGTACTTCCCAAGCACTTAGTACAGTGCTCTGCACACAGTAAGCGCTCAATAAATACGATTGAATGAATGAACGCATATGTAAGCACTCAGTAAAACAGTGTGGTTTGGTGGATAGATCTCCGGCCTGGGAGTCCAAAGGACTTGGTTTCTAATCCTGTTTCTGCCAGTTTTCTGCTTTGTGATCTTGGGCAAGTCACTTCACTTCTCTGTGCCTCAGATACCTCATCTGTAAAATGGGGGTGAAGAGTGTGAGCCCCATGTGGGACAGGGACTGTGTCCAACCTGATTAATTCATATCTACCCCAGTGCTTAGTAGAGTGCCTGGCACATAGTAAGCACTTAAATACCATCAAAGAAATACCATTGATTGATCGATTGATTGAGAAATGCTGTGGGACTAGGGTTCATTCATTCATTCAATTGTATTTATTGAGCGCTTACTGTGTGCAGAGCACTGTACTAAGTGCTTGGGAAGTACAAGTTGGCCACATATAGAGACGGTCTCTACCCAACAATGGGCTCACAGTCTAGAAGGGGGAGACAGACAACAAAACAAAACATGTGGACAGATGTCAAGTATGAGTAGGATGAGTATCAAAGCGCTTACCAAGAGCATTGACAACACAGAAGGGAAGCCCAATAGGGTGGGAAAATGAGGGGTTAAACGGGGAAGGCCCCTTGAAAGAAGTGTGATTTTAGGGGGGCTGTGAAATGGGGAGAGTGGTGATCTGTCAGAAAGGCAGAGGGAGGGAGTTCCAAGGCTGTGGGTTCTAATTCCGGCTCCGCCACCTGTCTACTGTGTGACCTTGGGTGAGTCACTTCACATCTCTGGGCCTCAGTTACCTCATCTGTAAAATGGGGATCCAGACTGGGAGCCCTATGTGGGACAGGGACTTTGTGCAACTCGATTTGCTTCTATCCACCCCAGCGCTTAGTACAGTGCCTGGCACACAGTAAGCACTTAACATAATACCCCAATTATTAGTAGAAGATTAGTGAGGTCAAAAGCAGTCAGGCCAGCAGTTGGCAGTTTTCTCAGGCTGCCAGAACAAATAATAATAATAATGGTATTTGTTAGGCGCTTACTACATGTAAAGCACTGTTCTAAGCACTGGGGTAGATACAAGGTAATCAGGTTGTCCCAGTGGGGCTCACAGTCTTAATCCCCATTTTCCAGATGAGGTAACTGAGGCCCAGAGAAGTTAAGTGACTTACCCAAAGTCACACAGCTGACAAGCGGCAGAGCCGGGATTAGAACCCATGACCTCTGACTCCCAAGCCCTGGCTCTTTCCACTGAGCCATGCTACTTCTCATGCCACACTCGCTTCATCTTCAAAGCCCTACTAAAATCACATCTCCTCCAAGAAGTCTTCCCTGACTAATCTCTCCCTTTCCCTTCCCATTTTCCCCAACTTCTGCAACACCTTTGCATTTGAGTCCTTACCTCCTAAGCACTTTTTCTTTAACAGTATTTGTTAAGCGCTATGTGTCATGCACTGTTCCAAGTGTCAGGGCATTCCGTGTCTCACATGGGGCTCACAGTCTCAATCCCCATTTTACAGAGGAGGGAAGTGAAACACAAAGAAGTGAAGTGACTTCCCTAAGGTCGCACAGCTGGCAGATGGAGGAGCCGGGATTAGAACCCAGATCCTTCTGACTCCCAGGCTCTATCCAATTGGCTAAGCTGCTTTTCGTAGGAACCGGGTCTCCCCGTGCCCCAACATTTATCAATCAATAAATCATTTGTACTTATTGAACACTTACTGGGTGCAAAGCACTTTGCTAAGCTCTTTGAGCATACAACTGAGTTAGCAGACACAATTCCTGCCCACAAGGAATTTACAGTCTTGAAGGGGAAACAGGTATTAAAATAAATTATGGAAATGTGCTTAAGTGCTGTGGGGATGAGGATGTGGTGCATATCAAGTGCTTACAGATCCCAGAGAAGTAGTGTAGCCTAGTGAAAAGAACACAGGCCTGGCAGTCAGAGGACCTGGGTTCTAATCCTGTATATATGTATATATGTTTGTACATATTTATTGCTTTATTTATTTATTTATTTATTTTACTTGTACATATCTATTCTATTTATTTTATTTTGTTAATATGTTTGGTTTTGTTCTCTGTCTCCCCCTTCTAGACTGTGAGCCCACTGTTGGGTAGGGACTGTCTCTATATGTTGCCAACTTGTACTTCCCAAGCGCTTAGTACAGTGCTCTGCACACAGTAAGCGCTCAATAAATAAGATTGATGGATTGATTGATTAATCCTGGCGCTGCTACTTGTCTGCTGTACGACTTTGGGCAGCTACTCACCTTCTCTGGACCTCTGTTACCTCATTTGTAAAATGGAAATCAAGACTGTGAGTCCCATGTGGGACATGGCTCCTGGCTCTGCCACTTACCGGCTGCATGATCTTGGGTAGGTCACTTAACTTCTCTGTGCCTCTGTTCCCTCATCTGCAAAATGGGGATTTAATACCTTTTTTCCCTCCTGCTTACACTATGAGTTTCATGTGGGATCTGATTATCCTGTATCTACCCCAGTGCGTAGTGCAGTGCTTGGCAAACAGTTAGCAATTAACAAATACCACAATTATCATTATTACTATTACTACTACTAACGGCTTGGGAAAGTACAATACAATGGAGTTGGAAGACATGTTCCCTGCCCACAACGAGCTTACAGTCTGGAATCAACAAGAAGTCCAAGGAACTCAACTCCAACCCTCTCTACCAACTTGCTGCAGCAAAAGGCCTTTCTTCGTCTCTTCCTTTAATTTTGCAATTTAAAGTGTGTTGACAGCACAGGACAGACTCAGGGGTGGGTTCCCACTGTCATCTCCAATCCCCTAATATCTCAACTGAGGATTGCACAGTATATTTATGCTAAGAATAATATACAGCCCCGAAAAATCATATGCTCCATGGAGTGGACTTTGATCCATTTTCAAATGCAGATGGAACCCATATTTTTTTGCAGCTATTGAGATAGATGGTAGCAACTCTGCTCATTAGAAGCTGTGGCAAAGGGTAGGTGCTGAGAGACCTTGTTCCAAAGAAGCTCTGGAAGCTCATTAACTTGAAAAATTGGCTCCAGAGGGCTCATTTGTCTGTTATTGGTTCACTGTTTTTTCTAGCAATATAGAAAATGAGCTGGGGGGTGGAGAGGGGGTGCAGAAGAGGAATAGTTCCTTACTCGAGACTGTAGCTTTAATCCATTCTGGTCAAGATTCATGTTCACTGTCTGAAATTGCTTTAGATTGTATTTATTTCCTAGGGTGTTGTGGTTTTTTTGGCCCTGCCCTCTTGAAGTGAACAAAACTCACCTTATCAGGGGATGGATTAAATGGTGTTTACATATGTAAGCCCAACACACACAAGTGTTTAGGAATGAAGGTCTCTCCTAGAATAATAAAGGTCCATCTCCTGCAGGCTGCTAGGGGTTTTTTTGTTGTTCCCAGAGAAACCCTTGAGCCATTTGGAGGTCAGAACAATGTCCCATCTATCCCAGTACTATGCTTCCAGCTGTGGTAGCAAAGGATGCTGAAAGAATTCGTGGGATCAGTGTCTTTCCTACATCCAGGTATCTCCCCCTGTAGATGGCCAGCTCCTTGTGAGCAGAGATCTCTAACTGTAAGCTCCCTGTGGGCCAGGATCTCTAGACTGTAAGCTCCTTGTGGGCAGGGAATGTGTCTGCCTACACTGTTGTATTGTAATAATAATAATAATGATGGCATTTATTAAGCGCTTACTATGTGGAAAGCACTGTTCTAAGCACTGGGGAGGTCACAAGGTGATCAGGTTGTCCCACGGGGGATTCACAGTCTTAATCCCCATTTTACAGAAGAGGTAACGGAGGCACAGAGAAGTTAAGTGACTTGCCCAAAGTCACACAGCTGACAATTGGTGGAGCGGGATTTGAACCCATGACCTCTGAATCCAAAGCCCTTGCTCTTTCCACTGAGCCATGTTGCTTCTCTGTTGTACTCTTTCAAGAGCTCAGTGCAGTACATACATACTACATACATGCTCTACGTGCAGTAAGCCATTAACTTCTCTGTGCCTCAATTACCTCATCTGTAAAATGGAGAATAAGATTGTGTGAGCCCCATGTGGGGCAGGGACAGTGTCCAACCTAAGTACCTTTCATCTACTCCAATGCTTAGTACAGTGACCAGCACATAGTAAGGACTTAACAAATGCCATTTGCAAATAGTAATAAATGATTACCATTGATGGATTGATTGCATCTACCACCCGTATTGTATTGTACTTTCCCAGATGTTTAGTTCATTGCTGGCTTAGTGGAAAGAGCCCGGGCTTGGGATTCAGAGGACATGGGTTCTAATCTCAGCTCCACCACTTGTCTGCTGTGTTACTTTGGGTAAGCCAGTTAACTTCTCTGGGCCACAGTTACCTCATTTGTAATATGGGGATTAAGACTGTGAGCCCCACGTGGGACAGGGACTGTGTTCATTCATTCAGTCCTATTTATTGAGTGCTTACTGTGTGCAGAGCCCTGAACTGAATGCTTGGGAGAGTACAATATAATAATCAGCAGGCACATTCCCTGCCCACAAGCTTATAGTCTGGGGGGGAGCTTACAGTCTAGACTGTGTCCAAACTGTGTCCCTTCCCCTCCCCAAACCACTTGTGTATATTTGTACTTATTTATTACTCTATTTTATTAATGATGTATATGTTTATAATTCTATTTGTCTATTTTGATGGTATTGACACCTGTCTACTTGTTCTGTTGTCTGTCTCCTTCTAGACTATGAGCCCATTGTTGGGTAGGGACTGTCTCTATCTGTTGCCAAATTGTACTTCCCAAGCATTTAGTACAGTGCTCTGCACACAGTAAGCGCTCAATAAATGCAATTGAATGAATGAATGAACTTCTATCTACCTCAGCACTTAGAACAGTGCCTGATACATAGTAAGTGCTTAACAAATATCACAATTACAACAATTATTATTGTTTGTAATGCTTGTCTCCCCTTCTAGACTGAGCTCCTTAAGAATAATAAGAATAAGTATAATAAGGGTACTTGTTAAGTGCTTACTACGTGCCAAGCCCCGTACTAAGCCCTGGGGTAGATACAAGCAAATCGGGTTGGACACAGTCCCTGACCCTCTTGGGGCTCACAGTCTCAATCCCCATTTTACAGATGAGGTAACTGAGGCACAGAGAAGTTGAGTGACTTGCCCAAGGTCACATAACAGACAAGTGGCAGAGTCAGGATTAGAACCCATGACCTCCTGACTCCCAATGCTCGTGCTCTAGCCACTACACCATGTAGGCAGGGAACGTATATAGCAACTCTGTTATGTTGTACTCTCCCAAGCGCTTAGTACAGTACTCTGCATACAGTAAGCACTTAATAAATATGATTGATTGATTGGCAGGTCCCCCAGGGGATGGAGCGTTCCCTGCGGTGCCACTTTAGCTTTAGCCCACATCATCCCCCTGGCCTGGAATGCCCTCCCTCTGCCCATCCACCAAGCTAGCTCTCTTCCTCCCTTCGGGGCCCTACTGAGAGCTCACCTCCTCCAGGAGGCCTTCCCAGACTGAGCCCCTTCCTTCCTCTCCCCCTCGTCCCCCTCTCCATCCCCCCGTCTTGCCTCCTTCCCTTCCCCACAGCACCTGTATATATGTATATATGTTTGTACATATTTATTACTCTATTTATTTTACTTGTACATATCTATTGCATTTATTATATTTTGTTAATATGTTTGGTTTTGTTCTCTGCCTCCCCCTTCTAGACTGTGAGCCCACTGTTGGGTAGGGATTGTCTCTATATGTTGCCAACTTGTACTTCCCAAGCTCTTAGTACAGTGCTCTGCACACAGTAAGCGCTCAATAAATGCAATTGATTGATTGATTGATTGATTGATTTAGCTAGGGATGTGGCCATTTGTTGTCCTCTGGCAAGTGCTTTGTGAGTTCCTCCAGGGCCCGGGCACGCTGCCCACAGCCCGATGAGCTGTTGGAAAGAGAGGAGAGCCTGTTTAGAAATGTCAACTGTAACACAGATGCCCAGGGCTCTGACATACGGCTAAGCGCCTCTCGTCTCCTTTCGGCAGTCCCAGGCCAGACCGGCCCGTCATCCTACGAGGTGCCAAACTGTCTGCTCTTAGATTACCGCCGGAGTCTCATTCGTGTTTCCGTACTTCAAGAATGGTGCGAATGCCGTGTGCGGGCCAGCCCTCTGACCGCCCTTCTCGAGCCTCATTCCTCACACAGATCATCTGCTCTCCAATCGTGCCCCACCCAGCGCTGCGGGTGATGAGAATCTCTGTCCCGTAGGGCTGCAGTAAATCATCAAATCATAGAATCTGAGTGCTAGCTGAGGCCTTTACACGTCACTGAGCCTTAAAATGCCTGCCTTAAAATGGCAGGTGGCTGTCTTCCCTGTTAGCTTCTTAGAAGCTCAGAGCAGGCAGGAAGGACAGAACAAATGTTTTAAAGGCCTAGTAAAACCCAGTCATTGATTCATTCATTCAGTCGTATTTATTGAGCACTTACTGTGTGCAAAGCACTGTACTAAGCACTTGGGAATCAATCAATCAATCAATCATATTTATTGAGCGCTTACTGTGTGCAGAGCACTGTACTAAGCGCTTGGGAAGTACAAGTTGGCAACATATAGAGACGATCCCTACCCAACAACGGGCTCACAGTTTAGAAGGGGGAGACAGACAACAAAACAAAACATGTGGACAGGTGTCAAGTCATCAGAATAAATAGAAATAAAGCTAGATGTACAGTCTCAGATACTGACTGGGTTATTCATTCATTTAATCATATTCACTCATTCGATCATATTTATTGGTGTTTACTGTGTGCAAAGCATGGTACTAAGCACTTGGGAGAGTACAATATGACAACAGACACAGTCCCTGGCCACAACGAGCTTACAGTCTAGAGGGGGAGACAGACATTAATATGAATAAATGAATACATAAATAAATTACAGATAGGTACATAAGTGCTTTGGGGCTGGTAAGTTATGTTACGTTACTCTACAGGGTATGTTCAGAAGCCCCTGTAGGAGGTGGCTAACTGCTGAGAAAGATTTTTACCAACAGTATGAAAATCAATCAATCAGTGGTAACTATTGAGTGCATACTGTGTGCAGAGCACTGTAACAATAATAACAATAATTGTGGCATTCGTTAAGCACTTACTATGCCCCCGGCACTGTAGTAAGAGCTGGGTGAATACAAGCAAATCAGGTTGGACACAGCCCCATCCTTGTCCCATGTGGGGCTCACAGTCTCAATCCCCATTTTTTGGATACGGTAACTGAGGCACAGAGAAGTGAAGTGACTTGCCCAAGGTCACACAGCAGACAAAATTAGAACCTATGACCTTCTGATTCCTAGGCTGACTTCTGACTCTATCCACTCACTACACTAAGCCCTTGGGAGAGTACAATGCCATAGAGTTGATAGATACATTCCCTACCCAGAGAGCTTAAAGTCTAGAGGGAGATAGTGACATTAATAGAATGCATAAATTATAAACATGTACAAAAGTGCCATGGGACTGAGGATAGAGTGAATGCCAAGTGCCCAAAGAGTTCAAAAAATTGTGAAGAGCAGTGGGACAGGTCACACCCGCACCTGGAGTGCTTCTGTTCATGTTGACTTTCGTACTCTCATATTTAAATATCTACACATCCACCTATCCATCTTTCCATTCTTCTCTTCCTCCTCACTAGGGTTTATTTTCCCACTGTTGCCCCAGTTTGTTTATATTTTTATGGCACTTCTTAAGCACTTATTATATGCCAAGCACTGTATCTGAAACTCTGGAGTAGATTCAAGATAATCAGCCTTTTTTGCTGCCATTGGTTTTTTTTTTATGTTATTTGTTGAGTGCTTACTCTGAGCCAGAAGCTGTAGTAAGGGCTCAGGGAGATTCGAGATAATCAGGTTGGACACAAGTCCCTATCCCACATGGGGCTCTCCGTCTACACTGGAAGAAGTAAGATTTAATACCCATTTTACAAATGAGGAAACTGAGGTACAGAGAAGTTAAGCCACTTGCCCAAGGTCACACAGCAGCAAGTGACAGAACTGGGATTAAAACCCAGGGCCTCTAACTCCCAGGCCTGTGTTCTTTCCACTAGGCCATGCTGCTTTCCAGTGGATTGTAAATTTCTTGAGGGAGGAGAACTCTTCTAACTCTGCTCCAATTCTCCAACTCTTCTAACTCTGCTTCTAACTCTGCTCCAACTCTCTCAAGGGCTTTGTAAAGATAGATAGATAGATAGATAGATAGATAGATAGACAGATGTGTGTGTAAATATGTATTATATATTTTTCATACTTTTTCATTCATTCAATCGTATTTATTAAGCGCTCACTGTTTGCAGAGCAATGTAGTAGTAAGTGCTTGGGAGAGTACAATACAGCAATGAACAGACACATTCACTGCCCTTAATGAGCTTACATTTATATAGTGTATTGAAAGAAATCAATGGATGGTGAAAATAGTAATGTTAAGCACTTACTATGTGCCAGGCACTGTACTAAGCATTGGGTTGGATATAAGCAAATCACAATGGACATAGTCCCTGTCTCCCATAGGGCTCACTCTTAATCCCCATTTTCCAGATGAGGTAACTGAGGCATAGGAAAGTGAGCATTTACTTTGTGCAGAGCACTGTACTAAGCACTTGGGAAAGTACAATACAGCAGTAAAGAGAAGCAATCCCTGCCCACAACATGCTCACAGTCTAGGGGAGGGGAGACAGACATCAATATACGTAAGGAGACATCAATATAAATAAATAAAATGACAGATTATGGACATAAGTGGTGTGGGGCTGGGAGGGGGGAGGAGGAAAGGGAGCGCAAGCTGGGGTGATGCAGGAGGGAGTGGGAGATGAGGAAAAGTGGGGCATAGTGTGGTAAGGCCTCTTGGAGGAGTTGGGCCTTCAGTAAAGGTTTGAAAGGTGGGGAGAGTAATCGTCTGGCGGATTTAAGGAAGGAGGGCATTCCAGGCCAGAGGTAGGACGTGGGCCAGGGGTCGCCCAAGGCCTCACAGCATAACAAGTAGAGGAGCCTGGATTAGAATCCATGTCCTTCTGACTCCCAGTCCTGGGGTCTCTCCGCTATGCCATGCTGCTTCCGATCCCTAGTATGTGAAAGGGCCAATAGAGGACCCAGAGTCCCAGACACACAGTGCCCACAAAGGCAGTTCCTAGTTGTACTGTCGTGTTATATTTGCAGGGCCTGGCACTGTTTTCTCTTTGGCCTCTATGTCTCTCTTTCCTTAAGAAGGTCTTGCAAAGCAGCATGGCTTAGTGGAAAGAGCACGGGCTTGCAAGTCAGAGGTTGTGGGTTCTAATCCTAGCTCTGCCACTTATCAGCTGTTTGGGCAAGTCAGTAAATAGCTCTTTGCCTCAGTTACCTCATCTCTAAAATGGGGATTAAGACCGTGAGCCCCAAGAGGGACAACCTGATTACCTTGTATCTACCCCAGCGATTAGAACAGTGCTTGGCACATAGTAAGCGCTTAACACATACTATTATTATTATTAATTTCCCAATAGCAGTGTACCATGCTGTTCTCCCTTCTGCAGCTGACTCCATTTTCGGCCAGAATGCAGTATTGTCTAAGGTTTTGTTTTACAGTGCCTTTAAAACACTTCCTCTACCCGCCTCACCCCTCCACAACTTTCAGTTTCAGCTGTCCTTCCAGCAGTTGTTTGGGTATCCTGCTGTTGCTCTTTCTCTTCTCCTGTCCCACCCCAGCATAGTTGTGCTGAGGTGAGCAGAGCTTCCACGCTAGGAGGCCGTTCGTGATCTTGTCTTGCCTTTGTTATTGAATCAAATGATGCCGATGGAACTGCTCAAGAAGCCGGATGTGGAGTCTGGGCGGCTAAGCCAGTGGATGGCATCCCCCCTGCCCATCCGCCAAGCTAGCTCTCTTCCTCCCTTCAAGGCCCTGCTGAGAGCTCACCTCCTCCAGGAGGCCTTCCCAGACTGAGTCCCTTCCTTCCTCTCCCCCTCGTCCCCCTCTCCATCCCCCCCATCTTACCTCCTTTCCTTCCCCACAGCACCTGTATATATGTATATATGTTTGTACATATTTATTACTCTATTTATTTATTTATTTTACTTGTACATATCTATTCTATTTTGTTGGTATGTTTGGTTTTGTTCTCTGTCTCCCCCTTTTAGACTGTGAGCCCACTGTTGGGTAGGGACTGTCTCTGTGTGTTGCCAATTTGTATTTCCCAAGCGCTTAGTACAGTGCTCTGCACATAGTAAGCGCTCAATAAATATGATTGATGATGATGATGGCACACCATACCATTCGCGAAGAAGCGTTGCCTAGTGGATACAGCATGGGCCCGGGAGTCAGAAGGATCTGGGTTTTAATCCTGGCTCTGCCATTTGTCTGCTGTGTGACCTTGGGCAAATCACTTCACTTCTCTGTGCCTCAGTTTCCTCATCTGTAAAATGGGGATTAATAATAATAATGGCATTTATTAAGCACTTACTATATGCAAAGCACTGTTCTTAAGGATTAAGACTGTGAGCCCCATGCGGGACAGGGACTGTGTCCAACCTGATTACCTTGTGTCTACCCCAGTGCTTAGAACAGTGCCTGGCACACTGCATGCAGTAAGCACTTAACAAATACCTTAAAAAAAAAAAACCCACCTATGCTGCCAAGTGTGAGAGGGCTTGAAGCTAGGGAAGACAAACAAATTTGGGCAGTGGCTGCAGGAGAATGAGGACTACATCCCATGAGTGAGAGATTCAGATGAGCCAATCAGGCCATGGGGCTGCCAGGGTGGCAAGGGTAATTAATAACAATAATAATAATGATGGCATTTATTAAGCGCTTACTATCAATCAATCAGCCGTATTTATTGAGCACTTACTGTGTGCAAAGCACTGTACTAAGCGCTTGGGAAGTACAAGCCGGCAACATATAGAGACAGGCCCTACCCAACAGTGGGCTCACAGTCTAGAAGGGGGAGACAGAGAACAAAACCAAACATACTGACAAAATAAAATAAATAGAATAGATAGGTACAAGTGAAATAAATAAATAGAGTAATAAATATGTACAAACATATATACATATATACAGGTGCTGTGGGGAAGGGAAGGAGGTAAGATGCAGGGGATGGAGAGGGGGACGAGGGGGAGAGGAAGGAAGGGGCTCAGTCTGGGAAGGCCTCCTGGAGGAGGTGAGCTCTCAGCAGGGCCTTGAAGGGAGGAAGAGAGCTAGCTTGGCGGTTGGGCAGAGGGAGGGCATTCCAGGCCCGGGGGAGGACATGGGCCAGGGTCGATGGCGGGACAGGAAGGCTGAGTAGGTGCGAATGAGGTTGTCGTTAATGTAACTTGGTGATAACAAGGGCCTTTTTCCCGGAGTGGGGGGCGGGGGGAGTCAGTCAGGACCGGATCGGGAAGGGGGGTTGGGGGGCACTATAAGGAAGGTCGCTTAAGTGGGTGGGGGTGGAAGCAGGGGGCGTCTGTGGCAGCGTTCGGAGGAGAGGAGCCTTCCGGGAGCAGCGGGTGCCACGCGGTGTGATGGCGGGAGGGCAGGCGGGCCTCTCGGGAATGGAGTCCCGGGCGTCTATGGCAGGCCTCTCTGGCGCTCTGAGGAGAGGATCCTTCCGGGAGCAGCGGGGGCCACGCGGTGTGATGGTGGGCGGGCCTCTCGGGAACGGCGTCCCGGGCGTCTATGGCGGCGCTCTGAGGAGAGGATCCTTACTATGTGCAAAGCACTGTTCTAAGCGCTGGGAAGTTTACAAGGTGATCAGGTTGTCCCACAGGGAGCTCACAGTCTTAATCCCCATTTTACAGATGAGGTAACTGAGGCACAGAGAAGTTAAGAGACTTGCCCAAAGTCACACAGCTGACAGTTGGCGGAGCTGGGATTTGAACCCACAACCTCTGACTCCAAAGCCTGGGGTCTTTCTACTGAGCCATGCTGCTTCTACACTAGGCCGTGGCCTTTAGTACAGTGCTCTGCACACAGTAAGCGCTCACTAAATACGATTGATTGATTGATTTTGGAAAATCCACCTCTGGCTAAGGTCTATGTATAGGCCTCAGTTACTAGGCCTTTACTTTGTTTTCCAACATGCCGCTTCCTTCAAGTTTTTGTTTTCTTACTGAGATAGAGATGGAAGCTGCTGAATATTTTGACTCTAATTAAAGTGAGATAAGTTCATTTATAAGCCTCAGTTATTAGAATGTGTAAACCCATGTGTACTTGGTCCCGTTTTCTCCTGAGGTAAAATCCCAGCACACAGACACCACAAGGAACTAGGCGATAATGTGTGCAAACTGTGCTGAGTTTCTTGGAAAAAAACAGAACCTAAACCCCGATTGTGTTGGACACGAGGATCAATCTTTTTTGGTTTGTTTCTTTGCTTTAATTCGTGCCAGGTTTTGTTGTTTTGGGTAAACATTAGCTCCTTTTTGGGTACTCAGATGGGAAAATTCCCTGCTGCCTCAGAGAATGCCTGACTGGCTCCTACCCATCCACCAACCATTGGGGTTCTAGTGCCAGACAGTGCCTTTAAAGAGCAAAGCCCTGGCACTTCCATCACCCATTCTAGGCCTCCCCAAGTCCCTGCCTTGGCTGCATGAAGTGCCTCCAACGGCTAGAGATCCCAGCCAACCATTCCTCCTGCCCCACAGCTGGAGCAGAATCAATCGATCAATCGTATTAATTGAGCACTTACTTTGTGCAGAGCACTGTACTAAGCCATTGGGAGAGTGCAATACAACAGAATAACTAACCAAGACATAATAAGAGCTTAATAAATACCATAATAATAATAATTATTATTACAACAGAATAATCAATCAATCAAATTTATTGAGCGCTTACTGCGTGCAGAGCACTGTACTAAGCGCTTGGGAAGTACAAGTTGGCAACATATAAGGGAGCTTAAAATAACTGTAGACTCGCCTTTCCCATTCCTAGGACCCATGGGTCAGGTAGGAGCTCCCTGAACACCTTAGGTAATACTAATACTAATAATAATAATGGTATTTGTTAAGCACTTACTATGTGCCAGGCACTGAGATAGATGGATGGATTGAAATCAGTCTGACCCAGGGCTCCAAAGACAAGGCTGAGTCAGTCAACTGTATTTATTGAGCGCTTACTGTGTGCAGAGCACTGTACTAAGTGCTGGGAGGGTACAACAATAAACAGACATTTCCTGCCCACAATGAGCTTGCAGTCTAGAGGCAGGGAACTTGTCCACCAACTGCGTCGTACTGTACTCTACCAAGAAATCAATCAGTGTTATTTATTGAGCGCTTACTATGTGCAGAACACTGTTGGAAGCACTTGGGAGAGTACATGGGAGGTCATGGGTTCAAATCCCAACTCCACCAACTGTCAGCTGTGTGACTTTGGGCAAGGCACTTAACTTCTCTGTGCCTCAGTTTCCTCATCTGTAAAATGGGGATTAAAACTGTGAGCCCCCCTTGGGACAACCTGATCAGCTTGTAACCTCCCCAGCGCTTAGAACAGTACTTTGCTCATAATAAGCGCTTAACAAATACCATCATCATTATTATTACAATACAAAAGAAATTAGCAGATGCGTTCTTTGCCCATAATGAGCTTACAGGGTAGCACTTAGTAGAGTGCTCTGCACATAGTAAGCACTCAATAAATACCAGTGATGCATTGATATTTATTAGGTGCTTCTTACGTGGCCATCTCTGCACAAAGTACACGTCAATACAAGATCTTCAGATCAGGCATCTGGATTTGCACCTTTTATTCACCCCTCCCTCAACCTCACAGCATTTATGTACATATTCACAATATATTTATTTATATTGCTGTCTGTCTCTCTCCCTGGACTATAAGCTCATTGTGGGCTGTACTCTCCGAAGCCCTTATCACAGTGTTCAGCACTCAGTAAGTGCTCAGTAAATATGATCAGACAGTCTCTCCCTCCTGGGGGCCCGCAGGCCAAGAGCTAGTGAGAAAGGAATGGAGGCACAGAAAAGTTAAGTGACTCGCTTGCTCAAGGGCTAAGCTTGAGAAGCAGCATTTCCCAGTGGAAAGAGCACAGGCCTGGGAATCAGAGGACCTGTGTCCATCCCACTCCCAGTTTTGTCACTTGTCTGCTATGGGACCTTGGGCAAGTGGATGGTGAGAGAAAGAGGCAAGTTTTCCTTCTCCCCCTCCCTCCCACTTCATTGATGGGGAATTTAGCATGCACGGGATTTGCTGAGTGCAACACACAGGACTAAGCACTTGGTAAAATATAACAGAAGCAGAAGACATTGAACCGTTACCTTGCTGGTTCAATCTCTCATCCTTTCCCGACTGGATTACTGCATTAGCCTCCTCTCTGATCTCCCTTCCTCCTGTCTTTCACTCTGCTGCCTGGATTATCTTTGTGGAGAAACGCTCTGAGCATGTCACTCCCCTCCTCAAAAATCTCCAGTGGTTGCCTGTCAACCTACGCATCAAGCAAAAACTCCTCACTCTCGGCTTCAAGGCTGTCCATCACCTCTCCCTCTCCTACTTCACCTCCCTTCTCTCCTTCTCCAGCCCAGCCTGCACCCTCCACTCTTCTGCTGCTAACCTCTTCACTGTGCCTCGTTCTCACCTGTCCTGCCGTCGCCCCCCGACCCACATCCTTCCCCTGGCTGGAACGCCCTCCCTCCATACATCCGCCAAGCTAGCTCTCTTCCTCCCCTCAAAGCCCTACTGAGAGCTCACCTCCTCCAGGAGGCCTTCCCAGACTGAGTCCCCTTTCTCCTCTCCTCTTCCCCATCCCCAATCCCTGCCCTACCCCCTTCCCCTTCCCACAGCACTTGTATATATTTGTACAGATTTATTACTCTATTTTACTTGTACATATTTACTACTCTATTTTGTTAATGATGTGCCTATAGCTGTAATTATATTTATTCTGATGGTTTTGACACCTGTCTACATGTTTTGTTTTGTCATCTGTCTTCCCCTTCTAGACAGTGAGCCCGTTGTTGGGTAGGGACCGCCTCTATATGTTGCCGACTTGTGCTTCCCAAGAGCTTAGTACAGTGCTCTGCACACAGTAAGCGCTCAATAAATATGATTGAATGAACATGTTCTCCACCCACAAAGATTTCCTCTGAGGGAATGTGAACAGAGTGGAAGTTCCTTGTGACCTAGTGGATAGAGCATGGGCTTGGGAGTCAGAAGAACCTGGGTTCTAATCCCAGCTCTGCCAATTGTCTTCTGTGACCTTCGGCAAGTCACTTAAATTCTCTGTGCCTCAGTACCCTCATCTGTAAATTGGGGACTAAGACTGAGCCCTATGTGGGACAGAGACTATGTCCAACCTAATTATCTTGTATCTATCCCAGTGCTAGAACAGAGCCTGGCACATAGTAAGCACTTAAACACCAAAATTATTATCATTATTATTATTATTAACTTTTCTGGGCTTCAGGTACCTTAGTAAAATGGGGTTTAGGATTGTGAGCCCCAGGTGACACATGAACTGTGTCCAACCTGACTAGCTTATATCTTCTCCAGTGCTTAGTACTGTGTCTGGCACATAGTTATTGCTTAAAAAATACCATTTAAAAAACAAACCTAAAAAAGGTTGCATATCAAGCCACTGGCAGAGGAGGGACAAAGGTTTCCTGACACCCCCCCCAGCCCCTTGCCCTTTCCGTTAGACCATGGTACTTCAGCAGCGTGGCTCAGTGGAAAGAGCACGGGCTTGGGAGTCAGAGATCATGGGTTCTAATCCTGGCTCCGCCACTTGTCAGCTGTGTGACTTTGGGCAAGTCACTTAACTTCTCTGGGCGTCAGCTACCTCATCTGTAAAATGGGGATTAAGACTGTGAGCCTTACGTGGGACAATGTGATCACCTTGTATTCCCCCAAGCACTTAGAACAGTGCTTTACACATAGTAAGTGCTTAACAAATACCATCATTATTATTATTATGAGGAATGGATTCCAGAAATCAGGGCTAGTCACTGTGAACCCCCACTCTCCGGAATTTCATGAACTGTGTCAGTGGGGTGGTTCTGAGAGCCAGAAATTCCGATCAACCCAAGTCCCTCCAAGGGCTAACTTGGACTCATGGAAGTGACCCAAACCCCAGTGAGAGCTTCCAATGTCTCAAAATGGGCCAATCCACCCCACCCCACACTGGGCTATTACTTAGGAGCACAGACCTGCTCCACCACCTCCTTGGGAGGGCCCTTTTGTGATCTTAGATCTAAATCTGTGAGGTTCTAATAGGCAGTATAAAACCGGCTGAAAACTATCTGGCTCACAGTTTCTAACTTCCTGTTGGGCAGTGACTGCCAATAAAGCAATATGGCAATTCACTTGGATCCTAATTGCCACCCTATACAATGAACAAGTTCCAGCCTCCTTCCTCATTTCAGCGGGGACTCGAAGTCTCTCCAGCTTTCTCTCTCCTATGAGTCTACTCTCTTCACCCTCTACTCTCCAGATTGCGCTGTTTGCTCCTAAATTCACACAATCAACTCTCCCATCTCTGATCCTGGAGAGGCAGCCTGGCTTAGTGGAAAGAACCCGGGCTGGGGAATCACAAGTCGTGGGTTCTGTGTGACTTTGGGCACACCAGCCAGCTTCTCTGTCTCAGTTTCCTCATCTGTAAAATGGGGATGAGGACTGCGAGCCCCATGTGGGACAACTTCATTGCCTTGTATTCATTCCTTCAATCGTATTTATTGAGCGCTTACTATGTGCAGAGCACTGTGCTAAGTGCTTGGGAAGTACAAGTCGGCAACATGTAGAGATCTACCCCAGCGCTTAGAACAGTGCTTGCCACATATTCATTCATTCATTCAATCGTATTTATTGAGTGCTTACTGTGTGCAGAGCACTGTCCTAAGCACTTGGGAAATACAAGTTGGTGCATATAGAAACGGTCCCTACCCAACAACGGGCTCACATATAGTAAGCATGTAACAAATACCATCATTATTATTATTGCGAAGCAGCGTGGCTCAATGGAAAGAGTCCGGGCTTTGGAGTCAGAGGTCATGGGTTCAAACCCAGGCTCTGCCAGTTGTCAGCTGTGTGACTTTGGGCAAGTCACTTAACTTCTCTGTGCCTCAGTTACCCCATCTGTAAAATGGGGATGAAGACTGTGAGCCCCACGTGGGACCACCTGATCACCTTGTATCTACCCCAGAACTTAGAACAGTGCTTGGCATGTAGTAAGCGCTTAACAAATACCAACATTATTATTATTATTATTATCCTTTGTTCAAGCTACCTCCCCACCCCCCGCCCACCTGGAACTCCATCTTCCTTCAAGTCTAGCTGGGCATATCTCTCTTCCCTTGTCAAAGCCCTCCGGAAATCTCACCTCCTCCAGGAAGCCTTCCTGGATTAATTCCCAGCACCCCAAGTTGGGTCAGCCCATTAGTTATCTTTGGCACTTACATACTTATGCCCATTCTCAGCAGCAGCAGTAGCAGAAGTAACAGTAGAAGTTGGTAGCATATATTGAGTACACACTTGGTGCAGTCCAGAATAATGCAATGACCCGTTATCAATCAATGGCATTTAATGACTGCTTCCGGTGTGTAGAACACTTTGATAATCAGTCAATCAGTAGTATTTATTGAGTGCTTACTGGGTGCAGAGCACTGTACTAAGTGCTTGGGAGAGTACAGTATAATAGCAAAGATAGAGCTGACAAGTAGCAGAGTGAAAATTAGAACCCAGGACCTTCTGGCTGTGAGGCCCGTGCTCTATCCACTAGGCCACGCTGCTTCTCGTGCTTCTATACTACTTATAATGCTTAGTACAGTGTCTGGCACATAGTGAGTGCTTAACAAATGCCATTACTATTATGATTATATTGATAATATACAATTGATATAATAGATCAGTTGTCAAAGCAGGCATATAGCAATCTACCTACCCTATTTACCTACTTCTTTTCCATGCTCTTGATATTACCACTTACATATCTTTGTTCTACCTGATCCTACACTTTGGAAATCATTCTTACCTTCTCATAATCATTCTTATGAGAAGCAGCATGGCTCAGTGGAAAGAGCCCGGGCTTGGGAGTCAGAGGTCGTGGGTTCTAATCCCAGCTCTGCCACTTGTCAGCTGTGTAACTTTGGGCAAGTCACTTAACTTCTCTGTGCCTCAGTTCCCTTATCTGTAAAATGGGGATTGAGTGTGAGCCCCACGTGGAACCACCTGATAACCTTGTATTTCCCCCAGCGCTTAGAACAGTGCTTTGCACATAGTAAGCGCTTAACAACTACCGTCATTATTATTCTTACCTGGCCAGCTTTCTCCCCATTTAGGTTGTAAGCTCCTCCAGGGCATGGACTGGCTCTTTTGTTTCTGTGGTTCTCTTTCAAGTGCTTAGTCCAGTGTCCTGCAACCAGTTAGCAGTCAATAAATACCAAGGATTGATTAATGCCTCGAGGCAAAACAGGTTCAGTTGAAGCCCTCCAGTGGGTTCTGAAAGACTTGAGCCTTAAAAAAAAAATGCCAGTAGTGCCTATTGAGGCCATAAAGTGGGTGGGAATTTGCTCCGGAGGAATTTTCTCCCTTTGTTTCTTATAGTTCCACAAATGTGGAGCTTTTGCAAAGGACCTGAGGGCTCAATGCTTCCAAGCCCAGCTGGCTCTGGAGCTCCGGCCAAAGTAGCTGGAAGGGGAAACAGCCAGGCTTCTTCCCCACCCCTCTGCAGGCTGGGTGGACCACATTTTTAGACATTTTATTCATTCATTCATTCATTCAATCAATCGTATTTATTGAGCACTTACTGTGTGCAAAGCGCTGTACTAAGCACTGTACTAATTTTACACAGTTTTGCAATCTGTAAACCTAGATTGTAAACTCTCTGGAGGCAGGCAGGGATTGTCTCAGCAAACTGTATTGAACTCTCCCCAGTGCTTCAGCACAGAGTAGCACTCGAGTAAATTTCACTGATTGATTATTTGAGAAGACCTTGATTCTGATTCTGGCTTTACCACATTACTGTTGTATGAGCATTGGGGTAGACACAGGTTAGACACAGACCCTGTCCCACGTGGGGCTCGTGCCCTTAATTCCCATTTTACAGATGAGCTAACTGAGACAAGTCACTTCACTTCTCTGGGCTTCAGTTACATCATCCATAAATGGGGATTTAATAATAATAATAATGATGGCATTTGTTAAGTGCTTACTGTGTGCAAAACACTGTTCTAAGCGCTGGGGGAGTTACAGGGTGATCAGGTTGTCCCACATGGGGCTAACAGTCTTAATCCCCATTTTACAGATGAGGTAACTGAGGTTCAGAGAAGTTAAGTGACTTGCCCAAGGTCACACAGCAGACATGTGGCAGAGCGGGGTTCGAAACCATGACCTCTGACTCCCAAGCCCGGGCTCTTTCCACTGAGCCATGCTGCTTCTCTAGATTCTCTAGATTTAGAGTGTGTGCCCCATGTGGGACAGGGACTGTGTCCAACCCAATTAACTGTATCTACCCCAGCGCTTAGATCAGTGCTTGGCACATAGTAAGCTCGTTACAAGTATAATAATAATAATAATTTTACCTTCCCTGTGCCTCAGCTTCCTCATCTGTAAACACTGGGATAAGATACCCGTTTTCCCTCACAGTTAGATTCTGAGCTCCAGATGGGACATAGATTGTGACCAATCTGATTCTTCGGGACTAACTCCAGTACTTCATACAGTGCTTGACACAAATATAAACATTTAACAAATATATCTATCATATCTGTTAAGCGCTTCCTATGTGCCGAGCACTGTACCAAGCACTGGGGCAGATACAAAATAATCAGGTCCCTCATGGGGCTCAAATTCTAAGTAGAAGAAGGAACAGGTGTCGGATCCTCATTTTACAGATGATGATGATTTAAACAGTGGGGTCACAGTTCCACAACTAGTGAACTGAAGGGAAGCAGGAGAGATAGTATCTAGCCCTTCTAGGCTCAGTAATAAGTCATAGAGTAAAGAGAGAAATGAATTTTTCCATTGAGATTTACTTTATTTACAACCAGGGAAAGGTAACTTGAGATCCCACGGCCTCTTCAGGCAGCTGCTTTGTGTCTGGCAGTGCTCTGTCTTGTTGAGAAATGTGCCTGGCTCCTAGATTTCTATAGCTGCATCTAGAAGAGCATTCTCTTCCTTCCCTGCCATCCCATTAACGGGAGAGGAAATATATTTCCTGTTCAAAGGGGGGAAAAAAAGCTCAGAATTCAGTGTTAAATTTAGATATATGATATGTAAATGAATCTGACAACTGAGTGAATAAAAAATGAAGGTTTAAATTATTGAACAGGGGGAGGAGATGGTGCATGCAAATGGCATTAATGTGAAGTGGGGGAACTCTCAGAACAAGGCAGTGAATTTTGAAATGTAATTATTTCTTGCACCCAAAAGCGCCCAGTTATGCACCAAGAGGCAGCAGCTACAAAGCACGGGGTTATTTCAAAGACTTTGCTTTCTATCATGTCGCTTCCTTCACATTGTTGTTTTTGTTGTTTTTCACTTTCCACACCGCGAGAGAGATGGGAGGCTGCTGAATATTTGGGCTGTGATTAGTGAGATAAATTCAGTTTTGATTGCTTACACAAGAATGAATTAATCTGTGCGGCTGGTTGTCTTTGGAGATCTCTTTGCTTGCATTCCTGGGACTGCAGAAAAGTGTGTGCTAATTGATTTGGTGGAGACACTCTCTTTTATTCATTAGAGTTGTAGCATTCAAATTATAGCACACTTGTTAGTCCAGCCATGGATTGTTTGAAGGCATCTCTAGGGGTGAAATCAACTTCCATCAGCCCAACTGGCCTTATGATCAATTAATTGCATTTATTTGAGTGCTTACTATGGGCAGAGCGCTGTATTAAATGCTTGGGAGAGAACGCTATAATAGAATTGGAAGACATGTTTTCTGCCCACAGAGAGTCTACAGTCTAGAGGGGGAGAGTGACACTAATAAAAATAAATTACGGTTAGGTACGTGTATGTATGTGTGGTAACAAAGCATAGTTTTTTTCTTTAATCCTTGGTTGTTTATAGCACCTTTCGCCTCAGTTAAAATAAAGTCTGTTTGGAGACTTTTTTAAAGCCATGTAGGATGAAGGCAAGATAAATAGTGTGTGCAGTAAACTAGGAGCTTAGAGACTGGGGTATAATAATACCTGCCCCACTACCTTCCTCACGGGGATATAGTGAGGATTAATTAGACATCTTCCTCAGAGCTCTTTGTGTTCCAGGGAGAAGAGCAGTTTGTAAGTAGGAGCCACTAAAGCAAGCTGGGAAGTTTAAGGGGAAAATGGAATGCGTCCTCTGCTTTGTCTATGAACTCACTCCCTCTTTCCTGAGATGAAATTTGGCAGCTCATTTATTAGCTAATTCCTATTGGCTATAGTGTTAATGGTTTATTTAACCCCAAATCCCTTTGCAAAAAACTAGGGTTTTTTTGGTGATATATTCCAAGAAATTTGTTCATAGTGGCATAGCAGAGGAAAGGGATAGGGTTGTAGAGGAAAATGGGAGGGATGTTAGGAGGCTCAAGAAGGGCTAAGTAGATATGCGAGCATAAATCCATTGTGGTTCACTGGAAGGAAAACTAGAGATGTAGCAATCTATCCCTAATCACGTGGTGGGCTGTCTAGGACGGCAGTAATCCCTTTTTTATTGTTACATTGAGTCAGTATATTTGGAATCTTCCTGGGCCTCTACTAAAAGGATGGCTTTAAATCATTATTATTGTTATTATTATTATATTTAAGTGCTTACTGTGCGCTCCCTAGGTGCTGGGGTAGATATAAGGTAATCAGGCACCACATGGAGCTCACCTAAGTAATCTTGCATTCTCACCTTCCCCCCACAGACTGTAAGCTCTTTGTGGACAGAGAAAGTATCTACCAACTCCATTATACTGTGCTGTCCCAAGTTTTTAGTACAGTGCTCTGCACACAGTAAGGATTCAATAAATATGATTGATTGAAGTAGGAGGGAGAATAGGTTTTGAATCCCCAGTGTGTAGATGAGGGAACTGGGGGCATGGAGAAGGTAAGTGACTAGCTCAAGGTCATTCAGAAGGTAAAAAGATGGAGATGAATTTGAACCCAGGTCCTCTGACTCTCAGGCTCATGCTCTACTAGGCCACACTGCTCTAGATCACTTCCTGGTAGCCAATAATCGAAGAACCTCCGGAACCATGGAATGCAGTACCTTTCTCCTGCTAGGATTGGGTCGACACCATCCAAGTTACATAATCATGTAACAGGTTGTTACATCCTTAAAAGATCTCCAGGGATTTCTCTTACTATTACTAGTACAGCACAGCGCTCGGATTCTGTTTCAGTACAGTGCTCTGCACATAGTAAGCACTCAAATACCACTGATTGATTGATCCTGTTACAGAACAGTGCTTTGCTCATAGTAAGCATTAAATACCTCTGATTGATTCTGTTACAGCACAGTGCTCTCCACATAGTAAGTGCTCAAATTCCACTGATAGAGGTATCAGTGAAGCAGCATGGCTCAGTGGAAAGAGCATGGGCTTTGGAGTCAGAGGTCATGGGTTCAAATCCTGGCTCCATCATTTGTCAGCTGTGTGACTTTGGGCAAGTCACTTCACTTCTCTGTGCCTCAGTTACCTCATCTGTAAAATGGGGATTAAGAATTTGAGCCCCCCGTAGGACAACCTGATCACCTTGTAACCTCCCCAGTGCTTAGAACAGTGCTTTGCGCATAGTAAGTGCTTAATAAATGCCATCATTATTTTTCCCAGACTAAGCCCCCTCCTTCCTCTCCCCATGCCCCTGCCCTACCTCCTTCCCCTCCCCACAGCACATGTATATATGTTTGTACAGATTTATTACTCTATTTTACTTGTACATATTTACTATTCTATTTATTTTATTTTGTTAATATGTTTTGCTTTGTTGTCTGTCTCCCCCCATCTAGATTGTGAGACCACTGTTGGGTAGGGACCGACTCTATATGTTGCCAACCTGTACTTCCCAAGCGCTTAGTACAGTGCTTTGCACACAGTAAGCGCTCAGTAAATACAATTGAATGAATGAATGGAGATCCTTGATTCTCTGTTAAATTGGTTTGGTGTGTAGCTGTCCAGGAACAACTGAGGCCTGAACCCCAACCCAACCCTGTCAGTGTTCAGAGGAGTAACAATAATAATGGCATTTGTTAAGCGCTTACTATGTGCAAATCAATCAATCAATCGTATTTATTGAGCGCTTACTATGTGCAAAGCACTGTTCTAAGCACTGGGGAGCATACAAGCTGATCAGTTTGTCCCAGGTGGGGCTCACAGTCTTTATCCTCATTTTACAGATGAGGTAACAGGCACAGAGAAGTTAATAATAATAACGATGGCATTTATTAAGCGCTTACTATGTGCAAAGCAGTGTTCTAAGCGCTGGGGAGGTTTCAAGGTAATCAGGTTGTCCTGCGTGGGGCTCACAGTCTTAATCCCCATTTTACAGATGAGGTAACTGAGGCCCAGAGAAGTTAAGTGACTTGCCCAAAGTCACACAGCTGACAGTTGGCGGAGCCGGGGTTTGAATCCATGACCTCTGAATTCCAAGCCCGTGCTCTTTCCACTGAGCCACTCTGCTTCTCTAAGTACTTGGAGGGGTGAGGAAGTAGCCCGAATCACAGCAGTGGGGAAGTCCCATGGGAGGAAGTAGGAACCACCATCTTCCTTGGGTTCCATCTCCCTAAATCAAAGAAATAGTTCCACGCAGGCAAGACATCCACTAGCTTTCTTTGAGTCTCTCATGTGGCTTCCATTACCCAATAGATGTGAAGATGGCTTACAGAGTCCTGCCCTTCGGCTAAAGTGCCAGGGTGGTAAACTGAGATGGAGTCCCTAGGAGCGGGAGGAGGAGAATAATGAAGTCAACTATAGCCCTTTATGGGTTTTAATTCCTTTTTATTATGGTATTTGTTGAACACTTACACTATGCATCGAGCACTGTTCTAAGCACCGAGGTAAGTATAAGTGTATTAGGTTGGACACAGTCCATGTCCCACATTCTCATTTTACAGATAAGGGAAGTGAGGCACAGTGAAGTGACTTGCCCAGGGTCACACAGCAGAACAAGTGGCAGAACCAGGATTAAAACCCAGGTCCTACTGCTGCCCAGGGCCATGCTCCATCCATTAGGCCACGCTTGATGTCTGTTGCTCCTTTTCCTAAGGAGATTGCCATACCTAATGACGACACCTCCAGGGGATGGGAAGTTCATGCCTGGTCCTACCTGCTTTCTGGGGAAGACCGCCTCTCTCCTTTCCCTGGTTTGCTTCTCTTGTCCAGCTGGACTGCGGTAGTGGTAGCTTTCACTCTCCACCACCTTGTACACATCCTTCCCTCCCACTTCGAGTCGGTTGGGAAGGCCAGGATCGCCCTTGGCTCCAGGAAGGAATGCTGCCCTTCCCATTTCCTTAGCGAGGACCAATCCCAAAAGCCACCGGAGCTAAGGGCCCATCTTCTGACTTTGCAGTTGGCTAATGTTCTGACCTTCCCTGGGGCAAGGCTGGCCAATCTATCAATCATGTTTATTGAGTGCTTACCATGTGCAGAGCAGTGTACTGAGCACTTGGGTGAGTACAGTATAATAATAATGGCATTTATTAAGCGCTTACTATGTGCAAAGCACTGTTCTAAGCACTGGGGAGCTTACAAGGTGATCAGGTTGTCCCATATGGGGCTCACAGTCTTAATCCCCATTTTACAGATGATGTAACTGAGGCCCAGAGAAGTTAAGTGACTTGCCCAAAGCCACACAACTGACAATTGGCAGAGCCAGGATTTGAACCCATGATCTCTGACTCCAAAGCCCGTGCTCTTTCCACTGAGCCACGCTGCTTGCTTCTCAGTATAACAGAGTTGGTAGACACATTCCGTACCCACAATGAGATTCTTCCCTGAACCCCAAGATGCTTATGACTCTCTGTCGCAAACTAATGAAGCATCATATAAGAGATCCCTGGGTCTTAGTAGAAATTTTTTATGCTTAAAACTGGACATTCATCATTTAGTCACTCTGTACTAATTTTCTCCTCTTCTCCTAATATACTTACAGAAAATTTAAAGCATCCTTTAATACATTGGGCCCCTACTCGAACGGGTATATAACTCCGCCAGTGAAGTGGTGGTTTTTTTCTGGGAATCAATAGTCAACTGACTTCTATCTATAGCTATATCATTTGTTTGCCTGACGTTAATGAACTGGGTAATGAAACTTCTGAAATTGCTAGCTGGCTTATCTCTGCCTTCCCCTCCCAGGCAAATTAATGAAGAAGAATTGGTCTTATTCAGCAGTTCACACCTACAGCGTTACTCTTTTGAAAAAGTTACATTCTGAACGAAAGGGCTTTTGGTAGAGCAAAAGATACGGTCTTAATTCTGATGGGGATGCCAGTTTGGGGAGCTCAGGCAGGCTGTGGCATTTGATGTTTTTTCCTTAGTTGTTTAAAAATTATCAGATCAGTTTTATTGCACCGAGTATGCCATTCTCAAAGGACAAATACTTTTTTTTCCATTTATTCCCATACCCAACATTTTCCTTAGAAAGGATCGCAGAGGCATTTGAATGTCGAAGTCAGTATTGGAGAGCAAAGTTTCTCTGGGAACATAAACTCACCCCCATGGCACAAATTGCCCTAAAGGCAGGAAGTTTCCCATAGAAAGACCGATTTTTCATCTCGTTCCGTATCCCACAGAACCGATGAAAGTCCTGAGTTTCCCTTGGCTTCAAAGGGAAACCTAACCTCACGCCAGCTCTGTGGGCCACACAGCAACACACAAATGGACCTCTACGTTCCAATTAGTCTCTATTAGAGATGGGAAGCGAGCAAATGTTCATTTCTACATTTCCTGACTTTGGCATGAGCGGTGTGCATGTGTGGGTAGTGAACCTTAATACTGTGCGTCGGCGGAGTTACAGAACCATTTTCTTTTTTTAGAAAATAGAAACAGGCACGTGGAGAAAGAAGAGTCAAGCTCTTCGGTGCCATGTTCGTGCTTGGAGCCAAGCTGTGTGAGGGCTGCTGAGGGAAACCCCCGAAACAGGCTTACAGGGTAGGAAGGAGGAGGATTCACTATTCACTACACCATGCTGCTTCTCAAGTCAGTCAGTCAATCGTATTTATTGAGCGCTTACTGTGTGCAGAGCACTGTACTAAGCTCTTGGGAGAGTACAATACAACAATAAACAGTGACATTCCCTGCCTACAACAAGCTCATGGTCTAGAAGGGGGGAGGGACAGACATCAATACAAATAAATAAAATTACAGATATGGACAGAAGTGCCGTGGGGCTGGGAACGGGGATGAATGAAGAGCAAATCAGGGTGACACAGAAGGGAGTGGGAGAAGAGGAAGAGAAGAGAAAAGGAGGGATTAGTCAGGGAAGGCCTCTTGGAGGAGATGTGCCTTCAATAAGGCTTTGAAAGTGGGGAGAGGAATTGTCTGTCAGATAAGAGGAAGGAGAGTGTTCCAGGCCAGAGGAAGGAAGTGGGCGAGAGGTCAGTAGTGAGAAAGATGAAATTGAGGTACAGGGTAAAGGTGAGTATTAGGGGAGCAAAGTGTGTGGGCTGGATTGGAGTAGGAGAGCAGTGAGGTGAGGTAGGAGGGGAGGGTTTTAGGACAGCAGAACTAGTATGAAGGGAATATGAGGTCTGGAGTGGCCTTTAGTAAGCTCCCTTCATCCCCAAGGGGAACACTCCCCTTGGAGTGTTCACTCAACACTCAACTCTTTCTTTCCCCTTCAGTGCCCTTCCCCACTTGGGAGAGGAAGGACCTAAGTTTTGGTTTTTTGTTTGTTTTTTAATGGCATTCGTTAAGCACTTTCTATGTGCCAGGTAAGTGCTGCGACAGATTCAAGCAAATCAGGCTGGACACAGTCCATGTCCCACATGGGGCTCACAGTCTTGATCCTCATTTACAGATGAAGTAACTGAGGCTCAGAGAAGTTAAGTGACTTGCCCAAAGTCACAAAGCAGACAAGTGGCAGAGCTAGGATTAGAACCCAGGTCCTTCTGACTCCCAGGCCCATCCTCTATCCACTAGGCCATGCTGCTTCCAGGCAAGTCACTTAAAACTCTGTGCCTCAGTTTTCTGATCTGTCAAATGGGGATTAAATTTGTGTCCTCCCTGTTACTTACACTGTGAACGAGATGCTTACACTGCTCTGTGCCTCAGTTTTCTCATCTGTTAAATGGGGATTAAGTTTTTGTCCTCCCTGTTACTTACACTGTGAATGAGATGCTTACACTTCTCTGTGCCTCAGTTTTCTCATCTGTTAAATGGGGATTAAGTTTTTGTCCTCCCTGTTACTGAGTCTGTGAGACAGGAGGGATATGTGGGACAGGGACTGTGTCTGACCTTCATTCAGCCATATTTATTGAGCACTTACTGTGTGCAGAGCACTTAGGAGAGTGCAATACAACAATAAACAGACATATTCCCTTCCCACAATAAACTTGCAGTGTAGAGATTATCTTGTATCTACCCCAGGGTTTAGTAAAGTTCTGTTGACACCTACTTGTTTTGTTTCGTTGTCTGTCTCCCCCTTCTAGACTGTGAGCCCATTTTTGGGTAGGGACTGTCTATCTGTTGCCAAATTGTACTTTCCAAGCGCTTAGTACAGTGCTTTGCACACAGTAAGTGCTCAATAAGTATGACTGACTGACTGAATGAATAAATGCCATAATTATTAGTATTCTAATTAGGAACCCTGCTGAAGCTTAGTACAGTGCTTGGCACATAGTAAGCACTTCATACATGTGTGGATCCATTCCCCAATCTCTCTAGTCAGCCAATCATATTTTGTCAGTCAGTCATATTTATTAAGCACTTACTGTGTGGGCACTGTACTAAGCGCTTGGGAGAGTACATCACAACAATATAACAGGCACATTCACTGCCCAAATGAGCTCTAGATTGTAAGCTTCTTGCAGACAGAGATGGTGTCTACCAACTCTGTTGCACTGTACACTCTCAAGTACTTAGTGTGGTGCTATGAACCCAGTGAGCCCTCAAAAATAGCACTGACTGATAAATAAGGCCAGGCACCTTTTCAGTGAACTGCTCAAAAAAACCTTTCTTTGGAATTCCTTGAGTTGTGACACTTTACGGGCTAAATGACATCCATAGCAAATGTGGCCCATTAACAATGTGAAAATGTATAAGAAGAATGACAGGAGAATTTTAAAAAGTGTCAAATAAGACAAATCGATCACCTTGGTTGTATAAGGAGGAAACTCGGTGTGTAAGCCCTCTAAGACCCAAGATAAAGAGCAATCTAAACCTCTCATTCTCAATCAAATGCTTTGGAAAAAGTAAAATTGCCCACTTTGAATTGGTGTCATTGTGTACAATCAGCAGCGTGGCATAGTGGGTAGAGCAAGGGCCTGGGTGTCAGGAGGTCATGGGTTCTAATCCTAGCTCTGCCACTTGTCTGCTGAGTGACCTTGGACCAGTCACTTCCCTTCTCTGTGCTTCAGTTACCTCATTCATTCAGTTGTATTTATTGAGCGCTTACTGTGTGCAGAGCACTGTCTAAGCCCTTGGGAAGTACAAGTTGGCAACATATAGAGATGGTTCCTACCCAACAATAGGTTCACAGTCTAGAAAGGGGAATCTGTACCTCATCTGTAAAATGGGCATTGAGACGGTTAGCCCCACATGAGACAGGGACTGTGTCCAACCTGATTTGCTTGTCTCCACCCCAGGGCTTAGTACAGTGCCTGGCACATAGCGTTTAACAAATGCCATCATTATTATCATTATTATTATTCATTATTAACTGCAGGACTCAAATTCTGTGTACACTGGCCAGTATGCTTTATGAAGATTTTTCAATTGAGGGTTCTGTCTTCACGTACCTGTTTCCCCTTTCTTCACATGAAAATTGGTGTACTTAGAAAGCTTTTTGAGTTGCATTAACTTTCCAACCACATCATCATCAATCGTATTTATTGAGCGCTTACTATGTGCAGAGCACCAACCACATCTCGCAAAGTGGGGGGGGTGGGGGAAAGAAGTTGCTTTAGGAATAACTTTGTTTATTTGCCAATGATGTCCCTTTGTGACCCATTAAATACAAATGTCCTTAAAGTGTTTGATTAGTGAAACCTCTGGACTTTGCCGTTGGCAGTGAGAGCCAGCAACAGAGCAAGTGAAGAGGAAAACTACCTTCCTGAGTTTGGAATATCACAAATGGGACTTGGGTCCATTAAATTGTAAACTCCTCAAGGGGTAGGGCTCTGTCCTTTACTCCTGTTGTCCATTTCAAGAGACTGTTATTCTTTGAAGTCAGAGGTCTCTTCATCGAACTCTTTTGTCCTCTCCCAAGTGCTTAATACAGACTTCTCAGGCACACAGTAAGCATTCAATGCATGCTATTGATTGATTCATTACTCTGCCCTCAGCCTGGCCTCAATAAATGTTGTTGCTACTGGTTGATAATGATGATGACGACTATGATGAAACTCAGGGTTTCCTGAGGTTAAATAAATCAGCACACATGTGTTTTCCCTTAGTCCCCTGAAACTGTGGCCGAATGAAAGAGTTGCATCATAGGGGAAAAGAGGAGGTCAACCTGATGGGATTAGAGCAGAGGGCAGTGAGTAGGGTCATGTATCCGATACCCCGAGGATGGCCTCAAGTCCCAGAGACAGCCAAAGTCACGTTCTTCACCAAAATGCATTTTCACTTGATTCAGTCTGGTAAACATCTTGGAAAGAAGCTATCTTGGTTCCCACCTCTGCTTTGCCAATCTCATGAAATAGAATATTAAGACTGAAGAGTAAACAAGATTGGGAAAAATGCATAGAGAAAAGACAGCCTAGTTAACATTGAGCTGCCCCTGCCCCTCCGGAGCAGTAATAATAATGATGGTATAGTCTCCCAAGCTCCAGTTAATCAATTAATCAATGGCATTGAGCATTTACAGTGTTCTAAACACTTAGGAGAGCACAGTATAACAGAGTTAGTAGACACGTTCCTCGCCTACAGTGAGCTTACAGTCTAGATGGGGAGACAGTGGACCTTCTTGCCCAGTTTTTAAAAAATAGTATTTATTTTTATTATTACTACTACTTCTACTAATAATAATAGTAGATGCTTAGCTAATGCCATGTGACAAGCACTGGGGTAAATAAAAGTTAATCAGGTTAGACACAGTCCTAGTCCCAAATAGGGATCACACTACATTTCCAGATGAGGTAAGTAAGGCATGGAGAAGTGACTTGCCCAAGGCCACACAACAGACGTGGCAGATGAGAACCCTGGTCCTTCTGATTCCTAAGCCCTTGCTCTATCCACTAAGACACGCTGCTTCAGGCACTGTACTAAGCGAGGGCTAGATACAAGATTATCAGGTTGGCGCTGTCCCTGACCCTCACCCTCTTAATCCCCATTTTACAGATGAGGAAACTGAGGCACAGAAAAGTGAAGTGCCTTTGCCCAAAGTCACACAGCAGATACATGCTGAAGCTGGGATTAGAATAATAATAATAACAATAATGGTATTTGTTAAGCGCTTACTCTGTGCCAACACTGTTCTGAGTGCTGGGGAAGATAAAAGGTAATCAGGTTGTCCCATGTGGGGCTCACAGTCTTCATTCCCATTTTACAGATAAGGTAACTGAGGCACAGAGTAAAAGTGAAGTGACTTGCCCAAAGTCACACAGCTGACAAGTGACGGAGCTGAGATTAGAACCCGCGACTTCTGGCTCCCAAGCCCGGGCTCTTTCCACTGAGCCACGCTGCTTCAGGAATCTTAGAATCCTGGTCCTTTTGCCTCTCAGGCCTGTGCTCTAACCATTGGTCCACAGTTGCCTTGAGCAGGTGGAGTGAGGATTGTTGGCATAAAATCTTCTCTTGTCAGGGCCCCTAGATAATCTTGGGGGGCTCCTAGGCGGAGTTTCCACCTCACACACTCGACTTCCTTGGCTTTTGTGGGGTTAAGTCCAACAGGAGTAGGGTTTGTTTTTCTGTGTGTCTGGAATGGCCTTCTTAGTCTCCATGGCAACACACGTTCCTGTCACAGTTCTTTCCCTTCTGCTGAGGCATCGCACTTGTGCTTTGCCACTTTTAAGCTTTTCATTTGTATTCTGCCCCCTTTATCTTCCATTACAAATTGGCAGGAATCCAGTCCGAGCATCCATTTCAAAGCCGCCTTTGTTTTACTGGTAAAATGGCTAGTCAAAAATGTATGTAATTTAATCAAACGAAGTACACTTTGTTTTCTTGCAGCGTTTTCTTTCTTTTTTTCCTGTTAAATGCCCCTGTTTCTTACCTAGACTTAAAGGAAGGAAAGACATTTTAGCTACATTTTCTCGGCTGCTTCCCAGACTACATTTGGGGGTGGATTTACATCGTATACATTGTACCCAAACAAGTGGTAGAAGTGTATTTCAAAGCGGGTCGGGGAGAAAGCCATAATTCTACAGTATCTTATTCCAGGGTAAACTGCTCAGTGCCTTCAAAATGATACCAGCTTTACTTATGAGACAAAAAAAAAAAAAAACCAAATGCCAAAAAACCTCAGGAAAGCGAAGACACTAAAAGAAGCAACCCAAGGGTGTGGTGGACAGGACAGTCTCCCTATTCTAAGTGACTAGGGTGGCTTCATGCCAGGATTGGTGGCTTTAAAATGGATGAAGGAATCTTAGTGGAGGATTCATAATAATAATGGTATTTGTTAGCACTTACTAGGTGCCAAGCACTGGTTAAGGATTCCAGTATTGCTGTGGGCTCAGAAATACCTAGGCATTGGCTCTGGCTCCTCTTTTCCTCAGGGAAATTAGGAAGCAGCCAAAGGCATCAGGGGTAAGAAATCTTTAAAAAATCACTTCACTCCCTGTGCCATTATCACCATCACCCTCTCACCCCCCACTCATCCTTTCTCTAGTACCTGCAGAGGAGAAGTAGACCAGTCACATCCAGATGGTTTCCTCAGGGAACCGATTTACCAACTATGCTTTGGACTCTCACAAGTGCCTAGTACAGCGCTTTGCACATGGTAAACACTCAGGAAATACCACCGACTGATTTCCTCAGGCAAGTTGCCAGAAACCAGAGGTAGTGGGGAGGTCTGTCAATTTCCTTCGAGAAGGCCTGCAGGATTATGGGGAGGGTTACAACGGATCCCTTAGTGAGTCGCTGTTGGTATTGCATAATGTGGCTATAGTTCACGCTCTGATAATTGGTAATGAACATCCCTCTCATTTTACTAGAGCTTTTACTTCAAAGTGCTTTCTGAACTGAGATTTCATTTTATCCTCATCATGTCTGTGAGATAGAGGGAAGAGAGGTTCGTATTACTTTTCCCATTTTACAAATTGAGAAACTGAGGCACAGAGAAATTAAAATAATAATGATGGTATTTGCTAAGTGCTTACTACGTGTCAAGGACTCTTCTAAGTACTGGGGTAGATACAAAGTAATCAGGTAGGACACGGTCCCTGTCCCACCTGGGAACACAGCCTTAATCCCCATTTTACAGATGAGGGAACTGAGGCACAGAGAAGTGAAGTGATTTGCCCAGGGTCACACAGCAGACAAGCGGCAGAGCTGGGATTAGAACCCAGGTCCTTCGGACTCCCAGCTCCATGCTCTATCCTCACTGCTTCCACCATAATAACTTGCCTGAAATCAAAGAGCTAGTATTTTTCCCAGCGCTTAGAACAGTGCTTTGCACATAGTAAGCGCTTAACAAATGCCATTATTATTATTATTATTATTTTTACTAAACCTCACTTGTTTCCCTCCCTTTCCTTTCTTACTTCTCCATTTTGGATTTTTTCAGGACTGTTCTGATCTGGAGGACTTTACCTGGACATTCTTTACTCCCATAACTCAGCTTTCCCAGTAGAAGGCCAGGGCGTCCTCGATTCTGAGGCCAAGCAAGGAGGAAATTCTGGGGAAGGGCTACCATCAGCATTCTAACTCCTTAACATAAGGACAAGGAAGGCCAGAGTTTGAAACTTACCAAATCCATTATATCATATTCTCCTAAGCGCTTAATACAGTGCCTGGAACCTAAGAGAAGCAGCGTGGCTCAGTGGAAAGAGCCCGGGCTTTGGAGTCAGAGGTCATGGGTTCAAACCCCGGCTCTGCCAATTGTCAGCTGTGTGACTTTGGCCAAGTCACTTAACTTCTCTGGGCCTCAGTTCCCTCATCTGTCAAATGGGGATTAAGACTGTGAGACCCCCGTGGAACAACCTGATCACCTTGTAACCTCCCCAGCGCTTAGAACAGTGCTTTGCACATAGTAAGTGCTTAATAAATGCCATTATTATTATTAGTAGTAGTAGTAAACACTTAACAAACACCACTATTAGTATCCTCATCATCATTGATAATGATGAGGATACTAATAGTGGTATTTGTTAATAATTACCAATAATAATAATAAATACCGAGTGTAATCGCCCTTTCTTTTTCCCCTTTTCTCCCAAATCACTGAAGCTCCATTTCCAAAGCACGACAAGGAACCCCCCCACTCAGTCTAAAGATAAATACAGCAGTATATTTACTCGTTCAATCCTATCTATTGAGCACTTACTATATGCAAAGCACTGTACTTAAGCGCTTGGGAGAGTACAATGTAACAACAGACATCTTCCCTACCAGCAACAAGCTCTGTCTAGTAGATCTAAAGGTAAGGGGTTTTTTTTAATGGTATTTGTCAAGTACTTACTATGTGCCAGGCACTTGGGGTATTTACAAGATTGTCAGGTTGGACATAGTCCATATCCCACATGGGGTCACAGTTTTAATCTCCATTTTATGGATGAGGAAATTGAGGCACAGAGAAGTTAAGTGACTTGCCCAAGGTCCACAGCAGACCCATGGCAGAGGCAGGATTAGAACCCAGGTCCTCTGACTCTCTGGCCTGTGCTCTTTCTACCAGGCTCCGCTGCTTCTAGTTCCAGCCCTAGTCCATAGTAATTCAGGATGAAACATCTATGGAGCAGAATAAAGAGGCAAGGGTAATTGCAATGGTATTGGCAAGAAAAATCTTTCAGGGTGGAGTTCTATAGGTCTTGGATTACAATAGCCCTATCATTGATCTCCCATATTTTTTCAGTGTAGGGCTGTCTTCTCTGGTAAGTTCTATGGAAAGACAGTTCCCAAGGAAGTAAAATGTTCTCATTTCAATTACAAGGAACAGCAGGAGCAAAACTGCCAGAAGCCACTCCCTCCTGACCCAAGCTGATTTCCTGATTTTTAATTCTTTTTCTGTTTCAACAGCAGCCACAACCAATTACCTATCACTCCACACTCTCCTTCCCAGCTTCTCCAAATTGGGAGACATTCCCCGCCATTGTGGTCTATCCACAGAGCTTACGGAAACCAAAAGTATAGAGTATTAATACAACTGCTCTGCACACAGACAAAACAAGAGGAAATGGGTTTAAGCTGTAGCATGAGGAATTTAGGTTGAATGAAAGCAATTTCCTGAAAATAAGAGTTGTTATTGGAAAAAATTACTTCGGGAGATGGTTAAATCTCTAACCCTGGCTGTAGTTAATAATGGCGTTTGTTAAGTGGTTACTATGTGCCAAGCACTGTACTAAATGATGGAATAGGATATAAGAGGATCAGGTGGGAAACAGTCCCTGTCCCATATGGGCCTTATGGTCTATGTAGGAGGGAGGACAGGTGTTCATTCATTCATTCAATTGTATTTATTGAGTGCTTACTGTGTGCAGAGCACTGTACTAAGCTCTTGGGAAGTACAAGTTGGCAACATAGAGAGACGGTCCCTACCCAACAATGGGTTCACAGTCTAGAAGGGGGAAACAGACAACAAAACAAAACATGTGGACAGGTGTCAAGTCATCAGGTGTTGTACCATGTTAGTACAATCACTCATCCTCTCCCACCTAGATTACTGCATTAGCCTCCTTTCTGACCTCCCAACCTCCTGCCTCTCCCCACTCCAGTCCATACTTTGCTGCCTGGATTATCTTTCTACCGAAATGCTCAGGGTATGTCAGTCGGAGATCGTGGGTTCTGATCCCGGCTCCAACCCTTGTCAGCTGTGTGACCTTGGGCTAGTCACTTCATTTCCCTGGGTTACCTCATCTGTAAAATGGGGATGAAGACTGTGATCCCTAGGTGGGATATTTATTTTATTTTGTTAGTATGTTTGGTTTTGTTCTCTGTCTCCCCCTTTTAGACTGTGAGCCCACGGTTGGGTAGGGACTGTCTCTATATGTTGCCAACTTGTACTTCCCAAGTGCTTAGTACAGTGCTCTGCACACAGTAAGCGCTCAATAAATACAATTGATGATGATGATGATGATAAAAGGGCATCCCCCCCCGCCTTACCTCCTTCCCCTCCCCACAGCACCTGTATATATGTTTGTACGGATTTATAACTCTATTTATTTAATTATTCTATTTGTACTTATTTAATCTATTTATTTCATTTTGTTAATATGTTTTGTTCTCTAATGTCTGTCTCCCCCTTCTAGTCTGTGAGCCCGCTGTTGGGTAGGGACTGTCTCTCTATGTTGCCAACTTGGACTTCCCAAGCGCTTAGTACAGTGCTCTGCACACAGTAAGCACTCAATAAATACGATTGAATGAATGAATGTCATCCCCTTCCTCAAAAATCTCCAGTGGTTGCTTATCCACTTCCATATCAAACAAAAACTCCTCATCATTGGCTTTAAAGCAGCCCATCACCTTGCCCCTTCCTACCTCACCTCGCTTCTCTCCTTCTACAACCCAGCCCACACACTTTGCTCCTCTGATGCTGATCTTCTCACTGTACCTCCATCTTGCCTGTCTCACCGCCGACCCCTGGCCCACATCCTACCCCTGGCCTGGAACGCCCTCCCTCCCCAAATCCGCCAGACAAATTACTGAAGGCACATCTCCAAGAGGCCTTCCCAGACTAAGCCCCACTTTTCCTTATCTCCCACTCCCTTCTGCGTCACCCTGACTCACTGCCTTTACTCTTCCCCCTTCTCCTCTTCACCCCTTTCCCCACCCCACAGCACTTGTATAATATATCCGTAATTTTATTTATTTATATTGATGTCTGTCTCCCTGACTGTGAACTCCTTGTGGGTAGGGATTGTCTCTCTTTATTGCTGTATTGTACTTTCCCAAGCACTTAGTACAGTATTCTGCACACAGTAAGTGCTCAGTAAATACAACTGAATGAATGAATCACCATTATGCAGATGAGAGAACTGAGGCACAAAGAAGTTAAATGATTTGCCCAAGGTCACACAGCAGGTAAATGGTGGAGCAGGGATTAGAATTCAGCCTCTCCGACTCCTAGGCCCCTGCTCTTTCCACTAGACCATGCTGCTTGCCTAAAAATAGACCCTCCATGGGCCTATAACTCAGAGGCTTTGCTTTTGATGAACCGTGTCAAGGAAAGCTTGCATTATAATTCACACACCTCGAATGTTGATGACAGTGTCACACCGTTGTGTACAATATTTTTTCTAACCTCATCTAATGCCCTGCTCAGGTATGCCTGCATTTTTGGAAAAAAAAATCAGTTCCCTACTAATGAAGCCCATACTGCAGTATGTAGTGAAACCATGCTACCTGGTATGTCTTTATTCCTCTCCTTGCTCCCATTGTTCAATAATGTATGTGTATTTACCTCCCCTTTGGACTGAGAGCCCCATGAGGGTACATAGTAGAGTATCAATCTATTAAACAGTTACGGTGTGCAGAGCACAGTACTAAGTGCTGTGCACACAGTAAGCACTCAATAAATATGATTGAATGAAATAAGATTGAATGAATGAAGTGCTTAGGAGAGTATGGGCAGGGAATGTGTCTGGTATATTGTTCATTCATTCAATCATATTTATTGAGTGCTTACTGTGTGCAGAGCACTATACTAAGCACTTGGGAAGTACAAGTTGGCAAGTTGTTCTGGTATACTTTACCAAGCGGTCATAACAATATTAAAGATGTTCCCTGCCCATACTCTCTTAGGCACTTAGTACAGTGCTCTGCTCACATTAGATGCTCAGAGTGGGATTGTTATTTCTACCCAGGGGCTGGGGGTTGAACTAGATAACCTTGAGTTATCTCTTCCAGCTTTGTGATTCTTCTTGAAGCAGGGGAGAGTAATTATCTGTCAGATTTGAGGAGGGAAAGGGTTCCAGGACAGAGGCAGGACATGGGCCAGGGGTTGTCTGCGAGACAGGCCAAAGTGAGGCACAGTCAGAAGATCAACACTAGAGGAGCCAAGTGTGTGGGCTGGGCTGTAAGAGGAGAGTAGTGAGGTGAGGTAGGAGGGGGCAAGGTGATGGACTGCTTTAAAGTCTTTTGGTAAGAGGAGTACATAGTGTCGTGGTGGAGGGGCCCGCTCCCAAGAGATTGCAGATGGACCCCTAAAACAAAGAATGTGATTGGAAGAACCCAAAAATGTATTCAAAATATTCCACTCCATGGACTCTGAATCCTCGGAACACCTTCAAGAATATCATTCATTCATTCATTCAATCGTATTTATTGAGAGCTTACTGTGTGCAGAGCACTGTATTAAGCGCTTGGAAAGTACAAGTTGGCAACATATAGAGATGGTCCCTACCCAACAACGGGCTCACAGTCTAGAAGGGGAAGACAGACAACAAAACAAAACATGTGGACAGATGTCAAGTCATTAGAATAAATAGAAGTAAAGCTAGATGCACATGATTAACAAAATAAATAGAATAGTAAATATGTACAAGTAAAATAAATAGAGTAATAAATCTGTACAAACATATATACAGGTGCTATGGGGAGGGGAAGGGGGTAGGGTGGGGAGGATGGGGAGCAGGAGAGGAAAGAGGGGGCTCAGTCTGGGAAGGCCTCCTGGAGGAGGTGAGCTCTCAGTAGGGCTTTGAAGGGAGGAAGAGAGCTAGCTTGGCGCGGGCCGGGCTGTAGAAGAAGGGACGTGAGGTAGGAGGGGGCGAGGGGATGGAGCGCCTTGAAGCCGAGAGTGAAGAGTTTTTGCCTGATGCGTAGGTTGATTGGTAGCCACTGGAGATTTTTGAGGAGGGGAGTAACATCCCCAGAGCGTTTCTGCACAAAGATGATTGGGGCAGCAGTGTGAAGTATAGACTGAAGTAGGGAGAGACAGGAGGATGGGAGATCAGATAGGAGGCTGATGCAGTAATCCATTCGGGATAGGATGAGAGATTGAACCAGCAGGGTAGCGGTTTGGATGGAGAGGAAAGGGCGGATCTTGGCGACGTTGCAGAGGTGAGACTGGCAGTTTTCAGTGACGGATAGGATGTGAGGAGTGAATGAGAGAGCAGAGTCCAAGGATGACACCAAGGTTGCAGGCTCGTGAGACGGGAAGGATTGTAGTGCCGTCTACAGTGATGGGAGAGTCAGGGAGAGGGCAGGGTTTGGGAGGGAAGATAAGGAGTTCAGTCTTGGACATATTGAGTTTTAGATGGCGGGCAGACATCCAAATGGAGATGTTCTGAAGGTAGGAGGAGACACAAGCCTGAAGGAAGGGAGAGAGAGCAGGGGGAGAGATGTAGATTTGGGTATCATCAGCATAGAGATGATAGTTGAAGCCGTGGGAGTGAATGAGTTCACCAAGGGAGTGAGTGTAAATAGAGAACAGAAGGGGACCAAGAACTGACCCTTGAGGAACCCCTACAGTAAGGGGATGGGAGGGGGAGGAGGAGCCCACAAAGGAAACTGAGAATGAATGTCCCGAGAGATAAGAGGAGAACCAGGAGAGGACAGAGTCTGTGAAGCCAAGTTTGGATAGCATGTTGAGGAGAAGGGGGTGGTCCACAGTGTCGAAGGCAGCTGAGAGGTCGAGGAGGATTAGGATAGAGTAGGAGCCGTTGGATTTGGCAAGCAGAGGGTCATTGGTGACCTTTGAGAGGGCAGTTTCGGTGGAATGTAGGGGATGGAAGCCAGATTGTAGGGGGTCGAGGAGAGAGTTGGTGTTGAGTAATTCAAGGCAGCGGGTATAGACAACATTCAAGGAATTTGGAAAGGAATGGTAGGAGGGAGATAAGGTGATAACTAGAAGGGGAGGTGGGGTCGAGAGGGTTTTTTTAGGATGAGGGAGACATGGGCATGTTTGAAGGCAGAGGGGAAGGAACAAGTGGAGAGTGAGCGGTTGAAGATGGACGTTAAGGAGGGGAGGAGGGAAGGGGCGAGAGATTTCATAAGATGAGAGGGAATGGGGTCAGAAGCACAGGTGGCCAGAGTAGCACTTGAGAGGAGGGAGGAGATCTCATCTGAGGATACTGCTGGGAAGGATGGGAGAGTAGTGGAGAGGGTTGAGAGCAGCCTCACCAAGCCTCCTTCCAGCCTCTCATTCTGATGTTTGGGAGGGACAGCCCTCCCTCAGAACTCTTCTCTGAATCCTGGTCCACTGTGCGTAGTGGATAGAGCATGGGCCCGGGAGTCAGAAAGTCATGGATTCTAATCTTGGCTCTACCACTTGTCTGCTATGTGACCTTGGTCAAGTTACTTCACTTCTCTGTGCCTCAGTTACCTCATCTGTAAAACAGGGATCGAGACTGTGAGCCCCATGTGGGAAAGGGACTGTGTCCAACCCAATTTGCTTGTATCTACCCCAGCGCTTAACACAGTGCCTAGCACAAAGTAAGTGCTTAAGAAATACCGCAATGGGAAGCACCATGGCTCAGTGGAAAGAGCCCGGGCTGGGGAGTCAGAGGTCGTGGGTTCTAATTCTACCACTGACACTTGTCAGCTGTGTGACTTTGGGCAAGTCACTTCACTTCTCTGGGCTTCAGTTCCCTCCCCTGTAAAATGGGGATAAAGACTGTGAGCCCCACGTGGGACAACCTGTTTACCTTGTATCTACCCCAGCACATAGAACAGTGCTTGGCACATAGTAAGCGCTTAACAAATGCCATTATTATTATTATTATTATCCATCTGCCACTTTTTGCTTCCAGGACATCATTCAGTGGTATTTATTCATTTAATAGTATTTATTAAGTGCTTACTATGTGCAGAGCACCATACTAAGCGCTTGGGAGAGTACAATACAACAATGAACGGACACATTCCCTGCCTATGTGCAGAACACTGTAAGGAAACCTTAGCACTTAGGTCATGATAGAGAATCTTCTGCCTCCCCTAGTGGATTGTGGCCAATTCTTCCACATAGCCCAAGATAGCTCCCTGACTGATTAATAAAATTGACTGCGGATGTATTTAGGCCATTTCTTCATCCCGACAAGCTGTCCTTGAAATGATACCATTCTCTGACTAGATAAATTACACTGCAACAGAAATTCAAAAGCACTACTATGCAAAAATCGGTCTATCCATCCAAAGGCCCCAAACAGCCATTGCATTTCAGCCTTAGCCACTGCCTTCAGGTCAAGATCTTATTCTTTATAATGCTGTAGAATATGGGAAAGAGGAGAATGCACTTCGCTCAGCCTCCACACTTCACTCAGCCGCCCGCTCGTTCTGCTTGCTCTATCTGGCTTTGATTTTACTCCCACTGGAGTGATGTAAGATTGGAGGATATAAACCGTTGAAAAGGTTGGGACTGTTTTATATTTTTATCAGAATTTGCCTGGGTCAGAAAAACACCCCCAAACCAATTGCAGTTAGATTTTAAATGTCTTTTGTTAAAGCTTTAAATGAGTTTTTAGAATGCCATGTCACTTCTACTGAAATGGGATTTTGGCAGAGCTTTGAAGATGGGGAAAAAATACTTGTTTTTGTATTTAAAATGTTAAAAGTACATCTCCTCCAAGAGGCCTTCCCTGACTAAGCCCTCATTTCCTCTTCTCCCACTCCATTCTGCATCACCATTGTACTTGGATTTGCCGCCTTTATTCACCCCTCCCCTAGCCCCACAGCACTTATGCACATATCTGCAGTGTATTTATTTACAGTAATGTCTGTCTCCCACTCTTGACTGTAAGCTTGTTGTGGGCAGGGAATGTGTCTGTTTGTTACATTGTACTCTCCCATGCGCTCAGTTCAGTGCTCTGCGTGCAGTAAGCCCTCAATAAATAAATAAATACAATAAATAAATCACATTTATTGATCAATCATCAATCGATTGATGGGGAGAGCGGTGGACTGTTGGATACGAAGAAGCGGAAGAGAGTATATGATATCCAACTACCAATATCCTAATCCCATAGGGATTGCCTACATCCGAGATAAGCACCAAATCCCCCCATTTGACAGATGGAAAGGGCCCAGAGGTGATCTCATTCTACTGAGCCCAAATGCTGGAAGTAGAAACCTCAGCCTCAGCTTTTTCCTAAGCAGTAGCATTTATAGAACCTATTCATCACGCAGTCCTTTACAAACATTAATTAATCACCAGACAACAATCCTTCCCTCAAGGTAAAGAAGTATCACCTCAGAACCCTCTACCAGCATGTGACAGTCAAAGGAGATAATTAGTGGAACAGCTTATTCTGGAGCCCGTGTCACCGGGTTTCACAAAATCTGCTCTATCCTCAAGTCTAATTCTCTGTAATTAGAGAATTCACTCCATTATTATCTTCTGAATCCTAAAACAATTAGTGCTCCTTTTGTTTAAAAGAAACAATTTCTGGGTGAGTAAAAGAGGGTTTGCCTTGTTATTATTGAGCAATAGGAACATATTCAATTAAGCCTCTTAAACATGCAGTAATGTAGATTTATTAAGACAATGCTACCATGTATTAATTTAACATCAGATGATTATTACTAACATGTTTAACCTCTATAAACAATTATGTAAGATGTGCAATGTAAAGGGACTGGGTTCAATTAGTGTCGTATACCTATCCTAATAAATCTAAGCATAAGGCATGCCGGGTGACTCAAACCCTGTTTACAGAACTGGGCTGTCAGTGTCATTTCCCTTGGTGAATCAAGGACCTGAGCAGCAAGGCCGATCTACCTTCAAAAGTAGAAATAGAAGATAGATTCCCTCACTGTAATGATTATCTTGTTACCTCACCTCCTACTGAGCTGGGACTGAATGCTTTCCTTTATGTATGATTAATCAGTGGAGCGAGAATCCTGCTTCTGTCTTTTCAGGAGAGATTTTCTTTGGAAGCAGTTATTCTTGTTGGTGCGATCGCTTCTCTTTCGATCTGGGTTAGAGAACTTCAGAGGGAGGGGAGAGATGCTAGCGGCCTGATCATTATGTGTCCTGACCCATTTGAGTCCCCAGAATGTGCTGACCTCTCACTTATCTTCCTTGCCTCAACTTCCCCATGTGTTTTACCTGGAATTGACACCTGTCTACTTGTTTTGTTTTGTTGTCTGTCTCCCCCTTCTAGACTGTGAACCCGTTGTCGGGTAGGGACTGTCTCTGTTGCCGAATTGTGCTTTCCAAGCACTTAGTACAGTGATCTGCACACAGTAAATGCTCAATAAATATGATTGAATGAATGAATCTTTAAACTCTTCTTCTTCAAATGTCGTCAAGTCGTTTCCGCCCTGTGGTGACTTCATGGACACACACCCTTCAGAGCGTCCCATCTTCTCTCATAAAGTTGTTCTGGTATTATTATTATTAGTAGTAATAATAATGGCATTTATTAAGTGCTAACTATGTGCAAAGCACCGTTCTAAGTGCTGCGGAGGTTACAAGGTGATCAGATTGCCCCACGTGGGGCTCACAGTCTTAATCCCCATTTTCCAGATGAGGTAACTGAGGCACAGAGAAGTTAAGTGACTTGCCCAAAGTCACACAGCTGACAAGTGGCAGAGCTGGAATTTGAACCCATGACCTCTGGCTCCAAAGCCCAGGCTCTTTCCGTTGAGCCATGCTGCTTCTCTAGTAGTATAGTATGGTATGTGTTAAGTGCTTACTATGTGCCAGGCACTGTATGAAGTGCTGGTATGTGTATCCATAGAGTTTTTTGGTGAAGATACAAAAGTGGTTTACTGTTGCCTTCTTCCACACAGTAAGAACTTGAGTCTCTGCCATAGTCTTTGACCCACATTTTGATCATTTGATCATCCACCTTTGATTCTTTCCCATGCTGCTGCTGCCCAGCTCAGGTGAATCGACTCTGAGGCTTTGGCTTAGACCTTGCCATTACAGATAGCCCTATATGGCCTAGTGCTAAGCTTCATCAGTGAACACCAGCTCTCCTGCAATGATAAGGCATCGATTCACAGGAGAGATCTTTAAATTACATATTATAAATGATTTATGTTACTGTCTGTCCCCCCCTACCCTGCAAGCTCATCTGCACCTCTGCATCTCTGTTGTTTTGTATTCTCCCAAGAGCTTAGTACAGAGCTCTACATATAATAAACACTCAATAAATACCATTGATGATCAACATCAATCAATCTATCAGTCGATTTATTGAGCACTTGTGTGCAGAGCACTGTACTAAGCACTTTTTATGTTATTTGTTAAATGTTTGCTCTATGCCAGGCACTGTTCTAAGCACTGGGGTAGATACCAGCTAATCAGTTTGGACGCAGTCCATGTCCCACATAGGACTCACAGTCTCAATCCCCATTTTGCAGGTGAGGTAACTGAGGCATAGAGAATAATACTAAGGATGATGATGGCATTTGTTAAGCACTTACTATGTGCCAAGCACTGTTCTAAGTGCTGGGGGGGTACAAGGTAGTCAGGTTGTCCCATGTGGGGCTCACACTTTTAATCCCTATTTTACAGATAAGGTAACTGAGGCACAAAGAAGTTAAGTGACTTGCCCAAAGTCATGACAAGTGGCAAAGCCAGGATTAGAACCCGTGACCTCTGACTCCCAAGCCCGTGCTTATCTCACTGAGCCACGCTGCTTCTCTATGATGGTATTTGTTAAATGCTTACTATGTGACAAGCACTGTTCTAAGCAGTGGGGTAGATACAAGGTAATCAGGTTGTCCCATGAGGGGCTCGCAGTCTTAATCCCCATTTTACAGATGAGGTAACTGAGGCACAGAGAAGTTAAGTAACTTGCCCAAGGTCACACAGCAGACAAGTGGCGGAGCCAGGATTAGAACTTGGGAGAGTACAGAGTAGACAACATTCCCTGCCCATGAGAAACTTCCATTCTAGAGAGGGAGACCGCAACCCGTTTGTCAGTGATATTGGTTTAATGTTTACTTTGTGCAGGTTATTGTACTGAGTTCTTGGGAGAGTATAATAAAGTTAGAATACAGGGTCCCTCTCCTCAAGGGAGATCTAGTGGGGAAGACAGACTACCCATTTTTATGCAGCCCTATTCCTAAGCACGGAATAGTGAAAAAATGTATTCATTATTTTTAAGAAAGGAATAGTCATTTTTGAAGAACTTTAATGCAAATCTCATTTACCAGTGGTCTGAAGTGTTCTACTTTGCTTGAGTGTCATATTTCAGGCATGATCCAAACAACATTAAAAGCAGGGGCCTTTTGTCTTACCCAACTCTTTCAAAGCTGCAGCGCTGGAGTCTAGAGAACATGTGGCATCACTGCTCTTTGAAGCAGAAGAAAAATTACTCTTTTTAATTCTAACTTTTAATGTGCCGCTCACATTCTTACCCCAGACCAATTTCCCCGCCTTCCCTTGCCCTTGCCATTCAATACGAACTCAGCGATCCTCCGTCTTCACACTGTTGTTAAAGCCCGAGACAAATCGGTCTAGGATGCTTTTAATACATGTATAAAATGATATTACTATTCATGTATGGGGAATGTGTCTGAAATGACTGGTGTAAGGTTAGCATTTCTCTCCCTTCAAGGCCCTATTGAGAGCTCACCTCCTCCAGGAGGCCTTCCCAGACTGAGCCCCTTCCTTCCTCTCCCCCTCGTCCCCCTCTCCATCCCCGCTTCTTACCTCCCTCCCTTCCCCACAGCACCTGTATATATGTATATATGTTTGTACATATTTATTACTCTATTTATTTATTTATTTTACTTGTACATATCTATTCTATTTATTTTATTTGGTTAGTATGTTTGGTTTTGTTCTCTGTCTTCCCCTTTTAGACTGTGAGCCCACTGTTGGGTAGGGACTGTCTCTATATGTTGCCAATTTGTACTTCCCAAGCGCTTAGTACGGTGCTCTGCACATAGTAAGCGCTCAATAAATATGATTGATGATGATTTCTGTCATGCCGCAGGTTGGTGCAGATTGTCTGTCGATTCGTGGCTGTAGCTAGGATCGACAGCTCTGTTTCTTTACCTTGCTGATGGAAGGATGTGTTTACTCAAAGCGATCTACTCCATTTTCGACTGGTTGTACTGCAGGCTTCTGGTATTGCCTACCTGCATTATTCCCCTAAACTGAAAAGTTTGAAGTCGTTCATCTGAGTACCGTAGTGTTTCCTCTACAGTTGCCTCATTTCCTCTATACCGTCAGCTTCTTTTCATTCATTCATTCAGTCGTATTTATTGACCACTTACTGTGTGCAGAGCACTGTACTAAGCGCTTGGGAAGTACAAGTTGGCAATATATGGGCAAGGAATGTGTCTATCAATTCTGTGACAGTGTACTCTCCCAAGCGTTTAGTACAGTGCCCTGCCCACAGTCAGCGCCCAAGGAATCCGATTGGTTCGTTGATTTCCGCTCACCATATAACAGCAGCTCGAATTACAGAATTACAGAAACTACTAAGGAAAACTCGTTTATTGGACCTGTCTTAGCTGTTGAAGGTAATTGTAGCACTTGTTCAACTGTTGATGCTTTAAAAGTGAAAATAACAATAATAATACTTATGGTATTTGTTAAGCACTTTCCATGTGCCAAGCACTGTTCCAAGTACTGCGGTATATACAAGGTAAATCAGGTTGGATACAGTCCTTGTCTCACATGAGACATATATATGTATATATGTTTGTACATATTTATTACTCTATTTATCTTGTACATATCTATTCTATTTATTTTATTTTGTTGGTATGTTTGGTTTTGTTCTCTGTCTCCCCCCTTCTAGACTGTGAGCCCGCTGTTGGGTAGCGACTGTCTCTATGTGTTGCTGACTTGTACTTCCCAAGTGCTTAGTACAGTGCTCTGCACACAGTAAGCGCTCAATAAATACGATTGATTGATTGATTGATTGAATACCTTGTTGTCACGCTTTCTCAGCAAATGTCCAGCACAGTGGAAATGCCAACCTACTCACTGTACTTCAAACTCATCTATCTGGCCTCTGACCTCTTGCCCACTTCCTACCTCTGGCTGGAACGCCCTTCTTCTTCATACCCAACAGTTACTCTCCCCACCTTCCAAGCCTTATTGAAGGCACGTCTCCTCCAAGAGGCCTTTAGAAAGCACTTAACAAATATCATAATTATTATTCTCCGACTAAGCCTTCATTTCCTCTTCTCCCACTCCCTCTGTGTCACCCTGACTTTTATTCATCTTCCTCCCAGCCCCTCAGCATTTATGCCCATAGCTGTAATTTATTTATTTATATTAATGTCCGTCTCCCCTTCTAGACTGTAAGCTCATTGTAGACAGGGAATGTGTCTTTTATATTGTTATACTGTACTCTCCCAAGAGCTTAGTGTGGTGCTCTGCCCACACTAAGTGCTCAATAACAGTATTTATTGATTGAAATGCACTGTCCTAGTGATCATGTCCCACCTGAGAAACTGCCAACGTTCAATCCCTCTATGTTGATGTTGTATAGACATTTTAACTGTGGCTTGTTGATGATGTTATCCAAACTCTTCAAGAAGCCAGATGTTTCAACTGTGGCAAGTCTGAGATTCTCAGCCATAAAAAAATGTTGATCTTTACTGCTTTGTGAACATTTAGTTTGGTCTGGAGTTTAATGTCACGCCACGCTACCCTATCTATCAACCTCCCCAAGGACACTGTGACCTTCTTGACTCGGTTTTCTTCGTCACTGCCACTAGATTCTCCTATAGCTGTGACTGAAAACACCCCAGTTTCCTGATAGCCCGGAGGAGAAAACAGCTGTTTGCTCCAACATCTGGTTCTGCCAACCCTGTCACCAAGTTCCTGTTTACTTTTTTTTATGGTTTTTTTAATGGCATTTGTTAAGTGCTTACTATCTGCCAGGAGCTGTACTAAGTGCTGGGGTAGATGCAAGCTAATCAGACTGGACACAGTCCATATCCCACGAGGGGCTCACACTCTTAATCTCCATGTTCACACTAAGAGCTCAATAAATACGATTGAATGAATGAATGAATTTTCCAGAAGAGTAACTGAGGCACAAGGAAGTTAAGTGACTTTTTTTTAATGGCACTTATGAAGCACTTACTGTGTGCAAAGCACTGTTCTAAGCTCTGAGGAGGTTACAAGGTGATCAAGTTGTCCCCCGGGGGGGCTCACAGTCTTAATCCCCATTTTACAGATGAGGTAACTGAGGCCCAGAGAACTGAAGTGACTTGCCCAAAGTCACCCAGCTGACAATTGGCAAAGCTGGGATTTGAACCCATGACCTCTGACTCCAAAGCCCGTGCTCTTTCCACTGAGCCACGCTGCTTTTCAACGTTTGCCCACCATCTAGACTGTGAGTCTGTTGTTGGGTAGGGACCGTCTCTATATGTTGCTGATTTGTCCTTCCCAAGCGCTTAGTACAGTGCTCTGCACACAGTAAGCGCTCAATAAATACGATAGAATGAATGAATGAATGAACTGGATGATGAGCCGTTGAGATTAGGAAGCAGCACAGCCTACTGGATAGAGCCTGGGGCCTGAGAGTCAGAGGACCTGGGTTCCAATCCTGCCTCTGCCACTTGCTTGCTGTGTGACCTCGGGCGAGCCCCTTAACTTCTCTCCTTGCCTCAGTTTCCTCAACTGTAAAGCGGGGATTCATTTCCTGTTCTTCCTCCCATTTAGAATGTGAGTCCCATGTAGGACAGGGACTGGTTCTGACCTAATAATGATAATTAATAATTGCGGTATTTGTTAAATGCTTACTATATGTCAAGCACTGTACCAAGCCCTGGGGTAGATACAGGATAATCAGATCCCAAATAGGGCTCCCAGAATAAGTTGGAAGGAGAACAGGATTAATTTGTATCTACCCCAGTGCTTAGAACAGTGCTAGGCCCTTTAGGCCATAAGCTCTTTATCATCAGCGGTGTGGCTCAGTGGAAAGAGCACGGGCTTTGGAGTCAGAGTTCATGGGTTCAAATCCGGGCCCCGCCAATTGTCAGCTGTGTGACTTTGGACAAGTCACTTCACTTCTCTGGGCCTCAGTTACCTCATCTGTAAAATGGGGATTAAGATTGTGAGCCCCCCGTGGGACAATCGGATCATCTTGTAACCTCCCCAACACTTAGAACAGTGCTTTGCACATAGTAAGCACTTAATAAATGCCATTATTATTATTATCAGTGGTATTTTTTGTAACGGTATGTGTTAAGCGTTTACTATGTTCCAGGCACTGTTCTAAGTGGTGGGGTAGATGCAAAGTAATTAGGTTGGTTGCAGTTCCGGTCCCACATGGGGCTCACAAACTTAATCCCCATTTTACAGATGAAGTGATTGAGGCACAGAGAAGTTAAGTGGCTTGCCCAAGGTCACACAGCCGACAATTGGCAGAGCGAAGACTACAACCATGTCCTTCTGACACCCAGGACCGTGCTCTATCCACTAGGCCACGCTGAGCACCTACTATGTGCAGAGTACTGTACTGTACTGTACTAAGTGCTTGGGAGTTATGGGGAGGGGACATGTCTACTGACTCTGGAGTATTGTACTCTCCCAAATGCTTAGTAGAGTGTTCTGCACACAGTGCTCATTAAATAACATCAAGTGATTGACAGTAAGCACTTAACAAATACCATTATTATTACTGACAAATCCAGAGTCAGCTTTTAACCTGTGATGTTGATGAAAATCTGTGTCTACAAGTAAGGTTCCGGCTGATCTGTGACCTTGGTCTCCAGGTTTATCATCCAAAGCCCAGTGCTGGCCTTGCAGAGCCATCTGTAATCTCTTGCATAATCTTTGGACGGGGCTGGAATTTAAAAACTTTAAAAAGGTTAATCATTTAAAGATCAATCTGTCAGCCAGTTGTATTTATTGCAGAGTACTATACTAAGCACTTGGGTGGAAACTATTGCTCTCCCCACATTCAAAGCCTTATTGAAAGCACATCTTCTCCAAGAGGCCTTCCCTGACTAAGCCCTCCTTTCCTCTTCTCCTACTCCCTTCTGTGTCATCCTGACTTGCTCCTTTTATTCATCGCCCTTTCCCAGCCCTAAAGCACATATGTAATTTTATGTATTTATATTAATGTCTGTCCCCCACCCCAGGCTGTAAAGTCGTCGTGTGCAGGGAATGCGTCTGTTACATTGTAACACTGTACTCTCCCAAATGCTTAGTACAGTGCTTTGCGCACCATAAGTGTTCAATAAATATGAATGATTGAATAAATCCCGAGCGCTTAGTACAGTACTCTGCACCCAGTAAGCACTTAATAATGCAATTGATTGATTGTAAGAAGTCAAGAGAACAATGTAACAGACACACGTGGCTCCGTGGAACGAGCCTGGGCTTTGGAGTTAGAGGTCATGGGTTCAAATCCTGACTCCGCCAATTGTCAGCTGTGTGACTTTGGGCAAGTCACTTAACTTCTCTGTGCCTCAGTTCCCTCATCTGTAAAATGGGGATTAAGACTGTGAGCCCCATGCGTGACAACCTGATCACCTTGTAACCTTTATTAAGCGCTTAATAAATGCCATCATTATTATTGTTATTCCCTGCCCACTTACAGTCTACAGGGGGAGAGAGACATTAGGATAAATAAAGTAAATTATGGGTATGTACATTGCTGTGAGACTGGGAGAGGGGAGATGAATAAAGGGAGCAAGTCAGGGAGATGCAGAAGGGAGAAGAAGAAAAGGAAAAGAAGACTTAGGCAAGAAAGGCCTCTTGGAGGAGATGTGCCTTCAATAAGGCTTTGAGGAGTGGGGAGAGTGATATGAAGAGGTAGAGTGTTCCAGTCCAGAGGCAGGATGTGGGCGAGAGATCAGCAGCAAGATAGGCAAGATCGAGGTACAGTGAGTAGGTTGGCATGAGAGGAGTTAAGTCTGTGGGCTGAGTTGTAGAGGAGACTAATGAGGTGAGGTAAGACGGGGCCAGGCTTTAAAGTCGATGGTAAGAAGTGTCTGTTTGATGACAAGGTGGAGTTTCTTGAGGAGTGAGGAAGCATGAACTGAACATTTTTGTAGAAAAATGATTAGGCAGCAGAGTGAAGGATGGGCTGGAGTGGGGAGAGACAGGAGGATGGGAGGCTGAGCAATAATCAAGGGGGGGCTAGGATAAGCAATTGGATTAACATGGTAGCAGTTTGGATGGAGAGGAAAGGATGGATTAATGATGTGCATTCATTCATTCAATCGTATTTATTGAACACTTACTGTGTGCAGAGCACTGTACAAAGCACTTGGGAAGTACAAGTTGGCAACATATAGAGACGGTCCCTACCCAACGCCAGGCTCACAGTCTAGAAGGGGGAGACAGACAACAAAACAAAACATATTAACAAAATAAATAGAATAGTAAATATGTACAAGTAAAATAAATAGAGTAATGAATCTGTACAAACATATATACAGGTGCTGTGGGGAGGAGAAGGAGGTAGGGTCAGGGGGATGGGGACGGGGAGAGATGCAGGTTGAACTGACAGGATTTAGTGATAGATTGAATATGTTGAATGAGAGAGAGGAGCCAAGGATAAAGCCAGGGTTATGGGCTTGTGAGACAGGAAGGATGGTGTGCTGTCTACAGTGATAGGAAAGTCGGGGCAAAGATGGGGTTTGGGTTGGAAAATAAGGAGTTCTGTTTTTGACATGTTAAGTTTGAGGTGACAGCAGGACATCCAAGTAGAGGTGACCTGAAGGCAGGAGGAAATGCAAGGCTGTAGAACGGGAGAGAAATCAAGGTTGGAGATGTAGATTTGGGAATCTGTCAATGGTATTTATTAAGCACTGTACTAAGCACTTGGGAGAGAACAAAATAACAGAATTAGTGGACACGTTCCCTGCTCACAAGGATGAATGGGGAGGGATGTTCTCTGTTGCCTCTTAACTATGGAAAGAGAGCTCAAAGTTCAGAATAAATTGAGGAATTGATACCTGTTCTGTGATGTCTACTGGAGAAGGCTCTCCATCACCTCGCCCCCTCCTCCCTCACCTCCCTTCTCTCCTTCTCCAGCCCAGCCCACACCCTCCGCTCCTCTGCCGCTAACCTCCTCACTGTGCCTCGTTCTCGCCTGTCCCGCCATCGACCCCCGGCCCACGTCCTCCCCCCGGCCTGGAATGCCCTCCCTCTGCCCATCCGCCAAGCTAGCTCTCTTCCTCCCTACAAAGCCCTACTGAGAGCTCACCTCCTCCAGGAGGCCTTCCCACACTGAGCCCCCTCCTTCCTCTCCTCTTCCTCCTCCTCCCCATCCCCCCACCTTACTTCCTTCCCCTCCCCACAGCACCTGTATATATGTTTGTACAGATTTATTACTCTATTTTACTTGGACATATTTACTATTCTATTTATTTTATTTTGTTAATATGTTTTGTTTTGTTGTCTGTCTCCCCCTTCTAGACTGTGAGCCCGCTGTTGGGTAGGGACCGTCTCTATATGTTGCCAACTTGTACTTCCCAAGCGCTTAGTACAGTGCTCTGCACACAGTAAGCGCTCAATAAATACAATTGAATGAATGAATGAATGAGAAAGCACAAGTCATGGTGCAGAAAGGAAGCCGTTCTTTTCTCACGTGGATGTGAGAAAAGGAGAGTACTTTAGAGAAGGGGGGGAGGGCATAGGCAAAGACATCAAGAGGGTGAAAAAGACGACCACAGACAGATAGTCATTAGATTGTCAGCTCCTGCAGTGCTCTACACAGAGCAAGCACTTACTAAAAACATTATTATTATGCTATTAAGCACTTACTGTGTGTCAAGCACTGTTCTAAGCATAGAGTTAGATATGTGCTCTATCCACTAAACCATGGGGAAGCAGCATGGCATAGTGGCTAGATCAGCAGCGTGGCTCAGTGGAAAAGAGCCCGGGCTTTGTGGAGTCAGAGGTCATGGGTTCAGATCCCGGCTGTGCCTATTGTCAGCTGGGTGACTTTGGGCAAGTCACTTCACTTCTCTGGGCCTCAGTTACCTCCTTTGTAAAATGGGATTAAGACTGTGAGCCCCCCATGGGACAACCTGATCACCTTGTCACCTCCCAGCGTTTAGAACAGTGCTTTACATATAGTAAGCACTTAATAAATGTCATCATTATTATTATTATTATCACAGACCTGGGAGTCAGAAGGTCATGGTTTCTAATCCCAGCTCTGCCACTTAATAATAATGATAGCATTTGTTAAGTGCTTGCTATGTGCAAAGCACTGTTCTAAGTGCTGGGGAGGGTACAAGGTGATCAGGTTGTCCTACAGGGGGCTCACAGTCTTAATCCCCATTTTACAGATGGGTAACTGAGGCACAGAGAAGTTAAATGACTTGCCCAAAGTCCCACAGCTGACAATTGGTGGAGCTGGGATTAGAACCCATGACCTCTGACTCCAGAGCTGGTGCTCTTTCCACTGAGCCACACTGCTTCTTACTTGCACACTCTGTGACCTTGGGCAAGTCACTTCACTTCTCTGAGCCTCAGTTCCCCCATCTGTCAAATGGGGATCGAGACTGTTTGTCCCATGTGGGACAGGGACTGTGTCCAACCTGATTTGCTTGTATCCACTCCAGCGCTTGGTACAGTCCTCTTCCCCCTCCGCCTTACCTCCTTCCCCTCCCCACAGCACCTGTATATATGTTTGTACGTATTTATTACTCTAGTTTATTTGTACATATTTATTCTATTCATTTTATTTTGTTAATATGTTTTGTTTTGTTGTCTGTCTCCCTCTTATAGACTGTGAGCCTGCTGTTGGGTAGGGCCCGTCTCTATATGTTGCCAGCTTGTACTTCCCAAGCACTTAGTACAGCGCTCTGCACACAGTAAGCGCTCAGTAAATACGATTGAATGAATGAATGAATGGTGCATAGTAAGCGCTTAACGAATACCATTATTATTATTATTATTACAAGTTAATCAGATAAGACAAGGTCCCTGTCCCACATGCAGCTCACAGCCTAAGCAGGAGGGAGAACAGGTATCGAACCCCCATTTGACAGATGACGAAACTGAGGTGCAGAGAAGTGAAGTTGCCCCAAATCACACTATAGGCAATGGACAGAGCTGGGATTAGACTCCAGATCCTCTGGCTCTCAGACCTTTGCTCTTTCCACTGGGCCGTTATGCTCCTCAATCAAATCGTTCTGATGGATTGATTGATTGATTGAAGGAGAGCAAGTGTGCTTTATATTCTTATTGTTCTCTCCAAAGACTTAGTACGGTGCTATGCAGCAGTAGGCGCTCAATAAATATGAATGAGTGAATAAATGAATGGAGATCTAGGGAGAGACCACAGGCTAAGTAACACACAAAAAGGCCACAGGCGTCACAGAGGGTGAGCACAGGAGGGTGGGAACCTTAGAGGATTCTTGAGATGGAAGGAGAATACACACTTCATATATTCATTCAAAGAGGTAGACACACATGGGTCTGTTAGGTTGTTCAGGTAAAAGGAAGAAAGTCATGTCTAAAGGGAAGCAGCGTGGCTCAGTGGAAAGAGCATGGGCTTGGGAGTCAGAGGGCATGGGTTCTAATCCCGACTCCACCACTTGTCGGCTGTGTGACTTTGGGCAAGTCACTTAACTTCTCTGTGCCTCAGTTACCTCATCTGTAAAATAGGGATTAAGATTGTGAGCCCCACATGGGACAACCTGATCACCTTGTATCCCCCCAGCGCTTAGAACAGTGCTTTGCACATAGTAAGCACTTAACAAATGCCATTACTAGTACTATTATTATTAAAGACTAATTGGTGGGAGGCAATATCTGAGGCTTTCTAGTCTCAGTTTTCTCCCAGATTTCCTAGGTGAGTCATCTTCTATGTCTCTTTCCCTAATTTTAAATTGGGGAGGATAATACATACCTTTTTTCCAGCGTATTGGGAATGGATGGGTCAGTATTTGTAACGTGGCATGAAGGGAGAAGTGTTTCACGATTAACCTTGTTATGAGTCTGAGCCGCTTACTATAGAAAAATAGGGAAAGAACATTGTATTCTTTGGGCACCTCAGATGGAAAATAGTTTCTTAAACGCCTTACCAGAATAGTAGTCTATTTTGTTTCCGTAATCACTGAGTTATTCCGAGGGGAGGCGGTTAGTCTTGTCTGCATTTCTGAGCTCTAATGGCCCCCAACTGTTCATCCAGGCCTCCTCAGCTACCCAGTTTTATAAAAGAGAAGTGGAAACGATGGCATGTTTCCCAGTTCTGCCACTTGTCGGCTGTGTGAACTTGGGCAAGTCATTTAACTTCTCTCTATCTCTATTTCCTCATCTGTAAAATGGGGTTTACGACTATGAGCCTCATGTGGGACATGGAATGTGTCCAACCTGATTAGCTTGTAACTATCCCAGCGCTTAGTACAGTGCCTGGCACGTAGTAAGCACTTAACAAATACCATAAAAACAAAACAAACAATAGCATGTGTGCCCAGTAATGAAGAAAGTTAGGATCGAGGCAGAGGGTGGATTGTTATGCTCAGTCCTTACCTGCCAGTCTGCTCTCCAATTCAGTAAATTCCACTGGCTCCCAGCAAGTATGTAAGTGTGTTTTTCATTTATCCTTTTAAAAAGGTGGAGGCTCAAGGAAGAAAATCTTAATTTATCTTGTTTTTATGGGTTTTGTTAAGTGCTTACTATTATTGTTACATTGTACTCTCCCAAGCATGTAGTATAGCACTCTGCAGACAGTAACAGCTCATTAAATGCGATTGAATAAATGAATGAGTGAATAAATGCCAGGTACTGTATTAAGCACTGGGGTGGATATAAACTAATCAGGTTGGTCACAGATCCTGTCCCACATGGGGCTCATAGTTTTAGCCCACATTTTATAAGTGAGGGAACTGAGGCCTAGAAAAGTGAAGGGACTTGTTCAAGGTCACGCAGCAGACAAGTGGAGGATCTGGGATTAGAACTCAGGTCTAATCATCATCAATTGTATTTATTGAGCGTTTACTATGTGCAGAGCACTGTACTAAGCGTTTGAATCCTGATCTAATCCCCAAGTCTAATCTAGGAGAAGCAGCGTGGCTCAGTGGAAAAGAACCCGGGCTTTGGAGTCAGAGGTCCTGGGTTCAAACCCCGGCTCCACTAACTGTCAGCTATGTGACTTTGAGCAAATCACTTAACTTCTCTGGGCCTCAGTTTCCTCATCTGTAAAATGGGGTTGAAAACTGTGAGCCCCCCGTGGGACAACTGGATCACCTTGTAACCTCCCCAGCGCTTTGAACAGTGCTTTGCACATAGTAAGTACTTAATAAATGCCATCATTATTATTAGGTCCTTCCGACTCCCAGGCCTGTGCTTTATCCACTAGGCCATGCTGCGTCGCTTCAGTATATGTTGAAGAAGCCTCATGATTCATACTCTGGCTCTTTTGGAGAAAGGAACGTGGGCCAAGAAGGGGAAAATTAGCTCACATGTGTCCAAAGACCTGAACATGAGTAAAAGACCAGCAGGTAAAGGCAAAGAACTGGGGAAGGGAAAGGGAATGGTGAAGAAGAGAGCAGGAAAAACAAGTTTCTCAATCAATCAGTCAATCATTAGAAATTTACTGAGCTCTTAGTCTATGCAGAGCACTGTATTAAGTACTTGGGAGAGCACAGTACAACAGAGTTGGTAGTCACTTGCCCTGCCCACAAGGAGTTTACAGTCTAGAGTTTTCCAAGAAATACTTATCCTCTGGAGCACGTGTTTACCTGGAGAACACCATATCAATAAGGTTGGCGTATTTCCTTGTTAACAGGCTGGATGAGGAAGCAGTACAAACACATCAAGATGAAACAGTTGCATGTACAGACAAATAAATAAAAATGTACCTTTTTATAGTGTTTGTTAAGCTCTAAGTGCCAAGCACTGTAATAAGCCCTGGGGATCATCAGAGTATCATCAGAGTATCTGATGATAAGATCATCAGATCAGACACAGTCCCTGCCCCACATGGGGCCAACAATCTAAGGATGGGGAAGAACAGGTATTAAATCTCTAATTTACAGATGAGGAAACTGAGGGACAGAAAATGTAAGTGATTTATCCAAGGTCACCCAGCAGGCAGGTGGCAGAACCAGGATTAGAACACAGGTCCTCTGAGTCCCGGGTCAGTGCTCTTTCCACTAGGTCACATTGCTTCTATACAGCCCTCTATATAAGGGCTGAAAGTACAATTAAAGTACATAAGTGCCAGAACTGGGTGTTTGATGCAACCCGAGGTGTTTTGAATTCATCAGGGAAGACTTCTCCAAGGTCTCCGTTACTCCCGTGCCCCCTCTCCAGCTGCCTACTGCCAGAGAGGGAATTTCTTCCATCTGGGAAGCATCCTCACAGACGTCGGCACTTGTGGGGGTGGGAGAGTTGGCAATACAGGGAATCCAGAGAAAATAGTCTGGCTTTCTCTATCCTTGAACTGTGATGTCATTGTTAAAAAAAATGGGGGCATCCAAGGCTGAGTGCTGAAAGTGGAAGATAACGGCTGTAGTTCTAGAATGAGGTAAGGAAGGATGAGAAAGGAACAGTGAAGCCCAAGGGACAAGAGGGAAGGAAATCAGAGGCATGAGGTTCTGAGAGTCCCTGGCCCAGGGCCTACCATCCATTTATTATTGCTATTATTAGTATTGTTGTCATTGTTATTGTACTTGTTAAGTACATACTATGTGCCAAGCATTGTTCTAAATGCTGGGGTAAATGCAAGGAAATCAAGTTGGACACCATCCCTGTCCCACATGGGGCTCATGCTCTCATGCTCTTAATCCCCGTTTTATAGATGAGGTAACTGAGGCCCAGAGAAGTGAAGTGACTTGCCCAGGGTAACACAACAGACATGTGGCAGAGCCGACATGTCTCTGGAACATATAGGGGCTACCTGACTCCCTGGCCATTCATTCATTCGATCTATTTACTGAGAGCTTACTGTGTGCAGAGCACTGTATTAAGTGCTTAATACCTTCAAAGCAAATACCTTCTCCCTTCAAAGCCCTACTGAGAGCTCACCTCCTCCAGGAGGCCTTCCCAGACTGAGCCCCCTCCTTCCTATCCCCCCCCATCCCCCCCGCCTTACCTCCTTCCCCTCCCCACAGCACCTGTATATATGTATATATGTTTGTACGTATTTATTACTCTATTTTATTTGTACATATTTATTCTATTTATTTTATTTTGTTAATATGTTTTGTTTTGTTCTCTGTCTCCCCCTTCTAGACTGTGAGTCCACTGTTGGGTAGGGACCGTCTCTATATGTTGCCAACTTGTACTTCTCAAGTGCTTAGTACAGTGCTCTGCACACAGTAAGTGCTCAATAAATACGATTGAATGAATGAATGAAAAGTGTTGGGGAGATTACAGTACAGCAATAAACAGTCACATTCCCTGCCCATAATGAGTGTACAGTCTACAGTGGGGGAGACAGACATCAGTACAAATAAATTACATGACAGATATGTACATAAGTGCTGTGCGGCTGGGAGAGGGAAACAGCAGAGAGAGCAAGTCAGGGTGATGCAGAAGGGAGTGGGAGATGAGGAAAAGTGGGGCTTAGTCTGGGAAGGCCTCTTAGAGGAGATGACCTTCAAAGAGGCTTTAAAAGGGGGGAGCATCATTCTCTGTCGGATTTGAGGAGGGTGGGCGTTCCAGGCCAGAGGCAGGATAATGATGGCATTTGTTAAGCACTTACTATGTGTCAAGCACTGTTCTAAGCACTGGGGTGGATACAAGGTACTCAGGGTGGACACAGTCCCCATCCCACATGGGGCTCCCAGTCTTAATCCCCATTTTCCAGATGAGGTAACTGAAGCCCAGAGAAGTGAAGCGACTTGCCCATAGTCACATAGCAGACAAGTGGTGGAAGTGGGATTAGAACCCATGACTTCTGACTCCTAGGCTCATGCTGTAGCCACTATACCATGTACACCCATCTCCCCCACCACCTAGAGCTGCCTTAGAACACACGCCCCTCCTCACTCACTCATATGAACATTCTTTTTCCCAGTTAATCGAACGGTAGTATTTATTGGCCTCCTCTGTGTGCAGAGCGCTGTACTAAGCACTCGTGAGAGTATAGTAGATATAGGCGATATAATCCCTGCCCACAAGGAGCTTACATCATATGGGCATGGGGGTAGACATACAGAAGCTTCAGCATTTATAGATGGGAGGAAGAAGAGCTTAGAGAGTCGCACGTGGAGATCGATACTGATACGTACTGAAATGGCACAGGAGGCTGTGAGTGGCAGAAATGTTGAGATGAGAATTAGGAGGCTGTAACCTAGGGAGAAGAAGGAAGAAAGAAAGCTTCCTGGAGGAGGTAGGCTTTCTCCAGAAAGTAAACCTTCCTCCAGGAACAGTTCAGATCCAGATCCAGACTCCCAGGACTGGGCTGTAGCTACTAGGTCACGCTGCTTCATTACCTCTTCTTCACCTGACTACTTCTCATCAGAGCTCCCACTCCCGATAGAGACATGGAGGGGATCAAAATCCTGGGGCTGGGCCCAGGGTGGGGCATAGCCACTCGTCTGCTGTGTGACCTTGGGCAAGTCACTTCACTTCTCTGGGCCTCAGTTACCTCGTCTGTAAAACGGGGATTAAGACTGTGAGCCCCACATGGGATGGGGACTGTGTCCACCTTGATTGGCTTGTATAATAATAATAATAATGGCATTTATTAAGCACTTACTATGTGCAAAGCACTGTTCTAAGCGCTGGGGAGGTTACAAGGTGATCAGGTTGTCCCACGGGGGGGGCTCACAGTCTTAATCCCCATTTTACAGATGAGGTAACTGAGGCACAGAGAAGTTAAGTGACTTGCCCAAAGTCACACAGCTGACAAGTGGCGGAGCTGGGATTTGAATCCATGACCTCTGACTCCAAAGCCCATGCTCTTTCCACTGAGCCACACTGCTTCTCTATTGTATCCACCCCAAAGCTTAGTACAGTGCCTGACACATAGTAAGTGCTTACCAAATACTGTCATTATTATTAGCCCCAAAAGTGCAGGTTGAGATCTGTCTTTCAGTTGGGTGAGGGACCACCTCTCGGGAGTCCGGTGTGACCTACGCAGCTCGTTTTGCGCAGGGAACGTGCCTGTTTGTTGTTATATCGTACTCTTCCAAATGTTTAGTACAGTGTTTTGCACCCAATAAGCGCTCGATAAATCCAATTGAGTGAATGAACATTCATCGTCCTTTTCTCTCTGAAACTTTAATCCCAGTGAACATATTGGGGTCATAGCGCACAACCAACTCTTTTATTCCGGCAGTACTGCACTACAACCGACGGGCCTGCTGGGATATGCTAACCGGATCTGAGGGGCCTGAGGGAAACTGGCCAATATGGGGTCTTTCCTTCTGGACTCAGTTGTGATAGGGCAGGGAGAGGAGGTTTAAGAGCTTGTGAACTTGTAGAATAGTTGTTCTGCTCATTAAACTCCTTCCTCTTCTCTCTCCTTATCCCTGTATCAGTGCTGTGCCACAAATGCCCTAGTAGACTTCAAGTATATCTGTGTTACTACACTACAGAAGCTGAACTGTAGAGGCTTAATCTCAACAGTCGTGAAGGATTGCATGTTAGAGCCCGAAACCTTCCTAAAACCCCGTTTTGTGCTAATGGGCCAAGGCTTCCCTGGCACCTCCCTAAAGTGGCTATCAATTGGATGAAGTTTATGTAGCCCTGAGGACTGTCGAAAGCAAAGGAGACCAGTTTATTAGCGAAGATAATAATAGTAGTAGTAATAATAATAATAATGGTATTTAGTAAGCGCTTACTATGTGCGAAGCACTGTTCTAAGCACTGGGGGGATGCAAGGTAATCAGGGTTGTCCCACGTAACGCTCACAATCTTAATCCCCATTTTACAGATGAGGTAACTGAGGCACAGAGAAGTGAAGTGACTTGCCCAAAGTCACACAGCTGACGGTGGTAGAGCCGGGATTAGAACCTATGACCTCCGACTCCCAAGCCTGCGCTCTTTCCCAAGAGTCACGCCGCTTCTCTATTGATGATGGATTTTGTAGAAGCTGGATTTTGTAGACTTCGATCATGCCCCAGCTCAGCTTTTCTTTCCTGACCGATGAATACATTAGAAATGTCACCCTAAAATAGGCCAGTGGTCCATCAGGTCCAGTTTTTGATTATTTCGATTGGTGCCAAAAGGGTAGAGAGTGCCTTCCTTGCTCGTTGTGGCTAGGGAATGTGTCTACCAATTCTGTTGTATTTTACTCTCCCAAGTGCTCAGTACAGTGCTCGGCACACACAGTAAGCTCTCAGTAAATACCGATGATGATGATCCATCTTCCTCTTTAGGGATGCACTTTTAGACACCCTAAACTTTTCCCTCTAGTAAAGGAAGCAGCATGGCCTAATGGCTAGTGCACACACCTGGAAGTCAGAAGGACCTGGGTTGAGAAGCAGCATGGCTCAGTGGAAAGAGCCCGGGTTTTGGAGTCAGAGGTCATGGGTTCAAATCCTGGCTCCCCCAATTGTCAGCTGTGTGACTTTGGGCAAGTCACTTCACTTCTGTGTGCCTCAGTTACCTCATCTGTTAAAATGGGGATTAAGACTGTGAGCCCCCCATGGGACAACCTAATCACCTTGTAATCTCCCCAGCGCTCAGAACAGTGCTTTGCACATAGTAAGTGCTTAATAAATGCCATCATTATTCTAATCCCGGCTCCACCACTTGTCTGCTGTGTGATCTTGGGCAAGTCACTTTGCTTCTCTGTGCCTCAGTTCCCTCATCTGTAAAATGGGGACTAAGAGTGTGATCCCCATGTGGGACACAGACTGTGTCAATCAATCAACCAATCAATCGTATTTATTGAGCGCTTACTGTGTGCAGAGCACTGTACTAAGTGCTTGGGAAGTACAAGTGTCCAACTTGATTAGCTTGTATCTACCCCAGCGCTTAGAACATTGCCCGGCACTCTAAGCACTTAACAGATACCAGAACAAAATAAATGTCACCCACCATGTACCTCTTATCCATGAATTTTTCCAAACCTCATTGAGCAATCCGCCAATCAGTGTAATATATTGAACTAAACTCTCGGGAAAGTACGACCAAACCAGTAGACGTGATCCTCACCCTCAAAGAGCTACAACTTCCCAAAGCTAAAAGAAATGCAAAGGCTGAGTGAAAAACAGCGATCTAAGGGTGGGAGTAACAATTTAATACGCATCCTGCCTTCACCCTTCCCAACTGTCCAGGGTCAGCCAGGGAAGCCTGCTGAGGGAAAGTCCAATCGAATCCCATCCATCTTCACGGCACCCAGTGAACAAAAGCAAGGCAGCAAGCATTTCGAAGAGATCACAATTTCTAACTGCTAACTAGATTGGGAGGACATTTCTGGGGGAAAAAACGGGAAGAATGAGCATCTGAAATGGACATTTTAAGTGAAATGCAGGTCTTGTAAATATATATAAATTGGAAATGAGGTTGTTGCTTGGTGCTGCTTAAGAGGCCAGGGAGACATGAGGAACGAATAATTGGCTGACTGCAGAGAGAAATTTAGGCTCAGCAATTCCATTTTACAGTTGGCAGCCTTCCCAACTACGGGTCAGGGAGAGGAAACTGGACTGACTTTAAAACACAGGGAAATTCTTTATCTTTCAAATTTTTTTTTCGATTTAAAGGGTAGGATTAAATTCTCATTTAATAACCCCACATGTCTCTCTTCCCTGCTCTGATCACCCTGGGTAACTCTGATAATACTGGAAATGTAATTGAAGCCTAGAGGCGAGACAGCACTCTTTTTTTTTTCTCCCTTCTCCTTTACGAGCACAGACCTAATGGCTGTTTGTTACTCTGGCTTGTGAAATAGGCATTGGCTGTTTAATCATGAGCGGTAGTATGTGATTTCTGCTGTGAGTTGGCTGCCTTCCAACATTGGTTTAAACAGAACCCAATCCCTTTTTGTTGGCAACTTTGGGATCTGTCATTCCCCGCCCCTCACCCCCAACGCTGCCTTCCAGTTAAGAGCTTTATTGAGAGCAGTTAGCACAAACCTAAGACCATTTTAAAATGTTCCAAGCATACTGACTGGAAATAAAAGACTGATTTTGAAGAGGGGGGGAAACAAGACCTGTCCTAAAGTAACTCATCTGAGAGTGATAACATTGCAGGCTATTTGAAAACAATCTGTTTACTGATGACAGCCTCTTCATTCTACATAATGATGCAGAACTCAACAACCAGCGAGGATTATTGACTGAAATTCACCACATTACCAGGCCAGCGTTTTGCATTTGGACTCTTAAAATAGAAGCAGGTAGCTCACCACAATCTCCATTTCTGCAAGGAAAACAAGGGTTTGTTTTTTTGTTTTGTTTTGTTTTTGTTTTTTGATGGTATCTGTTAAGTGCTCACTATGTGCCAGACACTGTACTAAGTGCTGGAGTAGATATGAGCTAATCAGGTTGGACACAGTCTGTGTCCCACATGGGGCTCACAGTCTTAATCCCCGTTTTATTATAAATAACGATAATAATAATAGTAGTATTTGTTAAGTGCTTACTGTGTGCCAGGCACTGTACTAAGGACTGGGGTGGATACAACCAGATGGATTTGGACCCGTTCCCTGTCCCATGTTTCCCTGTCCCATGTGGGGCTCACAGTCTCATTCCCCATTTTCCGGAGGAGGTAATTGAGGCCCAGAGAAGTTAAGAAGCATGAGAAGCAGCGTAGCTCAGTTGAAAGAGCACGGCCTTTGGAGTCAGAGGTCATGGGTTCAAATCCCAGCTCCCCCAATTGTCAGCTGTGTGACTTTGGGCAAGTCACTTAACTTCTCTGTGCCTCAGTTACCTCATCTGTAAAATGGGGATTAAGACTGTGAGCCCCCGTAGGACAACCTGATCACCTTGTAACCTCTCCAGCGCTTAGAACAGTGCTTTGCACATAGTAAGCGCTTAATAAATGCCATCATCATTATTATTATTAAGTGACTTGTCCAAAGTCATGCAGCAGACAGGTGGCGGAGCTGGGATTCGAACCCAGGACCTCTGACTTCCAGGCCCATGCTCAAGTTTCTTAGATTAGGAGATTAGCAGAATGGACGGGGAAAAAAGACACTAATAACTATGGTTCTTGTTAAGCGCTTACTATGTGCCAAGCACTGCTCTAAGCACTGGGGAAGATACAAACTAATCAGGTTGGACACAGTCCCAGTCTCACATGGAGCTCACACTCTTCATAAAATCACTCTTAAAAATCACTCAAGGGCTGGGCTTCTTTCATTCCATCGTATTTATTGAGCGCTTACTGTGTGCAGAGCACTGTACTAAGCACTTGGAAAGTACAATTCGGCAACATATAGAGACAGTCCCTACCCAACAACGGGCTCTCAGTCTAGAACAGTGCTTTGCACATAGTAAGCACTTAACAAATACCATCATTATTACTATTATTATTAGAAGGGTTCTAATCCCGGCTCCACCACTTGTCTGCTGTGTGACCTCGGGCAAGTCACTCCACTTCTCCGGGATTGAAACTGTGAGCACCATGTGGGTTGGGACAGTCCAACCCGATTTTTTCTATCCAGCCCAGCGCTTCTTCAGACTCAGAATAGGGGAGACGCTGGTTGTGTGAAGTCTGAGGGTCAAATTCTATCACTGGCAGAAGGAGGAAAATCAAGAATGCAAGATGCATGTTGAATGACCGGGAAAAGTGCCACACTGAGCGGTTTATGTTTGGGAACTCTCCCATGCAGTTGCCAGAATTTCCGTCCCTTGGTATCAGATGCATCTGCCATGGCTCACACCTCCCCCTTCCTCCTTGGCCTTTCCTGGCTCGCACCAACCTGTATTTGAACGTTTTAGGATGTGGAAAAGGGGGTGAGATCAATGCTAACTGCTGCCTTTGAATAAAGCAACTCTGCAGCCCGTGAGTCAGACGGACAGGGATATGGATGGGGTGGAGGGAGGTGGAGAAGTGAATTCGATCCAAAAGACAACATCAAGTCCACCCCTGCCTCTATTCCCTTAAGTTCAGACTAAGAGAAATCAATTCTCTCACTCATTAAAACCCGGGATTGGCCCCGAAGGAAGCTTTTGTCTTCCAGAAGGAGGGTTGACATTTCACAGATTCAAAAGCTTATTCAGCCTTTCAGCTCAGAAGCTCTCCAAGCTCGGGCCCCTTGCCACAAAACAGCCACGCGGCAGGACTCACCGGGCCTTTCAGCCCAAGACTTCGGTCCGCTACCATCCCTCATGGGTTCGACGTTGCATCCTGCACGATTGTAAATAAGTGACAAGTCTAGTGTCGGGCCGCATCTGCTCTGCCGCCCTCAATCCGAAATTCCTACTTTATTCGCCACATGGGGATAAATGGAGCATTTGGCGGGGCACTTCAGCCTACGCTTCCCTAAAGGCATTGGAGCTGAGACGTTCCCAAGGAAAGGATGGAGGAGCTGAAGTTCTTAGAGCAACAGAAGACCCCAAGATGTAAGCAGAGAAGGGGTCTTCATCCTCTTACCCTCCCAGCCCCCCAACAAAGAGGACACACTGATAACGCCCTTCAACCAATTAATCAGTGCTAATCTCCTTATGGGTAGGGAACATGTCTACCCACTCGTATTCTTCTCTCATAAGCATTTAGTACAACACCCTGCACACATTAGGCCCTTAATAAATACCATTGATTGATTGATAATAATAATGATGGCATTTGTTAGGTGCTTACTCTGTTCAAAGCACTGTTCTAAGCGCTGAGGGGATACAAGGTGATCAGGTTGTCCCACGTGGGGCTCACAGTCTCAGTTCTCATTTTACAGATGAGGTAACTGAGGCTCAGAGAAGTTAAGTGACTTGCCCAAGGTCACACAGCAGACATATGGCGGAGCCGGGATTAGAACCCATGACCTCTGACTCCCAAGCCCAGGCTCTTTCCACTGAGCCACGAACATGTCCACCAACCCTGTTAAATTCTTCTCTCATAAGCGTTTAGAACAATGCCCTACACACATTAGGCCCTCAGTAGATACCCTTGATTGATTGAGGCCTGTATTGATTGTATTGACAGACAATTCTGTCTCCCTCTCTAAACTGTAAGCTCACTGTGAGCAGGAAGCGTGCCTACCGATTGTTATATTGTACTCTCCCAAGCGCCTCTTACAGTGCTCTGCACACAGTAAGCGCTCAATAAATGATTGATTGATTGATTGATTATTTATTGAGTACTTTCTGTGTGCAGAGCACTGTACTAAGCTCTTGGGAAAGTACCCAAAACAGAGTTGATCGATGTTATGTTGCGCTCTTCCAAGTGCTTAGTACAGTGCTTTGCACACAGTAAGCGCTCAAATAAATATGATTGAATGAGTGATGCAATTACTGCCCAGAAGGAGCCTGCAGTCTTCAAAAGGAGACAGTCACAATACTGAGAGCACAAGAAAAAAATTGTCACCCCTGCACAATAAGGTTGGGAAATGTAGGAGAAAATATATTTACCTAAAGAACTTCACAGAGCTGAAATACAGGGAGAGGTTAAGCACATTTGCCTAGATTTAAACAAAGAGAGAAGACTGGTAAGGTTAAGATCAGAAAAACTAATGCAGGAAATGAGCTTCAACTTGAATAAAAGGATAAAGAAAGGAGAAAACAGAGCATAGAAAAATATTCCCCATTGTTGTTGAAGGTGATAATAGATGATCTTCTGCATTTTTTTCCTAACTCATTTTAAAAACAAGTAAACAGTGAATTTATAAATAATGCAGGAAAGACCCAGCATGGGAGAGCAGCAATCCAAACGGCAGGGGGAAGGGAAGATCTAGACTGTGAACCCATTGTTCAGTAGGGACCGTCTCTATACGTTGCCGATTTGTACTTCCTAAATGCTTAGTACAGTGCTCTGCTCCCAGTAAGCGCTCAGTAAATACAATTGAATGAATGAATGAATCTGGCTTAAGACTGTTTAAATGAGCAAGATGTTCTTAAATCTATTTAGGCCTTAATGATTTGCTCCTTAGAGTCTTGGGGGTTTTTTTGGCATTTATTAAATGCTTACTATGTGCCAGACACTGTACTAAGTCCTGGGGTAGGTAATAATAATAATGATAATAACTGTGGTATTTGTTCATCGCTTATTATGCGCCAGGCACTGACACAAGCTAATCAGGATGGACACAGTCCATGTCCCACATGGGGCTCTTAGTGCCCCTTTTACAGGTGAGATAACTGAGGCACAGAAAAGCGAAGTGACTTGTCCATGGTCACACAGCAGACAAGTGGCGGAGCCAGGATTAGAACACAGGACCTCTGACTCCCAGGCCCGTGTTCTGTCCACTAAGCCGCGCTGCTTATTAAGCAGGAAATAGCCAGAGTTATTGCTAAATCCCTGGTTTTGCTTCCAAGAAATTATGAAAGATTGGGAAAGGGCTAGAAGCCTGGAAAAGACTAACAGTGCTTGTATTTTTACCCTAGAAATGACAGACCTGTTCTCAGTTTCCATTCCGGGGAAAATTATTGGAAAAAATTATCCCCAAATCTATTTCTAAAACCTTGAAGGTGACAGAGTCCCGAGTCAAAACCAGCAGGGTTTTTGTGGGCAGTTTGATTACGTGTGAGGTGTTGAGGTTCTGTTTCTGCTCAAGGCAATCAGCCATGTTCCTGCTGATAGCTAATCTTCGCCACAAGAACCACTCAGAAGGCTCCCAAGAGCAGCAAGAAATCAGAGATAGCTCTACTGCCTTACATGGCAACTCTGCAGATCCCCCAAGGTATGAAGATAGTCTGTGACAGGGATATCTCTTTCCCGATGGACAAAATGTCTGACAGGGATATCTCTTTCCCAATGGACACGATGTCTAACTAGCCCCAACTATCCATTGTACCCCTCAACGCAAAAATAGTTCTTTGCTATCTTAAATACCCAGATTTCCCCCAGACACCAGCAATCATATATAATTGGTATTTTTGCACATTAAGCATACTTTACATCCCTATTTTGGGTCCTTCTTTATAATAAGGTGATCATGTCAAACACAGTCCCTGTCCCACGTGAGGACTTACAGTCTTAATCCCTATTCCCTTCTTCTTATGCTGTGATCCTTGGGTCAGGGGGACAGAGACTGTGTCTGACCCGATTATCTTGTATCTACCCTAGCGCTTCGGACAGTGCTCGGCACATAGTAAGCGCACAACAAACATTATCATCATCGTTGATGATGGTGTGCCACTTCAGGAATGAGTGATGAACCTTGGTCCTGAGATGGTGAGATTGCCCGAGAACCTGTTCAGAGGAAGTAATTTTAGAGTGTAAGATCACTGTGGGCAGGGAATGTGTCAGTCGTCTCTGTTATACTGTACTCTCCCAAGCTCTTGGTACAGTACTTTGCACACAGTAAGCTCTCAATAAATACCAGTGACTGAGTGCTAGCCCAGTACCATGCCCTCTTTCATGTCCCTCCGTCCCTACTAGGAATGGGTGCTAACCCTCTGGTACTAACCTTCTCACTGTGCCTCGTTCTTGCCTGTCCCGCCGTCGACCCCTGGCCCACGTCCTACCTCTGTCCTGGAATTCATTCGTTCATTCATTCAATCGTATTTATTGAGCGCTTACTATGTGCAGAGCACTGTACTAAGCGCTTGGGAAGTGCAAGTCGGCAACATGTAGAGACGGTCCTTACCCGACAGTGGGCTCACAGTCTAGAAGGGGGAGACAGACAACAAAACAAAACATATTAACAAAATAAACTAAATAGAATAAATATGTACAACTAAAATAAATAGAGTAATAAATACATACAAACATATATACATATATACAGGTGCTGTGGGGAGGGGAAGGAGGTAAGGCGAGGCAGGTGAGGAGGGGGAGGAGGGGGAGAGGAAGGAGGGGGCTCAGTCTGGGAAGGCCTCCTGGAATGCCCTCCCTCCTCAAATCCTCCAGACTAGCACACTTCCCCCTTTCAAAGAACTACAGAAAGCTCGCCTCCTCCAGGAGGGCTTCCCAGAGTAAGCCCCCCTTTTCCTCTGCTCCCCGCTCCTCTTCAACCCACTCTCTTTGCTCTACCCACTCCGCCCCTCAGCACTTGTATATTTATGTACATACTTATCATTCTAATTCAATTTATTTTTATTAATGATGTGTATATATTGTATATATCTATAATTCTGTTTATTGATAGTGATGCTACTCATCATCAATCGTATTTATTGAGCGCTTACTATGTGCAGAGCACTGTACTAAGCGCTTGGGAAATACAAATTGGCAACACATAGAGACAGTCCCTACCCAACAGTGGGCTCACAGTCTAAAGGGGGGAGACAGAGAACAAAACCAAACATACCAACAAAACAAAATAAATAGAATAGATATGTACAAGTAAAATAAATAAATAAATAAATAAATAGAGTAATAAATATGTACAAACATATTTATATAGCATATTTATATATGCTACTGATACCTCTTTACTTGTTTTGATGTCTGTCTCCCCCCACTTCTAGACTGTGAGCCCTTTGTGGGCAGGGATTGTCTCTAGTTGTTGCTGAATTGTACTTCCCAAGCGCTTAGTACAGTGCTCTGCACACAGGAAGCGCTCAGTAAATACGACTGAATGAACGATTGAATGTTCCTGCTGGAGCTCGGGGTGCATTGAGTCAGAAGGCATGTTGGGGATGCCACTCATTGTGATGAGTCAGCAAGGAATGCGTCTGTTTATTGTTATATCGTACTCTCTCAAGCACTTAGTACAGTGCTCTGCACACAGTAACCGCTCAGTAAATACAGCTGAATGAATATACATGTGCAATCTTCACCCATATTAGCTCACAGAACCAGGACTAGAACCCAGAATCAAAAATACTGTTTTGATACCGTACTCTCTATTTGTCAGGCCTTTCCCAGAGTACTTGTCAATCAGCCGATCAATCTGTGGTATTTATTGAGCACTTATTATGTGCACAGCACTCTACTAAGAGCTTGGGAGAGTACATAAAACAAAACTTTTAAACATGTTCCCTGCCCACAGGGAGCTTGCAGTCTAGAAAGTTGTTTACAGTCTTGCATTCCAGCATCCCCAACTTGAAGTAGTATGTGCAGAAAAACTGGAGTGGTTTCAGCTGATTACCCAAAGATGACTTCAGGATTTAAAACTAAAGGTAAGGCCGAAGAGCCAAAGGATCTGACATTATTTTACCTGTAGAAGGGGAAAACTTAGTGATGGCTTTCAAGAATAGGAATGCTTAATGCAAAAGATACTAATAATAGTACCTTGAATTTGTACAATACAAATTTATTGTTATAAAGCACATTTTCATTCCTTATTTAGTTTTGTCCCCACAACAGTCCTGTGAGAGGCCAGGAGAGGGATAGGCAGGTGTTAGTTTCTCCGTTTTAGAGATGAACAAACTGAGACCAGGGAAATTAAGTGACTTGTCCAGGGTCTTATGACAGGCCAGTGGTAGAGTTGACACTAGAACACAGGTCCTCTGACTCCTAACTCCCGTGTTCTTTTTTCTTTTCCTTTTTTAAAAAAATTAATGATGTTTGTTATGCACTTACTATGTGCCAGGGAATGTCCTAAGTGTTGGGGTAAGTACAAGATAATCAAGTTGGACACAGTCCCTGGCCCATATAGGACTCATAGTCTTAATCCCCATTTTACAGATGAGGTAACTGAGGCACAGGGAAATGAAGTGACTTGCCCAAGGTCATACAGCAGGCAAGCAGTCAGAAGCCTCCCAGGCCCGTGCTCCAGGCTTCTTGGTCTTTCCACTATTACCAGCTGTTCTCGATCATTACAAGAAGTCGAAGTGTTGATTCAGCTACAGCGTGGGGACTTGATGTTAAACATAGGAAGTATTTCCCGACAGTGAGGCTTGTTAAACACTGTAATTAGTTCCCGAGAGGTTATGTTATCTCCTTTTCTGGAAGTCTTTAAAAATAGGTCTGATACTCACCTGCTAGGTGTACTTTCCACATTATTTCAACTCAGTCGTATTTATTGAGCACTGACTGTGTGCAACACACTGTACTAAGTGGCCGGGAGAGTACAATATAAACAGACGCATTCCCCGCCCATAACGAGCTTCCCACCTAATGATGCCATGAAAGGCAAATTTAAAAAATAGAATCTGTGAGCTTAGGCTTAATAAACGATGTAGCTTAATAAATAAATATGACAATAAACAACTTCAACATAACAGAATCTATCCTGTGTTTTGTTACAGAGAGGTTTTAACGTCTTTAAAATTGTAGCTGAATTGTAGTGACATCATCAGAGAAGCAGTGTGGCTTAGTGACAAGAGAACGGGCTTGGGAGTCAGGGGACATGGGTTCTAAACTCGCCTCTGCCACTTGTCTGCTGTGTGACCTTGGGCAAGTCACTTTACTTCTCTGTGCCTCAGTTACCTCATGGGGATTAAGACTGGGAGCCCCGCCTGGGACAACATGATTATTTTGTATCTACCCCAGAGCTTAGAACAGTGCTTGGCACCTAGTAAGAGCTTAACAAATACCATTATTATTATTATTATTATTATTATCATTGTTATAACTGGGACTCACATTGGTCTTTTTGAGCTACACATGCACTCATAGATTAATTTTGCCAACAGTGTTGTCCCTTGCACATGCGAAAGGCAATTATATATGTAAAACCTTTAATGACAAAATACAATTTTTAGAGTTTGCAGTCATGCCCCATTGAATAATATACAAAAGTCCCACCCGTTTCCATTTTTTTCTGCCACAGTCTGTTTTGACTGCAGAGACAGAACGGTACATATCCCAGGATCAAGAGGCCAGAGGAATTTAGAAGAAGAAGAAAAAAGTTCATAAATAGTTGCATGACTACATGAGAGTGGAATTGTTTCCCTGAACAGAAACTCTTCAAGCTCCTTCAGTATTTTGAATCACTGCTTTGCCAACTAAATAAAGAAACAGCTGATAGCAAAGATCTCTGTGAGAAGATTATTATGCACCAAAATACTTCAGCAGTGAGGCAGAGTAGCAAGTATAGTAAGCAAACCATCTGACCAGCTGAAAAAAAAAACAAAAAAACCCAACACAAGCAGACTGGTTCGGAAAGCTGTTTTTGAAAATGATGCCCTGCACCCATCCATTAAACTGTTCTGTAGCTCTACGCCCTTTCTACTTCGGATCCAGTTCTAGTCATCTCTTGCTGTATCTTGTCATCTGAGGCTCATTGAGATCTAGTGAAGATAATAATAATTAAGGTACCTGTTAAGCACTTACTATGTGCCAAGCACTGTTCTAAGCCCTAGGATAGATACAAGTTGATCAGGTTGGACACAGTCCCTGTCCCACATGGGGCTCACACTCTTAATCCCCGTTTAATAGATGAGGTAACTGAGGCACAGAGGAAGTGAAATGACTTGGCCAAGGTCACAGAGCAGACAAGTGGTGCAGGCGAAATTAGAACCCATGACCTTCTGACTCCTAGGCCTGTGCTCTATCCACTAGGCCATACTGCTTCTCATAGACTTTTCTTTATCGATATTAGATTCTCTTCCACAGGTTTTCCTTGCCATCACTTTTCAATTAACTTCTTTATCTTACCCACCTATGATCTTCACTTATAGGGTAGCTTTCATTATTCATAATTGAGGTGTGAAGGGACCAGAGGAAGTATAGGTAAATGGATAAACCAATCAATCAATCGTATTTATTGAGTGCTTACTGTGTGCAGAGCACTGTACTAAGCGCTTGGGAAGTACAAGTTGGCAGCATATAGAGACAGTCCCTACCCAACAGTGGGCTCACAGTCTAAAAGGGGAGATGGAGAACAAAACCAAACATACTAACAAAATAAAATAAATAGAATAGATATGTACAAGTAAAATAAATAAATAAATAAATAAAGTACTAAATATGTACAAACATATATACATATATACAGGTGCTGTGGGGAAGGGAAGGAGGTAAAAGGGGGGATGGAGAGGTGGACGAGGGGGAGAGGAAGGCAGGGGCTCAGTTTGGGAAGGCCTCCTGGAGGAGGTGAGCTCTCAGTAGGGCCTTGAAGGGAGGAAGAGAGCTAGCTTGGCGGATGTTGGGAGGGAGGCCATTCCCTGCCCGGGGGATGACGTGGGCCGGGGGTCGATGGCGGGACAGGCGAGAACGAGGTACGGTGAGGAGAATAGCAGCAGAGGAGCGGAGGGTGCGGGCTGGGCTGGAGAAGGAGAGAAGGGAGGTGAGGTAGGAGGGGGCGAGGTGATGGAGAACCTTGAAGCCAAGAGTGAGGAGTTTTTGCCTGATGCATAGGATGACTGGTAGCCACTGGAGATTTTTGAGGAGGGGAGTAACATGCCCAGAGCGTTTCTGGACAAAGACAATCTGGGCAGCAGCATGAAGTCTGGATTGAAGTGGGGAGAGACATGAGGATGGGAGATCAGAGAGAAGGCTGATGCAGGAGTCCAGACGGGATAAATGCTAGAATCAGGCTAATGCCAGATACAGTTAAGTGCCAGTTTCAAACATCCCCTCACCCTGTGATTGGAAGTAGTCAACAGGATTAGGTCAGTTGAAAATTTCTTTCCTGGATGGGAAAAAGGGGTTCTTCCATTTAGGTTTCCCTCAGACCACGGGCCTGGGAGTCAGAAGCACCTGGGTTCTAATCACGGGTCTGCTTCTTGTCTGCCGTATGACCTTGGGCAAGTCACTTCATTTCTCTGTGCCTCAGTTATTGCTTGGCACATAGTAAGAGCTTAACAAATACCACAATTTTTATTATTATAATTATGCTTTGGGCTAATCTCCCTGGACTGTCCTGCCTCTAGACTATAAGCTCATTGTGGGAAGAGAACGATTCTGCTTTATTGTTATATTGTACTCTCCCAAGCACTTAGTTCAGTGCTCTGCACACAGTAAGTGTTCAATAAATACAATTGACTGACTGATTGGGACCACTTTGGCGGAGTTTGGGGGCCAATGCCGCTGCAGCTGCTGGGGATTTGAAAGGACTCTGTGGACCACTCCTGACAGTCTGATATCATCCAGGAAGATGTGGCTCTGGGGGCTGTTGACCAACTGTGCCAGTTTGGGTGGACTTTCTGACCGAAGCTTGACCTGGTCTATGAACACTTCCATTGGCTGCATCCTTTTTCCCACCACTACTCAGAGGGTAACTGGAAGACACCACTGCAGCCCTCATAACTACCACCATATACGTGCTCAGGGGGCTCTGGATTGAGGCTGACAGGGAAGAGAAGAAGGACCGTAGAAACGAACATCCATAAAAACCAGTGAGATAGCTCACAAAACTCACAATGCTCTTTTATTTTCTTTTTGATGGTATTCGTTAAGCACTTCCCACGTACCAGGCACTGTACAAAGCGCTGGGGTAGATACAAGCTAATCAGGTTGGACACAGTCCAAGTCCCACATGGGGCTCACAGTCTTAATTCTCATTTTACCAAGGAGGTAGTCGAGGCACAGAGAAGTGAAGTGGCTTGCCCGAAGTCAAACAGCAGACAAGTGGCTGAATCGGGATTAGAACCCAGGTCCTTCTGACTTCCAGGCCCCGGGCTCTTTTCACTAGGCCATGCTGCTTCTCTTGAGTGAAAGATAATTTATAAATATCAGCAGCATCATTATTAACTACAAAATATATTGAATGCGTCATGGGTCCGTGGTACACATTCTACTACAACCCACTGCCTGTAATTTATTTTAGTGTCAGTCTCCCCTGCCAGATTGTAAGCTCCTTGAAGGCAGGGATCCAATCTATGATGTCTGTTTCATCTCTCCCAAGTACAGCGCTCTGCAAAGTATGTGATCAGTAGATTGACTGAATGAAAAGGAAAGTGACAATGTAAACTACTAGAACCTCCTGTTAGCCTTGGACTCAGAACACTTGGGTTCTTGATCCCTATCTAGAGCCAACAAGCTGTGCATCCAATCAATCAATGGTATTTATTCAGCACTTACTGTGTGCAGAGCACTGTGCTACACACTTGGGAGAGTACAATACAGCAGAATGAGCAGACTCGTTCCCTGCCCATAATGAGCTCACGGTCTAGAGACGAGCTTACAAGCCATTAAATCTTGCTGTGACCAGTCTGATTATCTTGCATTCACCCCGACGCTCAGTATAGTGCTGCTTTTCATACCCATTATGAGAATCAGTGTAGGTCGGTGGAAAGAGCATGGGCTTCGGAGTCAGAGGTCATGGGTTCAAATCTTGGCTCCACCACTTGTCAGTTGTGTGACTTTGGGCAAGTCACTTAACTTCTCTGGGCCTCAGTTCCCTCATCTGTAAAATGGGGATTAAGACTGTGAACCCCACGTGGGACAACCTGATCACCTTGTAACCTCCCCAGCGCTTAGAACAGTGCTTTGCACATAGTAAGTGCTTAATAAATGCCATTATTATTATTATTATTACTTGGCATGTTGTAAGTGCTTGCCACAATTATTATGGGGCCACATTTTCTCCATTTGTAAAATCAGCGTAATAAAATTTGCAACCTTGGAGAATCTTTGGCGCTAGAGACTATGACTCCGTGTTCCCTCTTCTCTCCTTTGAATTTAGGAAAGCACAGAAGGGAGAATTCTCCCTCTCTGCCACGTTCTCTCACTCACTCCAGATTGCTCTAATTGCTGCCTCCACTTTCTGTTTGATCCTTTCCGATTTTCGTCCCCTCCTGTCACTTTAACACTACTAATACGACATTCTACTCTCTATGCTCTTCTCCTTAGTGCTTAAGACCCTTCCTGGTACTACAAATCCCAACAGCCCACAGGGGAACCCGCACACGTGGGCCGCACTGCACATTCACCACCCCACCCCAAGCCGGGAGACTGAGTTCCAACGGTCCCGACCACGGCTGCAGGCCAGGTATGGGGTCTATGCTCCTGGAGCTCAGGATCTCGGCCTGGCTGGGGCATCCGCTGTTGTCCAATATACTCCCGCAGTGGAAAGAGCCCAGGCCTGGGTGTCAGAAGATCATGGGTTCTAATCCCGACTCTGCCACTTGTCTGCTGTGTGACTTTGGACAGGTCATTTCACTTCTCTGGGCCTCAGTTACCTCATCTGTAAAGTGGGGATTAAGACTGTGAGCCCCATGTGGGACAACCTGATCAGCGTGGCTTAGGGGAAAGAGCATGGGCTTGGGAGTCAGAGTTAATGGGTTCTAATCCCAGCTCTGCAATTTATCAGCTGTGTGACTTTGGGCAAGTCACTTAACTTGTCTGTGCCTCAGCTACCTGATCTGTAACATGGGGATTAAGACTGTGAGCCCCACAAGGGACAACCTGATTACCTTAGAGAAGCAGTGTGGCTCAGTGGAAAGAGTTAAAAGTCATGGGTTCAAATCCCAACTCCACCAATTGTCAGCTGCGTGACCTTGGGCAAGTCACTTAACTTCTCTGTGCCTCAGTTACCTCATCTGCAAAATGGGGATGAAGACTGTAAGCCCCACGTGGGACAACCTGATCACTTTGTATCCTCCCCAGCACTTAGAATGGTGTTTTGCACATAGTAAGTGCTTAACAAATGCCATCATTAAATTAAATTACCCCAGCAGTTAGAACAGTGCTTTGCACATAGTAAGCGCTTAACAACTACCATCATTATTATTATTATTATTACTCTCTGGCCTCAATTTCCTCATCTGTAAAATGGAGATTGATACTGTGAGCCCTATGTGGGACGGGATCTGTGTCCAACCCGATTTGCTTGTATCCACTCCAGAGCTTAGTACAGTGCCTGGCACATAGTGAACACTTAACACAGTACTGTAATAATAATAATTATTATTCACTCTATGTGTTGGATCCAGCACTTGATCAGTCACTCATGTTTATAGAGCACTTACTGTGTGCAGAGCACTGTACTAAGAGCTTGGGAGAGTACATTCTATCCGAGTTGGTAGACACGTTCTCTGCCCACATGAAGCTCAAGAGTCTAGCAGGGAGATGAACGTTACGGATTTGTACATAAGGTCTGTGGGGCTGAGGGTGTGGCAAATAAAGGGTACAAATTCAAGTGCAAGGGTGATGCATTAGACTGGGAGCCCATTATTGGGTAGGGACCGTCTCTATATGTTGCCGATTTGTACTTTCCAAGCTCTGAGTGCAGTGCTCTGCACATAGTAAGCACTCAATAAATACGATTGAATGAATGAATGAAGAGAGAGGGAGTAGGGGAATTGAGAGCTTAGTTGGTGAATAATAATAATAATAATAATAATGATGATGATGGCATTTATTAAGTCCTGTGCAAAGCACTGTTCTAAGAGCTGGGTTGCTTACAAGGTGATCAGGTTGTCCCACGTGGGGCTCACGGTCTTAATCCTCATTTAACAGATGAGGGAACTGAGGCATAGAGAAGTTAAGTGTCTTGCCCAGTCACACAGCTGACAATTGGTGGAGCCGGGATTTGAACCCCTGCCCATGACTAGCCTACAGTCTGGAAGACTTTGCAAATGGGGAGAGTGATCGTCTGCCGGATGTAAATGGGGAGGAAGTTCCAGGCCAGAGGCAGGATGTGGGCAAGGAATCCGCAGTGAGATAGACAAAATCGAGTAGTGTGCATTAGAGGAGTGAAGTGTTTGGGCTAGGTTGTAGTGGGAAATCAGAGAGGAAAGATAAGAGGGAGCAAGCTGGTTGAGTGCTTTAAAGCCGGTGGTAAGGACTTCCTGTTTAATGTGGAGGTGGATGGGCAACTGCTGGAGGTTCATGAGGAGTGGGGAGACAGTGACTGAACAGTTTGGATAAAATGCAACAGCAGAATTAGGGAATGTTCTTCTGACAGCATGCACCTGTCCAGATACACTGGTACACAGTTGTTTGACCCGTTTGTGTGGTGTCGGACACAGGGTGAGTACGACAACACAAGTTTTCCTCAAAGCAGAGTTCTGCAGGAATGCAAACCCTGTCTTTTTGGAAAACTGAGTGCACAGAGATTGATGCCTTAGTAACCTGTCACAGTGCCTCCTTGCTTGTTACCCAAGATGAATTTCAGGTAGATTTGACCTATAAATTCAAACTTGAACCCCAAAGTTGAAAGTATATCATTTTACTAATGTTTAACTCCTACTAATTTCAGTACTTGTTAATCATTTATTTTGTACCAAGCACTGTTCTAAGTGCTGAGGAAGATACACGTTATTCAGCTTGGATACAGTCCCTGTCCCATGTGGGGCTCACAGTCTAAATAGGAGGCCCCAGGATTTAATCCTCATTTTACAGGAGAGGTAACTGAAGCATAGAGAAGTGAAGTGTTCTGTCCAACGTCACACAGCGGGCACATGGGAGAGCCGGATTTAGAACCCAGGTCCTCTGACACCCAGTTCTGTGCCTCTTTCCACTAGACCACGCTGCTTCCCACCTCGCTAGTAATGACTAGCATCTTTATCTCCCTTTTCCTGGAGGCCCTATTGGCCACAGAGAAGAAGTTGAGGTAGAAGTTGAAGATTTCCTCAGGAAACATGTCCACCGTCACGCTTGGTATTCACTTGCCCTGTTGTTGGTGCTATGTCTTCCGGCTGGGGAAGCCTCAGTTTCCTCCCGTCAGCTGGAGGGGTGGACAACAGTTGACGCATTTTGCCTGGATTGGGGGGAGAGCTTTGGTTCTAGAATTCTCTAATACGATCAAGCTGTCACATCTCGGACCAGGCCTCCTCCCCTTGATAGCCACAGATAGACCCTGTGGTCCTCCCCAGAACCCTCAGTTTACCACTAGACCTTCAGCCCAGGTTTTCATTAGGTGATGGGGAAGGAGGTTGAAACCACCGACTTCTTGAGGTGTGTGAGAATCTTTGGTTTTCAGGTGATAAGCCCGTCTCCAGCCTCCATTATCACACCTAATTGAGAATTGACTACATCTTGTGTTTGTATTATTTTGTTATACAATGCTTCAATCTTTTATTCTTGGTCCAGTCCCTCAGCAGTTAGTTTTTCTTTGTGGGATGTATGGCATTTTTCTTTTCAATAAGAAGCAGAAGGGTCTAGTGGAAAGAAAGAATATGGGCCCCTGGAGTTAGAAGACCTGGGTTCTAATCCTAGCACAGCCACCGGCCTGCGGGGTGATCTTGGGCATGTCACTTGACTTTTCTGTGCCTCAGTTTTCAAATCTGTAAAATAGACTGTGAGGTCCATGTGGGATAGCAACTGGGTCTGCCTTGATTATTGTATATCTACTCTCACGCATAGTCCAGTGCATAGCACACAAAATGTTCTCAACAAATACCACAATTATCATTATTCTCAAGTATGCCCTTTTCTTAGAGTGTTGGTTTGGTCACACTGGCATTAGTTCTGGTGTTGTGAAATTAAAGATACGAAACTTCTCTGCCCTGTACACTCATCAGATAAAGGGCAATAGCAACTGAGGTACAAGTATCCGTGAATAAAATAGACCGAATAAAAAGCCTCATGTAAATGTCCTCTGAAGTTTGTAATTGTTTCACCAGTAATACCTATAGAAAGAGTGAAAGCCAGGGAATGAAACCAGTATCCAGGGGTTCATTCATTCATTCAATCAATCAATCAATCAATCATATTTATTGAGCGCTTACTGTGTGCAGGGCACACTAACTGTCCTAAGTACTTGGGAAAGTACAATACAGCAATAGAGACATTCTCTGCCCACAACGAGCTCACAGACTAGAGGGGGGAGACAGACATCAATACAAGTAAACAGGCATCAATATAAATAAATAAAATTACAGATATATGCAGAAGTGCTGTGGGCAGGGAGAGGGAGGAAGAGCAAAGGGAGCAAATCAGGGGGACACAGAAGGGAGTGGGAGATGAGGAAAAGTGGAGCTTAGTTTGGGAAGGCTTCTTGGAGAAGATGTGCCTTCAGCAGGGCTTTGAAGGTGGGGGAGAGTGATTGTCTGGTGGATTTGAGGAGGGAGGATGTTCCAGGCCAGAGGTAAGACGTGGGCCAGGGGTTGACGGTGAGACAGGCGAGATCGAGGAACAGCGAGAAGGTTAGCATCAGAGGAGCGGAGTGTGCGGGCTGGGATGTAGAAGGTGCGAGGAGAGGGAAGGTAGGAGGGGGCAAGGTGATGGAGAGCTTTAAAGCCAATAGTGAGGAGTTTTTGTTTGATACGGAGGTGGATAGGCAACCACTGGAGATTTTTGAGGAAGGGGGTGACATGCCCTGAGTATTTCTGTAGAAAGATAATCCAGGCAGCGGAGTAAAGTAAAATATAGATTGGAGTGGGGAGAGGGAGGAGGTTGGGAGGTTAGAAAGGAAGCTAATGCAATAATCTAGGTGGGATAGGATGAGTGATTGTACTAATGTGGTAGCAGTTTGGATGGAGAGGAAAGGGCAGATCTTATCAATGTCCTGAGACCCAGGTTCTGCCTGGGTACCAAATAATTTGATTTTTGCCCCTCCTTTCCCTGATTTGTAAAGGGGACACTAGGAGTAATAACAGGAGTAGATGAGGAGTGATAAATTCAATTTTAAAAAACCACAAGTGACAGTGCTATCTGATATTTGATCATTCGGGCTGTGACCCTCATGAAATCTTTTGGGAGGATGAACAAAATAATTGAGAAAGTACTTTCCCGGGAGTTGGTGCTATTCAAACGCTGGTTTTAGTTAATGCCGTTAAAAATGTTTTTTCATTCATTTTTCATTCAATCGTATTTATTGAGCGCTTACTGTGCGCAGAGCATTGTACTAAGCACTTGGGAAGTACAAGTTGGCAACATGGGACTGGACTAATCAATCAATCAATGATATTTACTGAGTGCTTTCTATGTGCAGAGCACTGTACTAACTGCTTGGGAGAGGACACTACAACAGAATTAGTAGACACGTTCCCCGCCCCTAAGGCTAACAATTAGATGAAGTCATTCAGAGGAATCCCTAGTCTGCAGCGGGCTAGGAATCTGAGGGGGCGGTGAATTTATAGTGGGGGATTGGGCTGTAAAATCACCCACATTCAGGAAGGCCCCCGACCCGATATCAATTAATCCATCAATCATATTTATTGAGCACTTCAGTGCTTAGAACAGTGCTTTGCACATAGTAAGCGCTTAATAAATGCCATCATTAGCATTATTATTATTAATGTGTGCGGGGCACTGTACTAAGCCTGTGGGAGAGTGCAATACAACAATTTTAATTGATTTATTCATCCAATCATCATCATCATCATCAATCGTATTTATTGAGCACTTACTGTGTGCAGAGCACTGTACTAAGCGCTTGGGAAGTACAAGTTGGCAACATATAGAGACAGTCCCTACCCAACAGTGGGCTCACAGTCTAAAAGAGGGAGACAGAGAACAAAACCAAACATACTAACAAAATAAAATAAATAGAATAGATATGTACAAGTAAAATAAATAAATAGAGTAACAAATATGTACAAACATATACACATATATACAGGTGCTGGGGGAAGGGAAAGAGGTAAGATGGGGGGATGGAGAGGGGGACAACGGGGAGAGGAAGTAAGGGGCTCAGTCTGGGAAGGCCTCCTGGAGGAGGTGAGCTCTCAGTAGGGCCTTGAAGGGAGGAAGAGAGCTAGCTTGGCGGATGGGCAGAGGGAGGGCATTCCAGGCCCGGGGGATGACGTGGGCTGGGGGTCGATGGCGGGACAGGCAAGAACGAGGCACGGTGAGGAGACTAGCGGCAGAGGAGCGCAGAGGAGCGGAGGATGCGGGGTGGGCTGTAGAAGGAGAGAAGGGAGGTGAGGTAGGAGGGGGCGAGTGATGGACAGCCTTGAAGCCCAGGGTGAGGAGTTTCTGCCTGATGCGCAGATTGATTGGTAGCCACTGGAGATTTTTGAGGAGGGGAGTAACATGCCCAGAGCGTTTCTGGACAAATTTATATTTATTGAGCGCTTACTATGTGCAGAGCAATGTTCTAAGTGCTTTGGAGAATTTTATACGAGTATAATGACACATTCTTGTCTCTTTGCCCCCTTCTACCTCACCTCACTACTCTCCTGCTCCAATCCAGCCCGCACACTCCGCTCTTCTTACGCTAACCTTCTCTCTGTGCCTCCATCTCACCTATCTCTCCTCTGACCCCTGGCCCACGTCCTGCCTGTGGCCTGTAACACCCTCCCTCCTCAGCTCCGACAGACAATGACTGCTTCAAACCCTTATTTGAAGGCCCACCTCCTCCAGGAGGCCTTCCCTGACTAAGCCCAGCTTTCCTCTTCTCCCACTCCTTTCTGCCTCCCCCTGACTTGCTCCCTTTGTTCTTTCCCCCTCCCAGCCCCACAGCATTCATGTGTATATGTCATTTTATTTATTTGTATTGGTGTCCGCCTCCCCCATATCCCCTTGACAGTAATAATAACAATAATGATGGCATTTATTAAGTGCTTACTATGTGCAAAGCACTGTTCTAAGCACTGGGGAGGTTACAAGGTGATCAGGTTGCCCCACGGGGGGCTCTCAGTCTTAATCCCCATTTTACAGATGAGGTCACTGAGGCCCAGAGAATTGAAGTGACTTTCCCGAAGTCACACAGCTGACAAGTGGCGGAGCCAGGATTTGAACCCCTGACCTCTGACTCCAAAGCCTGTGCTCTTTCCACTGAGCCATGCTGTTCGTTGTGGGCAGGGAATGTGTCTGTTTATTGTTGTATTCTCCCAAGCGCTTGGAACACTGCTCCGCACACAGTAAACACTCAATAAATATGACTGACCGACTGAATGAATGAACATTCCCTGCCTACAATGAGATCACAGTCTTGAGGGAGAGACTGACATCACACCTCTGGGCCTCAGTCCCCTGATCTGTAAAATGGGGGTTAAGACCGTGAGCCCCATGTGAGACAGAGACTTCATCCAACCCGATAACCTTGTATCTACCCCAGTGCTTAAAACATTCACTCAATCGTATTTATGGAGAGCTTACTATGTGCAGAGCACTATACTAAGTGCTTGGAAAGTACAATTCAGCAGCATTCATTCATTCATTCATTCAATCATATTTATTGAGCGGTTACTGTGTGCAGAGCACTGTATTAAGCACATGGAAAGTACAGTTTGGAATAATTATGGTATTTGTTAAGTGCTTACTATGTGACAAGCACTGTTCTATGCGCTGGGGTAGATACAAGGTTACCAGGTTGTCCCACATGGGGCTCCCAGCCTTCATCCCCATTTTACAGATGAGGTCACTGAGGCACAGAGAAGTGAAGTGGTTTGCCCAAAGTCACACAGCTGACAAGTGGCGGAGCTGGGATTAGGACCCACTACCTCTGACTGTGATGTGTATATAGCTATAATTCTATTTATTCTGATGGTATTGATGCCTGTCTACTTGTTTTGTTGTCTGTCTCCCCCTTCTAGACTGTGAGCCCCGTTGTTGGGTAGGGATGGTCTCTATCTGTTGACGAATTGTCCTTTCCAAGTGCTTAGTACAGCGTTCTGCACCCAGTAAGCGCTCAACAAATATGATTGAATGAATGCATATTATTCTATTTCTTTTATTAATGATGTGTGTATAGTTATAATTCTATTTATTCTGACAGTTTTGACACATGTCTACATGCTTTGTTTTGTTGTTTGTCTCCCCCTTTTAGACTGTGAGCCCTTTGTTGAGTAGGGACCATCTCTATATGTTGTCGACTTGTACTTCCAAAGCACTTAGTACAGTTCTCTGCACACAGTAAGCGCTCAATAAATACGATTGAATGAATGAATGAATACATATTACTCTATTTTATTAATGTTGGGTATATAGCTATAATTCTATGTATTCTGACGGTATTGACACCCGTTGACTTGTTTTGTTTTGTTGTCTGTCGTCCCCTTCTAGATTCTGAGCCCCATTTTTGGGTAGGGATCGTCTATCTGTTGCTGATTTGTACTTCCCAAGCGCTTAGTCCGGTACTCTGCATACAGTCAGCGCTCCATAAATACGATTGAACGAAGCAGCAGGGCTCAGTGGAAAGAGTGCGGGCTTGGAGTCAGAGGTCATGGGTTTGAATCCCAGCTCCGCCACTTGTCAGCTATGTGACTTTGGGCAAGTCACTTCACTTCTCTGTGCCTCAGTTACCTCATCTGTAAAATGGGGATTAAGATTGGGAGCCCCACGTGGGACAACCTGATCACCTTGAACCCCCCCACAGTGCTTAGAACAGTGCTTTGCCATAGCAGCACATAGTAGCACAGAGAAGCAGCGTGGCTCAGTGGAAAGAGCCCGGGCTTGGGAGTCAGAAGTCGTGGGTTCAAATCCCAGCTCTGCCAATTGTCAGCTAGGTGACTTTGGGCAAGTCACTTCTCTGTGCCTCAGTCACCTCATCTGTAAAATGGGGATTAAGATTGGGAGCCCCACATGGGACAACCTAATCGCCTTGTATCCCCCCAGCACTTAGAGCAGTGCTTTGCACATAGTAAGCACTTAACAGACTTTCTAGACTTTACAGGCTTAACAGGCTTACTAGACTGTGAGCCCATTGTTGGGTAGGGACCGTCTCTATATGTTGCCAACTTGTACTTCCCAAGCTCTTAGTCCAGTGCTCTGCACACAGTAAGTGCTCAATAAATACGATTGAATGAATGAATGAGTAATAATGATAGTATTTGTTAAGCGCTTAGTATGTGCAAAGCACTGTTCCAAGCGCTGGGGAGGATACAAGGTGATCAGATTGTCCCATATGCGGGGGGGGGGGGGGGGGTGTGTGTCACAGTTTTAATCCCCATTTTACAGATGAGGTAACTGAGGCCCAGAGAAGTGAAGTGACTTGCCAAAAGTCACACAGCTGACAGTTGGCGGAGTCAGGATTAGAACCCATGACCTCTGACTCCAAAGCCCGGGCTCTTTCCACTGAGCCACGCTGCTTCTTATTATGAAGGCCCTACTGAGAGCTCACCTCCTCCAGGAGGCCTTCCCAGACTGAGCCCCCTCCTTCCTCTCCCCCTCGTCCCCCTCTCCATCCCCCCGTCTTACCTCCTTCCCTTCCCCACAGCACCTGTATATATGTATATATGTTTGTACGTATTTATTACTCTATTTTATTTGTACATATCTATTCTATTTATTTTTTGTTAATATGTTTGGTTTTGTTGTCTGTCTCCCCCTTCTAGACTGTGAACCCACTGTTGGGTACCTCCTTCCCCTCCCCACAGCACCTGTATATATGTTTGTACATATTCATTAATCTATTTATTCATTTTCCTTGTAAATATTTATTCTATTTATTTTATTTGTTTATATGTTTTGTTTTGTTGTATATATGTTTGTACATATTTATTACTCTATTTATTTTACTTGTACATATCTATTCTATTTATTTTATTTTGTTAGTATGTTTGGTTTTGTTCTCTGTCTCCCCCTTTTAGACTTTGAGTCCGCTGTTGGGTAGGGACCGTCTCTAGATGTTGCCAACTTGGACTTCCCAAGCGATTAGTCCAGTGCTCTGCACACAGTAAGCGCTCAATAAATACGATTGATTGATTGATTTTGTTAATATGTTTGGTTTTGTTGTCTGTCTCCCCCTTCTAGACTGTGAGCCCGCTGTTGGGTACCTCCTTCCCCTCCCCACAGCACCTGTATATATGTTGGTACATATTCATTACCCTATTTAGTCATTTTACTTGTAAATATTTATTCAATTTACTTTATTTGGTTTATATGTTTTGTTTTGTTGTCTGTCTCCCCCCTTCTAGACTGTGAGCCCGCTGTTGGGTGGGGATCGTCTCTAGATGTTGCCAACTTGTACTTCCCAAGCGCTTAGTCCAGTGCTCTGCACACAGTAAGCGCTCAATCAATACGATTGATTGATTGTTGTCTGTCTCCCCCTTCTAGACTGTGAGCCCGCTGTTGGGTAGGGACCGTCTCTAGATGTTGCCAATTTATTTATTTATTCTATTTATTTATTTATTCTATTTATTTATTTATTCATTCTATTTGTACATATCTATTCTATTTATTTTATTTTGTTAGTATGTTTGGTCTTGTTCTCTGTCTCCCCCTTTTAGACTGTGAGCCCACTGTTGGGTAGGGACTGTCTCTATACGTTGCCAATTTGTACTTCCCAAGCGCTTAGTACGGTGCTCTGCACATAGTAAGCGCTCAATAAATACGATTGATGATGATGATAAATACGATTGATTGATTGATTGATTTTGTTAATATGTTTGGTTTTGTTGTCTGTCTCCCCCTTCTAGACTGTGAGCCCGCCGTTGGGTACCTCCTTCTCCTCCCCACAGCACCTGTATATATGTTTGTACATATTCATTACTCTATTTTTTCATTTCACTTGTAAATATTTATTCTATTTATTTTATTTGGTTTATATGTTTTGTTGTCTGTCTCCCCCTTCTAGACGGGTAGGGACCGTCTCTAGATGTTGCCAACTTGGACTTCCCAAGCGCTTAGTCCAGTGCTCTGCACACAGTCAGCGCTCAATAAATACGATTGATTGATTGATTTTGTTAATATGTTTGGTTTTGTTGTCCGTCTCCCCCTTCTAGACTGTGAGCCCGCTGTTGGGTACCTCCTTCCCCTCCCCACAGCACCTGTATGTATGTTTGTACATATTCATTACTCTATTTAGTCATTTCACTTGTAAATATTTATTCTATTCATTTTATTTGGTTTATATGTTTTGTTTTGTTGTATATATGTTTGCACATATTTATTACTCTATTTATTTTATTTTGTTAATAAGTTTGGTTTTGTTGTCTGTCTCCCCCTTCTAGACTGTGAGCCCGCTGTTGGGTACCTCCTTCCCCTCCCCACAGCACCCGTATATATGTTTGTACATATTCATTACTCTATTTAGTCATTTCACTTGTAAATATTTATTCAATTTATTTTATTTGGTTTATATGTTTTGTTTTGTTGTCTGTCTCCCCCTTCTAGACGGGTAGGGACCGTCTCTAGATGTTGCCAACTTGGACTTCCCAAGCGCTTAGTCCAGTGCTCTGCACCCAGTCAGCGCTCAATAAATACGATTGATTGATTGATTTTGTTAATATGTTTGGTTTTGTTGTCTGTCTCCCCCTTCTAGACTGTGAGCCCGCTGTTGGGTACCTCCTTCCCCTCCCCACAGCACCTGTATGGATGTTTGTACATATTCATTACTCTATTTAGTCATTTCACTTGTAAATATTTATTCTATTCATTTTATTTGGTTTATATGTTTTGTTTTGTTGTATATATGTTTGCACATATTTATTACTCTATTTATTTTATTTTGTTAATAAGTTTGGTTTTGTTGTCTGTCTCCCCCTTCTAGACTGTGAGCCCGCTGTTGGGTACCTCCTTCCCCTCCCCACAGCACCCGTATATATGTTTGTACATATTCATTACTCTATTTAGTCATTTCACTTGTAAATATTTATTCAATTTATTTTATTTGGTTTATATGTTTTGTTTTGTTGTCTGTCTCCCCCTTCTAGACGGGTAGGGACCGTCTCTAGATGTTGCCAACTTGGACTTCCCAAGCGCTTAGTCCAGTGCTCTGCACCCAGTCAGCGCTCAATAAATACGATTGATTGATTGATTTTGTTAATATGTTTGGTTTTGTTGTCTGTCTCCCCCTTCTAGACTGTGAGCCCGCTGTTGGGTACCTCCTTCCCCTCCCCACAGCACCTGTATGGATGTTTGTACATATTCATTACTCTATTTAGTCATTTCACTTGTAGATATTTATTCTATTTATTTTATTTGGTTTATATGTTTTGTTTTGTTGTATATATGTTTGCACATATTTATTACTCTATTTATTTTATTTTGTTAATATGTTTGGTTTTGTTGTCTGTCTCCCCCTTCTAGACTGTGAGCCCGCTGTTGGGTACCTCCTTCCCCTCCCCACAGCACCCGTATGTATGTTGGTACATATTCATTACTCTATTTAGTCATTTCGCTTGTAAATATTTATTCAATTTATTTTATTTGGTTTATATGTTTTGTTTTGTTGTCTGTCTCCCCCTTCTAGACGGGTAGGGACCGTCTCTAGATGTTGCCAACTTGGACTTCCCAAGCGCTTAGTCCAGTGCTCTGCACCCAATCAGCGCTCAATAAATACGATTGATTGATTGATTTTGTTAATATGTTTGGTTTTGTTGTCTGTCTCCCCCTTCTAGACTGTGAGCCCGCTGTTGGGTACCTCCTTCCCCTCCCCACAGCACCTGTATGTATGTTTGTACATATTCATTACTCTATTTAGTCATTTCACTTGTAGATATTTATTCTATTTATTTTATTTGGTTTATATGTTTTGTTTTGTTGTATATATGTTTGCACATATTTATTACTCTATTTATTTTATTTTGTTAATATGTTTGGTTTTGTTGTCTGTCTACCCCTTCTAGACTGTGAGCCCGCCGTTGGGTACCTCCTTCCCCTCCCCACAGCACCTGTATATATGTTGGTACATATTCATTACTCTATTTAGTCATTTCGCTTGTAAATATTTATTCAATTTATTTTATTTGGTTTATATGTTTTGTTTTGTTGTCTGTCTCCCCCCTCTAGACGGGTAGGGACCGTCTCTAGATGTTGCCAACTTGGACTTCCCAAGCGCTTAGTCCAGTGCTCTGCACCCAGTCAGCGCTCAATAAATACGATTGATTGATTGATTTTGTTAATATGTTTGGTTTTGTTGTCCTTCTCCCCCTTCTAGACTGTGAGCCCGCTGTTGGGTACCTCCTTCCCCTCCCCACAGCACCTGTATATATGTTTGTACATATTCATTACTCTATTTAGTCATTTCACTTGTAGATATTTATTCTATTTATTTTATTTGGTTTATATGTTTTGTTTTGTTGTATACATGTTTGCACATATTTATTACTCTATTCTATTTTATTTTGTTAATATGTTTGGTTTTGTTGTCTGTCTACCCCTTCTAGACTGTGAGCCCGCCGTTGGGTACCTCCTTCCCCTCCCCACAGCACCTGTATATATGTTGGTACATATTCATTACTCTATTTAGTCATTTCGCTTGTAAATATTTATTCAATTTATTTTATTTGGTTTATATGTTTTGTTTTGTTGTCTGTCTCCCCCCTCTAGACGGGTAGGGACCGGCTCTAGATGTTGCCAACTTGGACTTCCCAAGCGCTTAGTCCAGTGCTCCGCACCCAGTCAGCGCTCAATCAACACGATGGATTGACTGACGAGGGGAGGGCCTTCCCTCGCTGAGGCGTCGACGGGCGGGCAGGCGCCGGGACGGGGGCGTTGCTAGGGCGGTTGCTAGGGCCTCCATTTTGGAGCGGGCGGCCCCGGAAGTGGATGAGAGCGCGCGCCGGGTCTCTTCCGGTCTCGGCGGCGGCGGCTGTGGCGGCTGTGGCGGCGGCGGCGGGGTGGGTGGGTGTAGAAAATGGCGGCGGCGGCGGCGCAGCGGGCTGGGCCTGTCGCCTCAGCGCTGCGGGCCCAGTGAAGCCTCGCACCTGTCGCCCTCCCGCTCGTCCCCCCGCCGGCTCCCCCGTGCACTTTACACACATGAGGTGAGCGGACGGAGGAGGAGGAGGAGGAGGAGGAGGACGATGGACGGTCCTTCGGGGCTGCAGGGGCCATCGCTGAGGGGATGGCGGGACCGGTCCCGTCCCTCAGGCCGGGGCGGGCGGGCGGGCGGGGGAGCCGTCCATTCCATTATAATAATAATAATGGTGACCTTTGTTCCCGCGACCTTGCCAACTTGCACTTCCCAAGTGCTGTTCACCCAGCAAAGGCTCAGTGAATACGACTGAATGGATGAATTTGTTTCATTTATTTCATTTTGTCAGTGTGTTTGGTTTTGTTGTCTGTCTCCCCCTTCTAGACTGTGAGCCCGCTGTTGGGAAGGACCGGCTCTATATGTTGCCCATTTGGACTTCCCAAGCGCTTACTACAGTGCTCTGCACACAGTAAGCGCTCAAATACGATTGATTGATTGATGAATGAGTGAACCCCCCCTTTATGCAACATAATGATGGCATTTATTAAGCGCTTACTATGTGCCAAACCCCGCGACCTTGCCAACTTGTACCTCCCAAGCGCTTAGTACAGTGCTGTGGACACAGTAAGCGCTCAGTAAATACGACTGAATGGATGAATTTATTTCATTTATTTCATTTTGTTAGTATGTTTGGTTTTGTTGTCTGTCTCCCCCTTCTAGACTGTGAGCCCGCTGTTGGGAAGGACCGGCTCTAGATGTTGCCCACTTGGACTTCCCAAGCGCTTACTGCAGTGCTCTGCACACAGTAAGCGCTCAATAAATACGATTGATTGATTTATTAAGCGCTTACTATGTGCCAAACCCCGCGACCCTGCCAACTTGTACTTCCCAAGCGCTTAGTACGGTGCTGTGCACCCAGCAAGCGCTCAGTAAATACGACTGGATGGATGAATTTATTTTATTTATTTTATTTTGTCAGTATGTTTGGTTTTGTTGGCTGTCTCCCCCCTCTAGACTGTGAGCCCGCTGTTGGGTAGGGACCGTCTCTAGATGTTGCCGACTTGTACTGCCCAAGCGCTTAGTACAGTGCTCTGCACACAGTAACCCTCAAATACGATTGATTGATTGATTGATGAATGAGTGACCCCCCCCCTTTATGCAACATAATGATGGCATTTATTAAGCGCTTACTATGTGCCAGGCCCCGCGACCTTGCCAACTTGTACTTCCCAAGCGCTCAGCACAGTGCTCTGCACACAGTAAGCGCTCAAATACGATTGATTGATTGATGAATGAGTGAATGACCCCCAGGGTGGGTGTGGAGGGACCCTCCCCCCCCCTTTATGCAACATGATGATGGCATTTATTAAGCGCTTACTATGTGCCAAACCCCGCGACCTTGCCAACTTGTACCTCCCAAGCGCTTAGTACAGTGCTGTGCACACAGTAAGCGCTCAGTAAATACGACTGAATGGATGAATTTATTTCATTTATTTTATTTTGTTAGTATATTTGGTTTTGTTGTCTGTCTCCCCCTTCTAGACTGTGAGCCCGCTGTTGGGTAGGGACCATCTCTAGATGTTGCCGACTTGTACTCCCCAAGCGCTCAGCACAGTGCTCTGCACACAGTAAGCACTCAAATACGATTGATTGATTGATGAATGAGTGAATGACCCCCAGGGTGGGTGTGCAGGGACCCTCCCCCCCCTTTATGCAACATGATGATGGCATTTATTAAGCGCTTACTATGTGCCAAACCCCGCGACCTTGCCAACTTGTACCTCCCAAGCGCTTAGTACAGTGCTGTGCACGCAGTAAGCGCTCAATAAATACGACTGAAGGGATGAGTTTATTTTATTTATTTCATTTTGTTAGTATGTTTGGTTTTGTTCTCTGTCTCCCCCTTTTAGACCGTGAGCCCACTGTTGGGTAGGGACTGTCTCTAGATGTTGCCAATTTGTACTGCCCAAGCGCTTAGTCCGGTGCTCTGCACACAGTAAGCGCTCAATAAATACGATTGATTGATTTATTAAGCGCTTACTATGTGCCAAACCCCGCGACCCTGCCAACTTGTACTTCTCAAGCGCTTAGTACGGTGCTGTGCACCCAGCAAGCGCTCAGTAAATACGACTGGATGGATGAATTTATTTTATTTATTTTATTTTGTCGGTATGTTTGGTTTTGTTGGCTGTCTCCCCCTTCTAGACTGTGAGCCCGCTGTTGGGTAGGGACCGTCTCTAGATGTTGCCGACTTGTACTTCCCAAGCGCTTAGTACAGTGCTCTGCACACAGGAAGTGCTCAATAAATACGATTGATTGATTGATTGATGAGGCCTTCCCAGACTGAGCCCCTTCCTTCCTCTCCCCCTCATCCCCCTCTCCATCACCGGTATATATGTAGATTTGTTTGTACATATTTATTACTCTATTTATTTATTTATTTATTTATTTTACCTGTACGTATCTATTCTGTTTATTTTATTTTGTTAGTGTGTTTGGTTTTGTTCCTTGTCTCCCCCTTCTAGACTGTGAGCCCACTGTTGGGTAGGGACCGTCTCTAGATGTTGCCAACTTGTACTGCCCAAGCGCTTAGTACAGTGCTGTGCACACAGGAAGCGCTCATTAAATACGATTGATTGATTGATGAATGAATGACCCCCTGGGTGGGTGCAGGGGGACCCTCCCCCCCACTTTATGCAACATAATGATGGTATTTATTAAGCGCTTGCTATGTGCCAAACCCCGGGACCTTGCCAACTTGTCATTCCCAAGCGCTTAGTACAGCGCTGTGCACACAGTAAGCGCTCAATAAATACGATTGAATGAATGAGTGAATGACCCCCAGGGTGGGTGCGGAGGGACCCCCCCCCCCGCCCTTTATGCAACATAATGATGGTATTTGGGTAGGGACTGTCTCTATATGTTGCTAACTTGTACTTCCTAAGCGCTTAGTACAGTGCTCTGCACACAGTAAGCGCTCAGTAAATACAATTGATTGGTTGATTAAGCGCTTACTATGTGCCAAACCCCGCGACCTTGCCAACTTGTACTTCCCAAGCGCCTAGTACAGTGCTGTGCACACAGTAAGCACTCAATACGATTCAGTGAATGAGTGAATGACCCCCAGGGTGGGTGCGGAGGGACCCTCTCCCCCTTTATGCAACATAATGATGGCATTTATTAAGCGCTTACTACGTGCCAAACCCCAGGACGTTGCCAGCTTGTACTTCCCAAGCGCTTGGTACAGTGCTCTGCCCACAGTAATTGGTCAATAAATACTACTGAATGAATGACCCCCCGGGTGGGTGCGGAGGGACCCTCCCCCGCTTTATGCAACATAATGATGGCATTTATTAAGCGCTTACCATGTGCAAAGCACTGTCCTAAGCGCCACGGCGGTAACAAGGTGATCAGGCTGTCACACGGGGGGCTCACAATCTTAGTCCCCATTTTACAGATGGGGAGACTGAGGCCCAGTGAAATGACTTGCCCAAAGTCACACAGCTGACAATTGGCGGAGCCGGGATTTGAACCCATGCCCTCCGACTCCGGAGCCCGTGCTCTTTCCACTGAGCCACGCTGCTTCGCTTAGTCCAGTGCTCTGTACACAGCAAGCGCTCGATAAGTCCGACCGAATGAATGCAGTCCTCCTCTCCCTCCATTTCATTATTTGCCGCCCTTCCGTTGAGCCTGCCTTTCTTTTTTCTTCCCCCCTCCCTCCCTTTTTTTTTTTGCAGAGAATTGGAAGCTAAAGCTACCAAAGAAGTTGAAAGGAAACTAAGCAGGTAAAACGGTTTACTTGGGGAAATACCCTCGCATCTTCTTTTGGCATCTGGGTGCCAGGTACTTGGGCACCTCGGGTGGAGGCGTCTCCTCTGGCAGGTCGGAGCAGAAATGGTGCCAGGCTAGAAAAAAAAAAGTGACAAGGGAATAAAGATGCTTATAGTTGGCGGTTTGTGGGCTTTTCCCCCCCTTTAATAAATTCATTCAATCGTATTTATTGAGCACCTACTGTGTGCAGAGCACTGGACTAAGCGCTTGGAAAGTATAATTCGGCAACAGAGAGAGACAGTCCCTACCCAGGAACGGGCTCACAGTCTAGAAGGTGATGTTTGGATCTGATGCAGGCAGGTAATAAAGATAAGCTTATAGATGGCACTTTGTGGGATTTTCCCCCCTTTAATAAATTCATTCAATCGTATTGAGCTTCTACTGTGTGCGGAGCACTGGACTAAGCACTTGAAAAGTATAATTTGGCAACAGAGAGAGACAGTCCCTACCCAGGAACGGGCTCATGGTCTAGAAGGTGATGTTTGGATCTGATGCAGGCAGGTAATAAAGATGCCTATAGTTAACGGGGTTTTTTTCCCTTTAATAAATTCATTCAATCGTATTTATTGAGCGCTTACTGTGTGCAGAGCACTGGACTAAGCACTTGGAAAGTATAATTCGGCAAGAGAGACAGTCCCTACCCAGGAATGGGCTCACAGTCTAGAAGATGATGTTTAGATCTAATGCAGGCAGGTAATAAAAATGCTTGTAGTTGGTGGTTTGTGGGTTTTTTCCCCCTTTAATAAATTCATTCAGTTGTATTTATTGAGCGCTTATTGTGTGCATAGCACTGGACTAGGCGCTTGGAACGTACAGTTCGGCAACAGAGAGAAACAGTCCTACCCAGCAGCGGGCTCACAGTCTAGAAGATGATGTTTGGATCTGATAAAGGCTGGTCATAAAGATGCTCATGGTTGGCGGTTTGTGCTTTTTTCCCCTTTAATAAATTCATTCAATTGTATTGAGTGCTTACTGTGTGTAGAGCACTGGACTAAGCACTTGGAAAGTACAAGGAAAGTACAAGGTCACAAGCTGTGTGACCTTGGGCAAGTCACTTAACTTCTCTGTGCCTCAGTTACCTCATCTGTAAAATGGGGATTAAGACTGTGAGCCCCAAGTGGAAAAACCTGATCACCATGTAGCCCCCCCCCCAGTGCTTAGAACAGTGCTTTGCATATAGTAAGCGCTTAACAAATACCACCGTTATTATTATTATTATTACAATTCAGCAACAGAGTCAATCCCTACCCAACAACAGGCTCACAGTCTAGAAGGTGATGTTTTGATCTTATACAGGCAGGTAATAAAGGTGCTTATAGTTGGCGGTTTGTGGGTTTTTTTCCCTTTAATAAATTCATTCAATCAATCGTGTTTGAGCACTTACTGTGTGTAGAGCACTGGACTAAGCTCTTGGAAAGTATAATTCGGCAACATAGTCAATCCCTACCCAACAACAGGCTCACAGTCTAGAAGATGATGTTTGGATCTGATACAGGCAGGTAATAAAGATGCTTATAGTTGGCAGTTTGTGGGGTTTTTATCGCTTTAATAAATTAATTCAGTCGCATTTATTGAGCCCTTACTGTGTGCAGAGCACTGGACTAAGCACTTGGAAAGTACATTTCGGCAGCAGAGTCAATTCCTACCCCAAAACAGACTCACAGTCTAGAAGATGATGCTTGGATCTGATACAGGCAGGTTTAAGTCGAGAGGGACTGTTTAAGAGTGTGATTATGGAAGTTGTTGATGAATATTGTGGTAAAATGGTTGGGCTAGCCATACTAGGGGAAACAGCCCTGTGGGTCTGTTTAATGTTTTGGCTCCCACATACTTCGCTGCGCAAGTGATTACTGATCGATTTAGGAATGTTCACCCGAAGTCAGGTGGGTTGGGTTGCATCAACTAGGTCTTGCCCTTGAACTTCACCACGCAAGCTACAGTTTGTGGAAGCTACTGTTGTTTCCCCACAGAATATTCCGTGTACTGGTGCCTGAGAGCGGTAAAAGTGTATTCAGTTGAGTGGTTATTGTATCAAGTGTCACTGTTTTGGTACTGGGAACCGGAACAATCATTATAAAAGAAAAACCTCCTAAAAGAATAACAGTCATTAGTTGGGCAGAGCAGGATCCTTCTCATAATAGACAGCCATACTTATACTGTGTTTTTACTGATTCACTTGGGCACAGTTCTGAATGTAGCGCCTTTTGCATCTTAATCTTCTTAACGTTGTTGGCTTTTCACTTTCTATTCATTTTACTGTAGTTTTACTTCTTCCCTCTTTTATGTTATATTTGGATCCCAGTGAGAGTTTCTAGCTAGCAAAAGCAATGAAGCTGGTTTCCTGCCCTTGACTAGTTAGAGTGTAGTTACAGTGGAAGGAAAAGTTGATTTCGGGTTTTTGGCTTTGACTTTTATGTAGTCTGTATAGAACTTCTTTTCTTAACTGTTTTTAAAACTTAGGTGATTTCAGGTCTCCAAATGAGATGCTCAGATTCACTACTATTTCTGAGTCCTGGCATTTTGAATTTGAGATATACCATGTTGTTAGGGTGATGATGAATCAATCGTATTGAAGGGCTTACTTTGTGCAGAACACTGTACTAAGAGCTTGGGAGAGGACAGTATAACAGAGTTGGTAGACATGTTCCCTGCCCTCCAGAAGCTTACATTCTAGAGGAATTATTTATTATTATTACCATTGTAATTGTTATGACATTTAATGCAGGTAAGGCCTTCCCAGACTGAGCTCCCTCCTTCCTCTCCCCCTCCTCCCCCCCTCCATCACCCCCGCCTTACCTCCTTCCCTTCCCCACAGCACCTGTATATATGTATATATGTTTGTCCGTATTTATTACTCTATTTTACTTGTACATATCTATTCTATTTATTTTACTTTGTTAATATGTTTTGTTTTGTTCTCTGTCTCCCCCTTCTAGACTGTGAACCCACTGTTGGGTAGGGACTGTCTCTATATGTTGCCAACTTGTATTTCCCAAGCGCTTAGTACAGTGCTCTGCACACAGTAAGCGCTCAATAAATACGATTGATTGATTAAGAGCTAATTAACCTTTTTGTCCTATAAAAGCTGATTATTGCCTAGTCATTGTAGAGTCCATTTCACTTCAGTAAGTCAATAACTAGAATTGTATTGAACTTTTTGTTGCGAAATAAATGCCCTTTTAAAACTCCGTGGATCCACTACCAGAATGATTGCAGGTGGAGGTGGGGGGTTCTTGGAGAAATACGACCATGGCGTTGCTATGGTACAGAGATAACTCGACGATATAATACAAGACAAAATAACATTCCTCAACATTATTGAGGGAT